>NC_090260.1:20131065-20176065 GCF_037325665.1 Littorina saxatilis | reverse complement strand
TAGAATACTGACTACAACTGCCCACGACGAGGAGGCTAAGCTTCACTTTCAACTGGGCGTTGTCGACAGGCTGAGTAGGTCGCTAAGGCTAAATTGTAAAGGTAAAACACCAAGTGCAGTGAACCGACAAATTGAGACAAGTGATACTGCACTCTTAAAGCACTATTATGACTCTACTTGGAAAGCCATGGACGTACGTAATATCAAGTGACTTTATACATGTAACTACACTAACCATCCTCCGACACTCCTATTCTTTTTTTTTTTCTTTTTACATTTAGTCAAGTTATGACTAAATGTTTTAACATCGAGGGGGGAATCGAGACGAGGGTCGTGGTGTATGTGTGTGTGTGTGTGTGTGCGCGTGTGTGTGTGTGTGTAGAGCGATTCAGACTAAACTACTGGACCGATCTTTATGAAATTTGACATGAGAGTTCCTGGGTATGATATCCCCGGACGTTTTTTTCTTTTTTTCGATAAATGTCTTTGATGACGTCATATCCGGCTTTTTGTAAAAGTTGAGGCGGCACTGACACCCTCATTTTTCAATCAAATTGATTGAAATTTTGGCCAAGCAGTCTTCGACGAAGGCCGGACTTCGGTATTGCCTTTCAGCTTGGTGCCTTAAAAATTGATTAATGACTTTGGTCATTAAAAATGTGAAAATTGTAAAAAAAAAAATAATTTATAAAACGATCCAAATTTACGTTAATCTTATTCTTTATCATGTTCTGATTCCAAAAACATAAATATGTTATATTTGGATGAAAAACAAGCTCTGAAAATAAAAAAAATATAAAAAATATGATCAAAATTAAATTTCTGAAATCGATTTAAAAACAATTTCATCTTATTCCTTGTCGGTTCCTGATTCCAAAAACATATAGATATGATATATTTGGATTAAAAACACGCTCAGAAAGTTAAAACGAAGAGAGGTACAGTAAAGCGTGCTATGATAAATACTATGAAGCACAGCGCAACCGCTGCCGCGCCAAACAGGCTCGTCACTTTCACTGCCTTTTGCACTAGCGGCGGACTACGTTCAGTTTCATTCTGTGAGTTCCACAGCTTGACTAAATGTAGTAATTTCGCCTTACGCAACTTGTTTTTTCTTCCTTCCCCACCCCTCAGCGCCTCTCGCCAGTCGCTTTCCAACCTCCCGTCTCCGCCTTCAACGCGATCAGTAGAACTGAATGATGTTATTGGGTTTTTTTCTCATGCAAGCTCCTGGTATGTTGCTGTTCTGCCTTAATCTCTGTAACTCCTCACCAACCTCCCAAATCCTTCTGATCTTCCTACCGCCCTCCGACTAACACACACACACACACACATACGCACGCACGCGCGCATGCACACACACACACACACACGCACGCACGCACGCACGCACGAGCGCGCGCACACGCACACACACACACACACACACATATAGACGTTCAAACACACACACACACGCGCGCACACACACACACACACACACATAGACGTTCAAACACACACACACGCACACACAATGCTCCTACCTTCGGAGAAAAAAAGTTAATTCGATTTATTGTGATTTACAGAATGGCTTTCGCGGAAGGCAATGCACTTTTACGTAATAGGCGACAGATGTCGACCAGTGAGGAAATTGTTTTTATTTGTGTCGTTTTGGTAATGAAATTAGAGACACCATTGAAAGAGGGAACAGCTGTTTGTGTGCATGCATTGATGTAGCAAGTTTGCTGTATTAGTGAATGAATGAAACGGTTTCGCCAAGCTTGGAGTGCATTTGTTTTTAATGAAGAGAGGATGAGTTCGTTACAAAGGGTAAAAGTGTAGGAGGTGACATGTACATAATTATATTGTTTACGCGCAAATCTCTCTCTCTCTCTCTCTCTCTCTCTCTCTCTCTCTCTCTCTCTCTCTCTCTCTCTCTAATTTCATAAAGATCGGTCCAGTAGTTTGGTCTGAATCCCTCTACACACACACACATACACCACGACCCTCGTCTCGATTCCCCCTCTATGTTAAAACATTTAGTCAAAACTTGACTAAATGTAAAAAGAACACAAACCAACAGATAAACAGAGAGACAAACGAATGTACGCCTAGTTTGATTAGCAGGCATGGATACACGAAGACGATAGGCGATTGAGTTAAGAGGAAATCTGAATAGAAAAAGAAGTAAGAAAGGCGAATAAAAAGAAGAAGCCATCAAAATTAACAAGCAAACGTCACGTCAAAACAGCACGCTTGCATGCAGAAGACCGGAAGCTACCAAGCAGAACAGCAAAGAAAACAGACACTTCTCGCAGAGGCGGAAAAAGGGGGGGGGGGGATGGGGGATGGGGTTGGGGGGGCTGATCTAACACTAACAGGGAACTCTTACACCAAAGTGACTGGATTACCTTTTGATGGGGTGAAGGGGATGCCCGATGGGTTAGGGGAGGAGGAGGGGTACTGATCTAATAGGGAACTCTTTGACGGAAGTGACACGATTACCTTTCACTGACCCGCATGCAACACTAGGTGGTTTTTTTTTCTCCTCTCAAAAGGGCAGAAGTGCACGAGAAGAAACGTTTTAAAAAAGTAAAAAAATAAAAATAAACCAAGCCGAAGATGACACTGTTAACTCTCTTTGACCCCAACTTCACTGCCACCGTGAACGGGGTCGATGCGGAGGGAAGTTCACGCTACAAAAATTGCGCACAGAACAGTTTCATTGATTATACGCGGCGCAGCGTGAGCAAATTGCGTGAAGCGGTTCAGCAGCTGCACTTGTACCTTTGCAGGCCGGTGTGACACGAAATTTTTACTCCACGAAAAATTTACTCCGGTGTAAAAATTTCGTACGAAATTCTTACTCCGAGTAAATTTTTCGTACGAGAAAAGAACTTCCCAAGGCACGAAAAAATTACTCCCTCCACGAAATTTTGACTCCCCATTTTTTTTACTTCCAGTAAAAATCTCGTACGCGAAAATGGGATGCGGGCGAAGGGATAATGCCAATAATTATGTGATCTCGCGCAAACGAATGTCGCGCTACCCTCCCTCCACCCCTTCCACCACCAAGACTAACAGGGGACAAGGGAGTATAAATTTCGTACACCTGACATGGGAAGTTAAATTGCTCGTGTTAGGGTGAAGTAATTTATTCGTTTTTTTATTCGTCTGGGGAGTAACATTTGTGTACGAAATGTTTACTCGGAACTCACCTGTCGTGGGGAGTAATTTTCTCGTGTAATGGGGGAGTGGTTTTTTCGTAAAGGGAGTAACATTTTCGTACGAAATTTTTACTCCGGAGTAAAAATCTCGTGGGAGTAATTTTCTCGTGTTACACCGGGTGTCATATAATGGAAGGGCGCTGGTTCTGTGCGACGCTTAGTTTTCGAGATAGGTGTGACTGACGAAGTACAGGACGTCACATTCCAAATAAGCACGACTATGTTGCAGGTGGAAGCCGCTGAGATTGCATTTCTTCGGGAGGTTTCCGCAATAAATAGAGAATACTACATGGCTTGCTGTGTCCTACCAGATTTACACGAGTTGTTTTTATAAATATTGAACTGCGAGCGAAAGCGAGCTGTTGACTATTTGAAAAAGCAACGAGTGTAAATCTGGTACGACACAGCAAGCAATGTAGTATTCTGTTTATCCTACATACTGTACTTACGTGTATTTTACTGAAAATTTCCTGCAGTCGAGGCAGCTAAATTGAAGACGCTTGTTTTGGAACCTCGATCTCTTCTAAAGCCTCGTGCAATCTATTACGTCAAAGCAAAGAAACGTCACTCTGAAAGTGTGGCGTGACGTGTTAGTTATAAAAATTCATCGAGGGTAATTAGCGAGCGCAATTTTTGTTTCTATAATGACGTTTGTCTCGGTGACTTTGGCATCATAAGCAGTGGAAAAACCGGTCCCTGCCAGACTTGCTTGACATGACCTCATTTACATGATATACACACGTGTGATTTGAACGATTATTATCTCACGGGTGTCTCTCTCACGTATCATGTAGGATAATAGATATTACACGATTTGCGCGAAACAGTTGAGATGCAGACGATCTCCGAGATCTCGGTTCGTCTCGTGATAACGTTATTTTGTATAATAACGATTCAAACTAAAGTATACAATTTGGTGTGTCAGTGGTAAATGTAAATAGAAATGTACCCCCCGCGGGTTAGGGGGAAGAATTTACCCGATGCTCCCCAGCATGTCGTAAGAGGCGACTAACGGATTCTGTTTCTCTTTTTACCCTTGTTAAGTGTTTCTTGTATAGAATATATAGTCAATTTTTGTAAAGATTTTAGTCAAGCAGTATGTAAGAAATGTTAAGTCCTTTGTACTGGAAACTTGCATTCTCTCAGTAAGGTAATACATTGTACTACGTTGCAAGCCGCTGGAGCAAATTTTTGATTAGTGCTTTTGTGAACAAGAAACAATTGACAAGTGGCTCTATCCCATCTCCCCCCTTTCCCCGTCGCGATACAACCTTCGTGGTTGAAAACGACGTTAAACGCCAAATAAAGAAAGAAAGAAAATAGAAATGTGTAATACAGACAAAGCAAACAAATAAACGTGTTTTTCTCGTGAAAATGTTGCGTTGTGCGGGTGTTTGGGTGGCCATGTGATGTAGGGGAAGGGCTCCTCATATGGACCGGCTCCTAATATGGACCACCTCCTGTTCTGACAAACTAACGGCGCTAGAGCGCTCAATTTTTTTTTTATTGACTGTATTCACACCCTCTCTGGACAACTTGCACATGTCAAAAGAGTTGCAGAAACACAAACCTCAAAACCGTTAGGCTTTTTCACTTTTGGCATGGTTCACTCTAAATTTGCCGCCTAAAACGGACTCGTTTCTGTCCACAGCCTTTTATAACACAAAAATTGCTTTATATGACAGCTAAGACCGTATTTGTTACAATTTAGCAGTCTTGACCCCGAGTTTCTCCTGCAAACAAAAAATAATAGCAAAATCTCAAAGTATGTGTAAGTCCCCTAATATGGACCACCTTCAACAAATCGAAGAAAATAAAAGCTAAAGCCTATTTTCATTAATTCATTAAGAAGCTTGCTGGAAATAACCCATAACTCGCCCTCGAGATTTAAAAAAATATAACAAATAGTTTTCTTTTCGTGGAAGTTGATAATTTCACTTAATTTCACTCTGTTTTTGATAAGCTTCTTTAGTTTCCTGGTGTGCTTCAAATAATGCTCTCATCAACCCGAAACAGCTAAATCTAAAGCATATTTGAATTAGTCTGACTTGCACACTAAGTTGTATCATGTTATTTTGAAGTATAGGGGGCTTTTTACATGTCCATATTAGGTGCCCAGGCTCCTAATATGGACCCTTTGTGATTTTTTCTGTATTTCATTTTTGCTGAATATCTATCAAAGCTATTTCACTCTAATTAGGCCTAACGGTTAACCTAAGAGAGAAGGACTACCAAACACAAAATGAAACTTCTTCGCAAGAAAACAAGCAAGTTATCAGCATGAAACAAAAAGTGGTCCATATTAGGAGCCCTTCCCCTACACAAAGCAAAGTGCGGGACGGACTCTGCTCTGTGCTGTAACACTGGCAAGTTCAAAACACGAGAAGAACGATTTCGTTATGCGGGCAGCCACGGGGGATGTATGTATTTTTCAAATGGTTGTAAAATAAGTCTTGTATTTATCACCGTACTCTGGCCCTGTTCTTTTTTTCGTCACACCTAAAACCGTTATTTCTTGTGAGCGACGCAGCATTAAAAGGAGGGTAGTTCGGAAAGACTTTACAAGGCTCGCGGTGAAAACAGTTGGGTTCACCATCTTAGATCCGACCCGGCTTTTGTGCATGGGATTTGACCATCCATTCCTCCCTCCGCTTGGTTATAGTGTTCTAGCTCTTGATCGAACGTGTAGCAAAGACCTGTACGCGTACGTGTAGATCTTGCGTCACCCGTGACTCACTTTTTGCCTCCAATGTTCCAAATCATACGTTGTTATGCATGCCCACACCGGCACGGTTGGCCTAGTGGTAAGGCGTCCGCCCCGTGATCGGGAGGTCGCGGGTTCGAACCCCGGCCGGGTCACACCTAAGACTTAAAAAATTGGCAATCTAGTGGCTGCTCCGCCTGGCGTCTGGCATTATGGGGTTAGTGCTAGGACTGGTTGATCCGGTGTCAGAATAATGTGACTGGGTGAGACAAGAAGCCTGTGCTGCGACTTCTGTCTTGTGTGTGGCGCACGTTATTATGTCAAAGCAGCACCGCCTTGATATGGCCCTTCGTGGTCGGCTGGGCGTTAAGCAAACAAACAAAAATGCTTGCCCACCAAGACTGCAGATCTTGGCAAACGCGAGACGTCAAAACTAGATTTCATGACGCTACCCGTACACGTTCCCGAACTGAAAAGTGCCACATCTAGATCTTGCTATACTAACAAAACAACAGCCTGGGTGCTCGCTGTACACAGTTGAATTTTGTGGGAATTAATTTTAAAAAGGCCATTGTTGGCACTCTTTTTTTTTTTTTTTTTTAAATATATCCAACTTACTACAGCAAGCTGTCATGTTTTCTTTGATTTGTTTCCTGATGTAATGTGATCAAGTGGAGGGATGGCCTTATTCAATGTAACTGCCTGGTCAGTTATGAGACGGTGAGCCCAGCTGTTTTCACGGGAAAGAGTGAAGAAAAGTTAAGGGGCTTACTGTCCGTCAGGTCGAAATTGCCTATAATTATTGGACATGACTTGGTTTATACGATAGTTTATAAAAAAAAAAAAATTTTTAAAAAATTTAAAAAATTCGGGAGCTGGTTAAAAACGGGAGGATGACGGGAGTGGGGTGACAAGATATTTTAAAGAGATCTGTTAAGATTGGATAAAATCGAGTACTTTGTATCACCTTAGTATAAATGGGGTCCGTCCACATACGTAATCTGGGGGGGGGGGGGGGGGGGGGATGGGACGATAAAATCGAGTGTTTATTTCATCCAAATGATTTTTAAAGTTATAAGAGTGTGCCCTCTATGAGTTTTTATGACCGTGACAGCCCTGCAAGTCCAAGCAATGGTGTACTCGCCTTTGGCTTGTGATTCTGAAAAAATTACTAGCCAGACAGCAAACTTTACTAGCCAAACCAACCATTTCTTTCAGCAACTTTACTCGCCAGTTACATGTTTCTACTCGCCACTTTCAGGCCTGCAACGGTGAACACTGGACTCGCTATAGTGTTATTGTTAACACGAGTTGTGGGGAGAATCAGTATGAGTCATTGGGCACGTTACAGCGGCGATCCTTGTCACTAAACCTCGCTGAAATCGTATCTGGTCGAACCTGATGACGTCACTCAGGTTCGACCCCCGTACTGCTTCGAGTTCGTATTGTTCAAAAAAAAAGGGCCCTTTTCCGAAAACCTCGAGAAAAAAATCGAAAAAAACCACTGAAAAATATAAATGTTTCACATAGGTTTTTTTAATTCTGACCTATTTTTGTGTTACTTTCGCCTTTTGTTTTCGTGTCTGTGTCAGGATTTAGTGTTTGTTTGTTTGTTTGTTTGTTTATTTGTTGCTTAACGTCCAGCCGACTACGCAGAGCCATATCAGGACGAGGAAGGGGGGGATGAAGGGGGCCACTTGTCAAGCGATTCCTGTTTACAAATGCACTAACCCATTACTTGTGTCCCAGCAGGCTTTAGTAAAACTAAATTAATACCTACTGGAAGATTACCAGTTTCCAGTATGTTAAAATAGGCTTAACCTATCTACTGCTGGACTTACATCAGAACACTAACAGATTAAACTATACATGAATCGCGAGACAAGCGGCAAGAGAAGAGATTTTTGGAAAAAATACAGGTGAATGAGCAAGAAGGCAGAAAAAAGAAAAGAATTCATGAAGAAAAAGAGAGCATGACAGGAAAGAGGAACCAAAAATCTACCTAACAGCAAACTAGAAAGCTCCTGCGGTTCCAAAAACAGGAGGGGCCTTTAATTTCATAACCGCAGTGCCCCACTGCGGGAAGGATTTAGTGACGATGCTTAGTTGACTACCCAGACAAGACTAGAGTCGACCGCTGCAACTCGCTCATTGATGGTGCTTTAGGGGTGAGAGATGGTTAAAGGGGAGGGAGGGTGTGCCCAGGTTTGATATTCTACTTGTAAGTAACAGAAACAGGATAATGGTATGATTTATACAGGCTCATCTTGAGTTCAGTACCCCGCGGCCATAAGCCATGATGTGTTTGAGACTTACTTCCTGTGATGGAAAGGGATGGGATTCTGAATGGGACTGCATGGGTGGGAGCCCAAAATGTTGCCAGGACTGAACATTTTGGAAGCCCGGGGTCCAGGGGCCGCTCAGGCTCTGGCGGGGGGTGCAGGGGCAGCGCCCTTGCTGGAGGGTCTAGGGGGGCAGCGCCCCCCAGCCGAAAATTAATTTTAGCATTTTAGGTGGCCTCTCCTGACTTGTAAATTTTAGAACAAATCAATTTGATTAAAAAATGAGGGTGTGACAGTGCCGCCTCAACTTTTACAAAAAGCCGGATATGACGTCATCAAATACATTTATCGAAAAAATGAAGAAACCGTCTGGGGATATCATGCCCAGGAACTCTCATGTAAAATTTCATAAAGATCGGTTCAGTAGTTTACTCTGAATCGCTCTACACACACACACACACACACACACACACACACACACACACACACACACACACATACACCACGACCCTCGTTTCGATTCCCCCTCTATGTTAAAACATTTAGTCAAAACTTGACTAAATGTAAAAACAGTTACTTCAAACCAACAGCAGCACCACCGCCGGGACTTTCCCGATCAAATGCCAGTCGTGCATTTTTCATCCAAGAATCTCTCAGCTTCCTCGAATGTTCAGTTTGCCTTCCTGCCACATCGTTCCCACTGTCAGTTCTTGTTATAACAAGAAGGGCAAAGCCCATACGACTCACATGCTTGACCTTGACCTTTACATGACCTTGACCTTCAGGGTCAAGGTCAAATAACTAAACCTAGCAATGACATACACTAAGAACTGCTTTACACATTTTTCCTACCAAAATACATGTGACCTTGACCCGAGGTCAAGGTCATCCAAGGTCATGCAACACAAAGCTGTTAATTCAAGACATAGGAAGTACAATGGTGCTTATTGGCTCTTTCTACCATGAGATATGGTCACTTTTAGTGGTTCACTACCTTATTTTGGTCACATTTCATAAGGGTCAAAGTGACCTTGACCTTGATCATATGTGACCAAATGTGTCTCATGATGAAAGCATAACATGTGCCCCACATAATTTTTAAGTTTGACAGAGTTATCTTCCATAGTTCAGGGTCAAGGTCACTTCAAAATATGTATACAATCCAACTTTGAAGAGCTCCTGTGACCTTGACCTTGAAGCAAGGTAAACCAAACTGGTATCAAAAGATGGGGCTTACTTTGCTCTATATATCATATATAGGTGAGGTATTGAATCTCAAAAACTTCAGAGAAAATGGGAAAAATGTGAAAAATAGCTGTTTTTTAGACAACATTTATGGCCCCTGCGACCTTGACCTTGAAGCAAGGTCAAGATACTATGTATGTTTTTTGGGGCCTTGTCATCATACACCATCTTGCCAAATTTGGTACTGATAGACTGAATAGTGTCCAAGAAATATCCAACGTTAAAGTTTTCCGGACGGACGGACGGACGTCCGGACGTCCGGACGACTCGGGTGAGTACATAGACTCACTTTTGCTTCGCATGTGAGTCAAAAATGAAATATTATAATTTAATCAATCAATCAATCAATATGAGGCTTATATATCGCGTGTATTCCGTGGGTACAGTTCTAAGCGCAGGGATTTTTTGTATTTAAAAAAAAACCATTATGCAATTTATATCGTGCACATATTCAAGGCGCATTATAATTTAATAGAGTATCACCTGGAAGGTTTTCTTCATTAAAGCTTGATACTTTAGGAATAAGTGAGACGTGAAGGTAGGCGGTTGAAAAGTGTCTGACCGATGTTTAAACTTGGTTTGTCTGCAGGAGGGCTACATTTTAATTTAAATTTTCAATACTGGGATTACTGATTTTGCTGCGGGTTTTATAGAACATGGGATGAGTTGTCGGGTTTTCAGTGATTTTGACAATGGGGGATGATATCCGCTTTCATGTAATGGTTAAAACATTCAGTTACATGCGTGTCGTCTATGAATGTGATCTTAAAAGATTAAATTGTCACCTATTGTTAAAAATAAAAAAATTAATGAAAACCTCTATACTTGAAGATGTTTGGTTGTATCACTCTTGCTAGCGGGTCTACAAAAACAAGTGGAAAACACATTTCAAGAAGGGTTTTTAGAAGCTCCTATAAGCATAAACAAAATCTTAAAATTGGAGATGCACAAAAGTTAAAAAAATCTTGTAAACTTGAAGGTTTTTGTAACTAACCAGCTGAAAGTGAATTTTTAGCAATTCAAGAGTTGCTATTTGAGCCTCTCCTGGCTTTAAAACTGAAAACAGCACACACTTCTTTTTTTTCTTTTCTTTTTTTTTTTGGGGGGGGGGGGGGGGAGAATGCACAAAATCAAAAACCTCTATACTTGAAGGTGTTTGGTTGCATCACTCTTGCTAGGGGGTCTACAAAAACAAGTGGTAAAAAAATTTCAAGAAGGGTTTAAGAAGCGACTTAAACAAAAACTTAAAATTGGAGATGCACATAATTAAAAAAATCTTGTAAACTTGAAGGTATTTGATTTCATCACCTACTTTTGTCTTTGTTTAAAACAAATGTTTACTGCATTAAAGAAAAATCGCCATGCAAACAAAGCAAACACAGAAAATAACAGTCACCTCCCTTGTACTACACATTTTTACTAGTTGTAGCTTATGATTTTATCATTGCAGGTGGTATATTCTCAAATAATTGTTAAACCATAGCTTGAACCAAATGAGAAACAAGTTTCAAGTCAGTTTGTTTCAATTAAACACCTTCAAAAGGGCTAACTGCTCAGGTTATAAAAAAAAGAAGGTTTAGACAAAAACAGAAACCGCCAGAGTTATATATATCCCTTGCTGATGCTATACACAGTCTTCTGATGCTGCTTTTCAATTCATCATTTCAGGAGTTATATTCTAAAATTATTGTTGAATCATAGCTTGAATTAAAAGAGACATATGTTTAAATTAAGTGTGTTTCACTTGCAAACTTTCTGAAGGACTCAATGTATCAGAAGGTAAATACCACTGGTTCACAGATCAGGAATGCACATTTTTTCTAGCACACCACTGAAGGTCTCTGAATCCCTGCAAGTCGAACTCGCTTAAGACGAATCACTGGGGATCGGAAAAAAAGTTCGTCTTAACCAAAATTCGTATTAAGAAAATTGATTGATTTTTTTTTTTTTTTAAGTCTTGTACATTTTATGGTGTTTCAATTTGTTTCTTTCGCAACTTTCATGCTGCTTCACGTTTAGACAATAAAGTGACATATTCAGTTACATGTTCATGTGTGTCTCATGTTGAGTGATGTATATAAAGTTGTGGGTGAGCAGAGTTTTCAAATAGATAGCAACTAAGATGCCACATTCGCCAGGATGACATGACATAGCTACTCCTTACATACATGTGTCACTCAATTTGGTAATGGTGAAAGGTAGTTGACCTTCTGTTCACAGAAAGAAGTGTAAACAACAGCTGCCAGGGATTAACAAAAAAAGTATTAAAAACAACATTTCCAAAATTCTTCCTGGGACGGAAATCCGTCAGGGACGGAAGAAATCCCGCCCATGGGACTGTGTGTGTGTATGCGTGTGCATGCGTGCGTGCGTGTTTGTATGTACGCGGGGAGAGACACTGCGCCTGCCGAGGGGTATAGGCTTGGTCTGGGAGAATACTCACTAGGTAGCTTCATTTGTTGTACATCAGTAGAAGACCGCAGACAAATCTTTGGTTCTGTACGTGGGTTTGTTCTGTGATTTTAACATTTAGCCTATGGCAGGATTGGTGACTATTGACAATTTGACACAGCAAATGACAGTCAGTGAGGGGAGATACGAGGTTGGGCGGTGGGGGGGGGGGGGGGGGGTGGGGGTGTGGACAAGAGAGGATTGGCACTCGCACATGCGTCTGTGGGTGAGGTGGTGGTGAGTGTGTTCTTAGCAGGGGGAGTGGGCTAAGAACCGGGTGATTCGAGTTTAATTCTTGGAAGTAGGTTTTGTAAGCAAGGATCATTATCTACCTTTTCGTTCAGTCCGGTGATTTAGGCAATCAGATGATATGGTCGTGTGTGTGTGTTAATAACCAAATCTATGTTCATCATGTGCAGATACAGTAGTGTGTAAGACAGTCTAACACTCCTGTCACTCAAGCCACACAAGAGACCTGATGACAGCGAGACTTGTGACAAAGAGCTCAAGGAATTTACTCGTGTAGGTGGAAAGCGATAGAATTCTGCCTTTCCCACGGGACAGCGGAAAGAGAGGGTTGAGTTTGGAAGATGGCAGGGCGCGATGTTATATTGAAAACAAATAAATGTCAACACCCCCCCCCCCCCACACACACGCAAAAAAAAGAAGAAAATAAAAAAAAGAAAGAAAGATACACACAAAAAGGTGAGATCATTTGGAATGAGAATTGTGGAAAGAGAGTGAGGGGTGGCAACTAGTACATCGAAAAGCAACACTAAAATAAAAATAAAATCACCAATGATTTCACCAGATGGGAGAAAGATTTGCTGGTGTAAGATTTGATAACAGAAACGATTACAGTATCATCATGTTAACATTGGCGTGTGTGTATGTGTGTGTATGTGTGTTTGTGTGTGTATGTACATGTATGCATGTATGTATGTATGTATGTGTGTGTTTGTGTGTATGTGTGTGTGTGTATGTGTGTGTGTATGTGTGTGTCTGTCTGTTTCAGTGTTTGTGTGAGTGTGTGTGTATGTGTGTGTATGTGTGTGTGTGTATGTGAGTGTGTCTGTTTCAGTGTTTGTGTGTTTATGAATCCCTCTCTGTCCCTCTCTCTCTTTAACATTCCGCACTCACAACACACTCTCAAAATATCACACGCGCGCATCAAGCAGTATCCTTTCCTATCACCCAGAGCGCCCTTGACACAATTCCCCCCCCCCCTCCCCCTTTTGTCGCTGGGTTGAGAGGGGTGCAGGGCCAACTGACAATGACAACAGCGGTGTTGTGCGGTGCCCTCTCTGCACGAGGAGGCGACCGCACGCGCTTTCTTTCTTTCTTTATTTGGTGTTTAACGTCGTTTTCAACCGTTCAAGGTTATATCGCGACGGGCACGCGCTACCTTCTTGAGGCTTTGAAATTTTAATCACCGCTTGTTACGAGAGGGAGAAAAAAACCTGCTGCACTCAAAACTGTGTAGTGTCGGAAGGTAGGTTGGTGGGGGGGGGGGGGGGGGGGGGGAGAAAGATACGGGCAAGCTGAAGAGAAGAAGAAGCGGCAGAACAAAACAGAACAAAAAGTATGAACGTCGTATTGTCTGCATTTTGTACCGTGCTAACGCGAGTTTGTGTGCGTATGCACTCACAAAAACTGAAAAGCTTAATTTGTTTGTTCTGCGCACAGTCGCACCAGCAGAATAAACAACAAACAGGCGATGGCACCATAAACAATCGTATCCAACTACTTGGAAATGAACATTAAATGGTTGAATTACACATTAATGTTCAGAACTTGCAAGTTGCACTCGAATTACGTAAAAATACGTTATAATCTCTCTCCCTCTCTTTAATTCCATGTTGCATACAAGTTTGTTTTTTCTTTAGCAACATGCAACTGCTCTGCACACACCCCCCCCCCCCCCACCCCACCCCCACACCCCTCTTCGCTGCGTACATCAATAACAATACTCCGTTCTTTCCCTTTGCGCTCTCTCCCTCCACCTCTCTCTATCTCTCTCAGAGCACACACTCTCCGTGTACGATTGTTTTCAACTACGCAGATGCAATGCGTCTTCCAACTGTCCTCAATAACTTATGCTCATCTTCAGGTCCTCTTTCTTCACCCTGTTCCACTTGGTTTTGTATTTCATGTATGTTATGTTATATTGCTGTTTTTTCCTGTACTTATGTATCTTGTATACATGTGTCAATAGGCTCTGTGCTTTAATGACAATAAATTCTGATTCTGATTCTCTCCGTGAAGTTGAGCGGTGCAGTAAGCATCCCCTGTGGTCTATACGTAACAACCACTGACCATCATAACACTCCAACCACTCCAACATGTCGTAGTCCCTTCTCCCTCCTTCACCCTCTCCCCCCACCCCGCGGTGCTAACCTAACATGACCGCGGCCCGTCATCGATGAAAAGCGAAGTACCGCAGCACCGCCAACGAACCTGCCTCCCTCAACATTGAGTACTCTTCACCTCACTCTTCCTTCTACTGGCAACGCACAACACTAGTCGCTCCAGCGCCAAGGCATGTCCCTAGTCTCAAGTACGCTGAAGAATAGCGCTGAAAGACCACACAGATCAATTCGCGCGTGCTCGGTACTTGTACTGCCAACGCACCAACTGGAGAGAGGGAGGGGTGGAAGATGGTAGGGGGAAGGGAGGGCGGAAGGGAGAGGACGAGGGGGGGCACTGACCTCGGCGTGCCGAGGTGCTGGCCGCGTGCCAAGCTACCCACAAAAACTGACCAGCGCTGTGTAGAGAAAGAAAGCAAGCGAGGGAGGGAGAGAGAGAGAGAAAGAAAGCGAGCGAGAGAGAAAAGTATTGTACTGTGCGCTGTTACTGTTGTGGACCATCCGAGGACATCGTTTCTCCTTCACTCTCACTTCACATTCAACCGAGCACGCTGTTTCAGCTTTGTTTTGTTTTCCAATAACCCGGAGAGGGAAACAGAGAGAAACGGACGACCACAGTATTTGTTTAAAACGGAAACTTGTGGTAAAAAAAAACGGTCTAAATCGCCGCACAAGCTTCAAAGTTCTGTTTGGGGTAATCATGCCACCACAAACACACCAGGAACACCTTAACATTAGTGTTTGAACGTTTAAATATTCAAATCTTAAACACTGTGTTTGTGTAGACTGTGTTTTCTCCATGCACTGTCTTTGATTTCGTTTCCATCCAACCCTTTTCGCCCCTAAGAGCAGTGAATCTTGCACGCATCTGCTAGATGACAGGTTTCAATAACTAAATTCACAGGGGTTTCGTAAGTTGGGAATAATTGTCAGCTCTGCAAAAATAGGTCGTCATAGCTAAATATTGTCTGGTGACGGTGCATAATGGTGTTCAATCCCCCCTCCCCCCTGAAATTGCAAGATTCCGTCCACTACAACACAGGAGGGCCGCTTAACTTTGACATACTTATCCAGAATGCTCAAGCGTTCTCACAAAAAGGAGCATCACTTATTATTATACATGTGTCCACATCTCAGTCTGGCAACCATCTCTATTAAGTCTCTTAAAGAACAAGAAGAAGCACATGCTATTTGCTTTTCATGCATAAAATACATCCTTTTCTATTTTTAGCTAGTGTATTTCAAATCAAGTAAAACAATACATACATATATATATATGGCAACACAAATGTGTATAATATAAAAAATATATCGTCACACTTTTCCATTAACCTTTTGTTAACATCTAGGCTTTCAAGTTTCATGTTCATAAAATAACCCCAAGGCATTTCAATTTCATATCATAGAAGGCGAGAGACAAACCAACCAAAGAAAGTGTTTTCACAATCCCATCATATTAATCATATATCCTTTTCAATGCAATGCAGCCGTTTTGAACTCTGAATCTGATCACCCATCCTGATTTAAATATTATTATGAAATACGACCCTCACACATGATCTTACTCTCTCAGAGTCAGAGTCGGACTAATTCCCAAGTGTGACCAGGCTCATTAGTTTAAAAGGTCTTTAACATTCAGGGTTTTCAAGAAGTATCACATACACACACAGACTTCCAAGAACCACAAGAGATCTTGCAAACATTTCACGCTTCAAATGCACAAATTTAGATAAATTTATATACAAAGCATGCCCCTTCAAAACTTGCCCCTAACCCCGCACTGCATAGGAATCACTTTACTTGATAATAATCCGCTTACTAATTTAATCCTTATAATGACAGCTGCTTTTCTTTCTTTTCTTTCTTTATTTGGTGTTTAACGTCGTTTTCAACCATTCAAGGTTATATCGCGACTGGGAAAGGGGGGAGATGGGATAGGGGAAAGGGGGGAGATGGGATAGAGAGCCACTTGTTAATTGTTTCTTGTTCACAAAAGCACTAATCAAAAAATTGTTCCAGGGGCTTGCAACGTAGTACAATATATGACCTTACTGGGAGAATGCAAGTTTCCAGTACAAAGGACTTGACATTTCTTACATACTGCTTGACTAAAATCTTTACAAACATTGACTATATTCTATACAAGAAACACTTAACAAGGGTAAAAGGAGAAACAGAATCCGTTAGTCGCCTCTTAGGACATGCTGGACAGCATCGGGTATATTCTTTCTCGTCCCAACCAATATGGGACTCCCCCTAACCCGCAGGGGGTACTTTTGATGCCTGTAAATTATATACACTTCACAACAGATTATGCGCCGAGAATGAACAGAGCTTACAACCTGCACATCATAAAATTCAAATTTTGTGGACTCTGACCTGAACCCTTTCTATTCTCGATATAATTATACCACCAACATCAAAGGCAAAACACACAGGTGGGTTTTAAGTACAATACTCCAAAACTACATTCCAGGGACAGGCTTGCTTTTGTCAAACTCAGTTAAAGTGGCTTAACAGGTAAATCCTTTTTCACGCTTCAGCTGTTCCCCGCTACAGCAGGCTCTTTCACACAACCTGTGTGTTCAATCTGAAAACTTCACCACCCCTCAACCTACGGAAAAAACAACTTGCCAAAAGCCTTAAGAGTTACGATACTACTCAACCCTTCTTTTTGGTCATTGTCTATGAATTTTTTAATGCTTGTATGTTATTTCTTACGAAAAAACTTTATATATATATATATATATATATGTAAAATGTTCAATGTTCTAATGTAAAGCGCCATGAGACTGCCATTTGGCGGTGAACAGCGCTATAAAAGAATGTTTAATTATTATTATTATTTTTTGTGTATTCAATCTGAAAACATCACTACCCGTAAAACCTGCGAGAAAATCAACTTGCCAAAAACCTCAGAGTTACAATACTACTCAACCATTTTTTGTATGAATTCAATCTTCTTCTTGTCGATCACACTAGTTATATGAATTCAATCTGAAAACGTCACTACCTGTAAAACCTGCGGGAAAATCAACTTGATAAAAACCTCAAGAGTTACGATATTACTCAACCATTCTTTTCCGTGTATTCAATCTGAAAACGTCACTACCCGTAAAACATGCGGGAAAACCAACTTGCCAAAAAACCCTTGAGTTACAAAACTACTCAACCCTTCTTTTCCTCACTAAGACCCATCTCTGCTTTCAACAGAATCGAAGAAATAACCATTTTATTGTGAACAAAGTATGTACCTTCAACAAAATTTAATACACAACCTGCATCAGTTCATATTCAATCTTAAAGCTTCACCACCCGTAAAACCTGCGAGAAAACTAACATGCCTAAAACCTCAAGAGTTGCTTCATTTCCTTGCTAAGACCCACCTCAGCTTTCAACAAAATCCAAGACAAGGTATACCTTCAACAAAATTTAATTTACAACCTACATCAGTTCATATTCAACCTGAAAACGTCACTACCCGTAAAACCTGCAGGAAAACCAACTTTCCAAAAACCGACGGTACTATACTCTTGAAACTATTCTTTAGTAACCCAAGACCAACCTCTGCTGTCAACAGATTCCAAGAAAGACCCTGTGTATACAATGTATTTCATTCTGAACAAAATATACCTTCATCAAAATTGAAATCACAACGTGTGTGTTCAATCTGAAAACTTCACTACCCTGAACCTCCGGTAAAAAAAAGAGGTTTGCCCAAACCCCACAATAACTGCTACTCAACTATTTTCTAGCTATCCAAGACTGACTTCTGTCAGACATTGTCTACTCTCAATGAATGATTCACTCATGTTGCAAATCACATTCACCAAACAACCAGGCAAACATACTACAAAGCACAACACTAACAGTGGCTGGACTGGACCTGAAAAGGAGGGCAGGATGTTTCTGGCTTCCCAAAGCTTTCATAAACTTGTAGTTCTACTCCAAATGTACCTCTTTTCTCCCCACCATCAACACATTTAACCCCCTACCAGGGCTTTGCTCAAGGACCCCAACAGGACCCTCGGCGACCCCCTATACCCCTGCCTCATGAAGGAAGGACCCCCTTCCCATACAGTGATACAGCAGGTCCAACACTAAAAACAAACCTACAACAAACAGATAAACAAACCTACAAACAAACGTACAACAAACAGACAAACAAACAGATGAACAAACCTACAACAAACCTACAAACAAACCTACAAACAACAGACAAACAAACCTACAACCAACAGACAAACAAACCTACAACAAACAAGACAAACAGATAAACAAACCTACAACCAACAGACAAGGGTCACAAGCAAACCTACAACAAACAGACAAACAGATAAACAAACCTACAACCAACAGACAAGCAAACCTACAACAAACAGACAAACAAACCTACAACAGACAAACAAACAAACAAACAGAAAAACAAACCTACAAACAACAGACAAACAGACAACCAACAGACAAACAAAATGGGTACTCACAGGCTACTTCCACACGGACCCTCCTCGCGACAGCACGCCCGTTGGTATTCCCCGCCACACACTCGTACAATCCTTCATCGCTTTCAACATTATTCTTCTCTTTGCGCTTTCGATGTTTTATTCGGCGGAAAAAGAGCGAGCCGTTCTGGAAGACCTGGACCCTGCGGTCCAGCAACAGCGGCATGCCATCTTTCCGCCACCGGTACTCGAGCTTCCCAAAAGTGGTGCTGGTGTTGACGGAACAGTTGAGCAGTAAGGGGGATTTCTTCTCCACGATCACATGGAAAGGGGCGTTGAGGATGACGATCTCTGGCTGTGTTGTGTTGGAAGAATCCCCTGAAAAAGAAATATCACAATCATGAATATGGCCAGGAATCTGTCCAAAGGTGTCCTTATGATATAAACCGACGAAAATACAAAGGTTTAACAGTAGCCAGAGCAGGAAATTTAAAAACATTGATGGAACTGCTTTGTTCATTCTGAAGGCGAGGACGTTCATAGATAATTCGCAAAAGCATGTCATCTCTGTTTGCCGGTTGTTGTATTTTGTTTGTCCAAGTTCTTGTGAATGTCTTGATTTGTTTAAGTATAATTAAACATTCCATGAACATTTCTTGTTATTTGATTCCTGAATATTGTTAACATCATTAAGAAGAAAAGACCAAAACATAAGAGAGAGTTCTGTCTGACAGCACTTTGCAAAAAAAAACCATTCACTAAAAAACAACAGCACAATTAATCATACAGAAATTCCCCACAGAACTGAACAATACTGTAGCAATAAAATCACAAAATTTAACCAAAATACAAGAAAACTTTCTAGAACTGTGACCTCAATTAAATGGTTTTCTCTGTGCGCAAAACAGTTGCAAAATATAGGCATGGGTGGGACCTAATAGATTTGACGTAATAGATTGCACGAGGCTTTAGAAGAGATCGAGGTTCCAAAACAAGCGTCTTCAATTTAGCTGCCTCGACTGCAGGACATTTTCAGTAAAATACACGTAAGTACAGTATGTAGGATAAACAGAATACTACAGGGCTTGCTGTGTCGTACCAGATTTACACTCGTTGCTTTTTCAAATAGCGAACAGCTCGCTTTCGCTCGCAGTTCAATATTTAAAAAAAACAACTCCTGTAAATCTGGTACGACACAGCAAGCCATGTAGTATTCTCTATAGCCTCCACCACATTCCAGGGCCATTATCTATCATTTATCTCATCCCAGAGATTCGACTGGCCTCCACCCCCACACAGACTCGTCACTATCTTATTACTATCCATGAGAACATTCTTATTCTATCAGTGTCAATAACTACCATGATAACATTACACATTTTTCGTTCATGGGCCTAAACTCCTACATTCACCCATGTTTTCGCACAGTGGATTGGATTTTTATTTTACATGTATGGCCGTTTTTACCCCATTACTCCCGCAGTATACGCCGATTTCGGGAGATGATATTAAAACAACAAGGGAAATCAAAACACGGGTGTTCAAAACATGCAACAATGCAGGGTTTAGCCTGGGAGAAAAAGGCAATGGGACATTTGTCAACCTCAACCAAATACTGACGTGACATAGTCGAAGGCAAGAAGCGCCAAAGAGGCCTGTACGCCTTTTGACCAAAGATGCAAAATGGTGCAATATGGTGCCATCTGAGAATTAACCGCGCTATATCCTGTTATCTATGCGTGTGTGTGTGTGTGCATTGGTACGTAATCTCACTGAAGGGAATTGTGATGGGACATTTTCAGATTTAATGCGCCAATGGCGCAGGGCACACTAGTAAATGAAACCCTGCAATGTCAGCAACAGGACTGTTGCCATCACATTACGCCCAAACAATCAAATATTCATTCCTAATGACAAAACACACAAAATAGTTGAAGATTAAAGTCTTCTCTTCATTTTGGTGTTTAACTCATGTGTTTACTCAGGTGCATGTGGCTTATCATTGGCAAGAAATGTGTCCCCTAGACGCCGGAAAATAGTACCTTCCCCTGTATAGTATGCTTAATTGTCTTTTGTAATTTATTTTGAGTAAAACAAAGTTCCAGGGTCAAAATATGGTCGGTAGGGAAACCTGGAAACAATTCTTTTAAGGCCTTTACAGTCTGTTGTGTATAGTGTACATCCACTTCATAGATTGATAACTTTGGTTCCAGTGAATGTTTCTATTCGTCTATAATTGAACATTTAACACGCTAACTTTTCTTCTTTTTTTTAAATGTTGGTAGACTGTTTTGATTTCATGTTGGCATCATATTGAATATATCATATGTACTGGGATATTACATTATAACTATAAGTCTCAAATGCACGTGAATTTGAGAAGTCACGTTTCATTTTTGTTGAAAAAAGTAGACACAACTGCCAGTGATAACTGATATATTCAGAGGTTGTGTGTGTGTGTGTGTGCGCATGCAGCAATCTTTCTTTCTTTCTTTATTTGGTGTTTAACGTCGTTTTCAACCACGAAGGTTATATCGCGACGAGGGAAAGAGGGGAGATGGGATAGGGGAAAGGGGGGAGATGGGATAGAGCCACTTGTTAAGTGTTTCTTGTTCACAAAAGCACTAATCAAAAAATTGCTCCAGGGGCTTGCAACGTAGTACAATATATGACCTTACTGGGAGAATGCAAGTTTCCAGTACAAAGGACTAAACATTTCTTACATACTGCTTGACTAAAATCTTTACAAACATTGACTATATTCTATACAAGAACCACTTAACAAGGGTAATAAGTGAAGAATTTTATGGGTGAGAAAAGGAAAGTAAAAGGACTTTGGGGGAGCAGAAATAGAGAAGAAACAAGAAAAAGATCCTAATTAGGTTCACAGCATCGAGAGTGATGCGACCTTCTCTCAGAAGTTAGTAGAGAAGGCTCCCCCATCCACCACCCGGGGGACAGCGCCTCTACGTCATTAGGGGGCGCGAGGCATGCAGCAATGTGCTGCTCTTGTTGTTTAGTGTTTGAACCTATAAGTTAATAACCGGTGGCACAATTGGCAAAGCGAAATATTACAGCTAAACCTTCACAAAAAATATAACACACAAAACAAATGTATCAAAGCTTTAAAGAACTGTTAGTGTTATGTAGCGTCTAAATTGCACAGATACAATTACATACACACACAAAACAAAAACTTTAAAAATGCCAAGAGCGGGGGCCTTCTCAAAAGAATTTACATCAAAACGATTCTCACAATAATTAAAAGGTCATACAAACATATGTCCTTGAGTTTTTGTTGCCAAGAGCTGAACTTTTCATTATTTTTTTTATTGCTTTTTTTTGCACCACAAAATCAAAGAAAACTGGAACACATTCCTGGTTTACTTGATAAAAAACTACTGCCTAAGATCAAAAGCTTGAAACTCTTTCAAGTCCTTGTCAGCCTCACCTTCCAGAGACCGAACATGTAAAGAAACCTTTTCCTTTTACCGTAAAGTAGATCTATGTCTTGAAGAAGTTTGAATCGATCCAATAAAAGACAAAAATTAACAACTTGAAAACCCGATTCATTGATACAGTAAGTCCCAAATGAGCAAAAACTGTTAGTGTTATCCTGCATCTGTTTCAGGCGACATATAGACCATACATTTCTTTTTCAGGATGCTTCAAATCCCATTGATAGTGATACCATCACAAAGGAAAAACAGAAGAAGAATCTTCACTTTCAATACTTTCACAAACTTTTTTTGCCATCTCATATTTTGTTCTCTTGTATTTAAATTATCCTTCACTGATGATACCCGTTGAACAAGGCGAGTCAGGAAAAAACAAAAAAGAATCAAGGGATGCATCAAATTTCTGTCAAAAGACAAACCAACCTACATCACCTACATACGTCATTCATGAATTTTAACTGTACCAAATCTGAGACAAATATATAGTCATTCTTGTTGAAATACTGAAGTCATCCTGATCCAAACTTCCACTTTGTCAGTGTCCTTTTCCTTGATGCTGTTGAGATGTGTTTAGCACAACACACAAACAAATGTTTCACTTCAGACATGCACTCTTTGACATCCGCAGAGGAAGTACAATAGCATTAACCCACCATAATGGACAAAAAAAAGAAAATGACCTGAATAAAATGTCAGGCAAGTGATTGGAACAGCACGAGTTTCAGCGTAAACCATGTATTCAAAGACAAAATGACAATCAAGTCAGGTTATAACCTAAAACTTGCCATAAAGGCATAATCTCCACCCCAATGCATCTTACTTCAGGCATGGGAATTCCAAAATAGAAAACACTCTGAAAATAGGCCGAGGTCCAGGGGAAATGAATTTTAGACCAATATTTTGATAGTTCTCATGTAAGCAAATAATGGATAGAGAGACAATAGTACACATAATTTAATTTACCTTTTTTTTTCCGCGGACAATTTGTTATTTTCGCTGAAAGTAAACGTAATTTCCTTTTTGCGGAAATCCGCGATTTCGCGGACAATTCTCATGCCTGCTACTTTGAAGTACGTGAGGACTGAACATTATAAAAAAAATATAAACAAGTCGCGTAAGGCGAAAATACAACATTTAGTCAAGTAGCTGTCGAACTCACAGAATGAAACTGAAGGCAACGCAATGCAGCAAGACCGTATACTCGTAGCATCGTCAGTCCACCGCCCGTGGCAAAGGCAGTGAAATTGACAAGAAGAGCGGGGTATTCGTTGCGCTGAGAAGGATAGCACGCTTTTCTGTACCTCTCTTCGTTTTAACTTTCTGAGCGTGTTTTTAATCCAAACATATCATATCTATATGTTTTTGGAATCAGGAACCGACAAGGAATAAGATGAAAGTGTTTTTAAATTGATTTCGAAAAAGAAATTTTGATCATAATTTTTATATATTTAATTTTTAGAGCTTGTTTTTTATCCAAATATAACATATTTATATGTTTTTGGAATCAGAAAATGATGGAGAATAAGATGAACGTAAATTTGGATCGTTTTATAAAAAATTTTTTTTTTTACAATTTTCAGATTTTTAATGACCAAAGTCATTAATTAATTTTTAAGCCACCAAGCTGAAATGCAATACCGAAGTCCGGGCTTCGTCGGAGATTACTTGACCAACATTTCAACCAATTTGGTTGAAAAATGAGGGCGTGACAGTGCCGCCTCAACTTTCACGAAAAGCCGGATATGACGTCATCAAAGACATTTATCGAAAAAATGAAAAAAAGTCCGGGGATATCATACCCAGGAAGTCTCATGTCAAATTTCATAAACATCGGTCCAGTAGTTTAGTCTGAATCGCTCTACACACACACACACACACACGCACAGACACACACCACGACCCTCGTCTCGATTCCCCCCGCGATGTTAAAACATTTAGTCATAACTTGACTAAATGTAACAAGAAGGGCAAAGCCCATACGACTCACATGCTTGACCTTGACCTTTAAATAACTAAACCTAGCAATGACATCATACACTAAGAACTACTTTACACATTTTTCCTACCAAAATACATGTGACCTTGACCCAAGGTCAAGGTCATGCAACACAAAGCTGTTAATTCAAGACATAGGAAGTACAATGGTGCTTATTGGCTCTTTCTACCATGAGATATGGTCACTTTTAGTGGTTCACTACCTTATTTTGGTCACATTTCATAAGGGTCAAAGTGACCTTGACCATGATCATATGTGACCAAATGTGTCTCATGATGAAAGCATAACATGTGCCCCACATAATTTTTAAGTTTGAAACAGTTATCTTCCATAGTTCAGGGTCAAGGTCACTTCAAAATATGTATACAATCCAACTTTGAAGAGCTCCTGTGACCTTGACCTTGAAGCAAGGTAAACCAAACTGGTATCAAAAGATGGGGCTTACTTTGCCCTATATATCATATATAGGTGAGGTATTCAATCTCAAAAACTTCAGAGAAAATGGGAAAAATGTGAAAAATAGCTGTTTTTTAGACAACATTTATGGCCCCTGCGACCTTGACCTTGAAGCAAGGTCAAGATGCTATGTATGTTTTTTGGGGCCTTGTCATCATACACCATCTTGCCAAATTTGGTACTGATAGACTGAATAGTGTCCAAGAAATATCCAACGTTAAAGTTTTCCGGACAGACGGGGGGGACGGACGACTCGGGTGAGTACATAGACTCACTTTTGCTTCGCATGTGAGTCAAAAAAGAGGTTACAAGGGCAACCACTGGCACAGGTTTCTGACATCTAACCAGAAATCTAAAGTTCAAACAACCGAGACGGTCATTATAAAACCACTGATCATAAAACCTTTTAAAGACTTCATTTGCATCCCAGGGAGGCCATTCTGGCCCAGCATAATGAGCACACTGCCAATTACTAACCAATTAGACTTGGACCTCAAGCGTCTCTTTTTTATAATTGTGTAGTTTACTTTTACTTGACTTTTTTTTTATGGCGATTCACCCACTTCAGAATGGTCAGGTTACAATCTTTTCATTTGAAATTAATTTATCTTTTCTGCAATTTCGTTTAAAAAAAACACCATAAAAACCCACACAAATTGGAGAGAAAACCCTAAAATAGGAATTCCTTATTGAGAAAGTACCTGGCTAATAGCTCCTTTACTAACATTTGCACAGCAAGCTACTTTCTTTCTTTATTTGGTGTTTAACGTTGTTTTCAACCATTCAAAGTTATATCGCGACGGGGAAAGGGGGGAGATGGGATAGGGGAAAGGGGGGAGATGGGATAGAGCCACTTGTTAATTGTTTCTTGTTCACAAAAGCACTAATCAAAAAATTGCTCCAGGGGCTTGCAACGTAGTACAATATATGACCTTACTGGGAGAATGCAAGTTTCCAGTACAAAGGACTTAACATTTCTTACATACTGCTTGACTAAAATCTTTACAATCATTGACTATATTCTATACAAGAAACACTTAACAAGGGTAAAAGGAGAAACAGAATCCGTTAGTCGCCTCTTAGGCCCCCCCCAAAAATAGGTCTGTTTACGGTAACCCGACCGACCCTAGTTTTTTCGCGCGACCCTAGACTTTTTTTTGGCATTTGGGAAAAAAAATATATATATATTGGTTTTTTTGGCAAAATAACGTAAAAATATGGTTTTTTGGAGAGAAAAAAAAAATAAAACCGACCTACCGACCCTATTTTTTTGGCCTATGTTATCGTAAACAGACTTTTTTTTTTTTTTTGGCCTTACGACATGCTGGGGAGCATCGGGTAAATTCTTCCCCCTAACCCGCGGGGGGAATGAATCAACCCTGCATTAACACAAAATTATACGAAATTTTGCAGTTAATGGAACCCCTGGGTTGCAAAGTCCCTGAAGAGCATGTACAGTGGAACTCCCCCTTTGAGACCTCCAAAAATGTGAGAAAAATAGGTCTTAAAAAGGAGGGAGTCTTAAAATGGAGGTACATTTACTGATGTTATGAACAGAAAATGTTAAAATAAATGAAGGTCTTAAAAAGGAGGAAGTCTTAAATTGTGGGGTCTTAATCTGTATTTGTTTGAATTTCTACTAGTCGCTTGGAATACTCTTATATTATATAAGGCACACAAAGAAATAGGTGTGGTTAAGGTAACATAGCCAAAAAAAATAGGGTAGGAAGGTAGGCAATCACTTTTTTTTTCTTCTGTGTACAAATTAAACCTACTTGACAGGGAAATAAGTGTGCGACTCGAGCGCTTTCGCTTTCATTGCGTTTTCTGCACTCGGTTTTTGTTTGTTTGTTTCTTTGACAAATGTAATAAAAAGTTATAGGGTTGGCCCCTAAAAATAGGGTAGGTCGGGTTACCGTAACCACACCTATTTTTTTTTTTAGGCCTGAACGGCTGATCAAGTCGTTCACATTTCGGCTAGCCCAGGACTGAGGGTGAAAAGTTGTACATGTGTGATGTACAATTTGTATGAGTGATGGCAAAATGTCCTGAAATTCATAGGGCATATAATAATTATATATATGTCACAGGATCTTTTTCCGAACTGTTCACTAATGTTTCTTCAGTGTACAGCAAGAATGTGATTCATGTGAGCCCATGTCTTGTCAGAAGAATGTTCCAGTTCTTGGCTGACTTTATCAGACCATGAATTTGAAAGCAGTGAAACAGCCCGGATATTTCCCTAGCTTATGTACATGTATGAGAACATTTGAAATAAAACAAAACAAGACTAAGCAATGAAACAAAAGTCAGCGCTCGTTGAAATGAAAGACCTTGTTCCGAAAGCAGCCGTTAGGCTTCAGAATCAAAGGTGTTAGATGATTTATTCAGCCCTTACCCGTTTGCCTTTTACTACAGCCGAGAAGAAAAGTAACTGCCCGGTGTAAAAGGCTAAAAACCTGTGCTCCTCTCGTACCTCTGATTTCATTGCCCTTCTAGTTCTAGTTTTCCATTTCACTTCAATTTCTTTTTGTCGTATTTGTTTGTTTATTTGTTGCTTAACGTCCAGCCGACTACGCAGAGCCATATCAGGACGAGGAAGGGGGGGATGAAGGGGGCCACTTGTCAAGCGATTCCTGTTTACAAATGCACTAACCCATTACTTGTGTCCCAGCAGGCTTTAGTAAAACTAAATTAATACCTACTGGAAGATTACCAGTTTCCAGTATGTTAAAATAGGCTTAACCTATCTACTGCTGGACTTACATCAGAACACTAACAGATTAAACTATACATGAATCGCGAGACAAGCGGCAAGAGAAGAGATTTTTGGAAAAAATACAGGTGAATGAGCAAGAAGGCAGAAAAAAGAAAAGAATTCATGAAGAAAAAGAGAGCATGACAGGAAAGAGGAACCAAAAATCTACCTAACAGCAAACTAGAAAGCTCCTGCGGTTCCAAAAACAGGAGGGGCTTTTAATTTCATAACCGCAGTGCCCCACTGCGGGATTTTTGTCGTATCAACGATTTCAAAAATGGCAGTCAAAAACACACCGATAACTTTTTAAAATTTAAGTGTACACAGTACAGTTACACCCTCAGATTCTGATGTCCTTTGCTTTACCTTTCTCACACGAATGTTTGTTTCCAATAGCAAGGCCAAAAGGATAAGGGTGGGTAAAGTCTTACTTCTTTTTGAACCAGGCTTTCTATTGGCCGCCAGAACTCTTGCAAGCTGTCCCCTAGATATTGGAGAAGAGGAGCTTTCCTGGTAGAGTCCGCTAAGTTGAGTTTTGTCATTTATCATAAATTTTCTTTTTTTGAAGAGTTAGGGAATCGGAAACACTGAACTTTTTTTTAGGCCTAATATAAAATCATGGACCATTTTCTTATTTGTTTTGTTTTGGAAACATTTTTCCAGCCTGACTTATTTCAAGAAATAACTTTCGCTTTCCTCTTATTCCACATACATGCATGTCAGTGCACAAACAGATTCCCACTGTTTTTACACAAAGGTTTGCAAACAACTTCATCGAAGTGAGATTAACAATGAAACTGAAAGTGAAAGGGTCTGGAAACATCAGTGCTCCATACTGACCCCGCTTTTATGATTGACAGATTAAAATTTCAAAAACTCACCGCATTCAATTTAAAATAACATTTTGAACCTACTTTTATGATTGACAGAGTGAAATTTCAAAAACTCACCGCATTCAATTTAAAATAACATTTTGAACCTACTTCTATGAATGACAGAGTGAAAATTCAAAAACTCACCGCATTCAATTTAAAATATTGAAAATATGTTTACCCTGCTTTTATGATTGACAGAGTGAAATCTTAAAAACTCACTGCATTCAATTCAACTTTAACATTAGAACTGGAAAGAAAAACTGCAGATGTCAGCATTACACACTGTCACATTATGCCACTTTAAACACTGGACAACGAAGTGTAAAAAAACCTTTTTAAACTCTCATTAAAACTAGGACTTGCACATTATTTTATGGTCCGCTAGTTTTGTGCCTGGAAATGAAGCCGATGGGCACATAAACACAGACATTTCTTGCGGTTTACTGTCTTCAATACACACTTTTGTATCAAATATTCACATTTGAACCTGCTACAATTTCTATTATTTGACAACATACTGAAAATGAGCTTTTCGGGTAGATCAATTCAGACAATATTGAGCTTATCCTATTAATCTACATCCATATAAATTATTCAGAAAAATCAGATCACGTTAGCAGGAATAATGCTAAGCTAGGGCCATCAATCAAAAATGAACAAGTCCAGCATTCTGTCCCAGGCAACAGTGGAAAACAGAGATTGCATTGCTAAGATTCTAAATACAGTGGAACCCCCCACCCTTTTAAAAAAAAATAGTTTTAAGATCCCAGTTTATTCAAAATTTAAGTTTTCAATGACTCATCGACTGTTCATTAACTTCTAATTTGAGATCCACACTTTTCAGATGCATTGGGTAAAAAATTAGGTATATATTGATTCTATGAGCCCGCGTGTCTGCTTGTGATGACGTAATGTGATATGAATGGAGCGAGAGAGGGAGAGGAGAGAGATTTGTTTTGATGTTGTCGTCCTAATCTTGACTATTATGAGTGGATTATTTGCGCCTCAATATTTAATTTATGTTAGACATTTTATGTTGTTTATTGTAATGCTGTATTCACCACACCTGAGTTTCTCCTCGTTGAGATAATAAAGTGGTCTATGTCTATCAGTAACAACAGCGCTCAGCAAGGATTCTAGTCTACAGTACAATCCAACTCAAAGGTAGGTAATTGTAAGGTAAGGAGAACACTTGCTCGCCCCAGTATAATCCTAGCCTGTTACTGTATGCGCCTGGGCCTCATCAGATTACCTGATAACTGCACAGCTCAAAAATGCCACAATTGCAACTGTCATTCTTATTACAAATGCAATACACGATTCTGTAGATATAAACCAAGATACCAAGCCAACACACACAATGTTGTCATCAACAAGCCAGGTTTCTACCACTCAAAGTCTCAATACAATTCCATGATTCAAATTATCCCAAAAAAAGATAACTCACAATGAAGTATAGAAGGCAATACTGAACCTGTCGTATTATTGTTTTAAGCAAATATTTTTTGCTACATGCACTGTTGTTCCCAGGCATAGGGGACAATAGGTCATTTGGAGCTGGATTCAAACTATTTAATATATATGTTGGTCAAAATGTCCTAACCTAAAAAGAATTGTTGTGTCAAAATGAGTCCCACTTGCCAAAGTTATCACACATTCGACCATTGGGACCCAAGTCATACAACATTTGTTGTTTTCGTGTGTGCATGCTGTGGGCATGAAATAGAATCAGACATTCAGGAGTCATCAGATGTAAATCTGACCCAAAGGACGTTTTAAACCCTCTTCTAACCAAAAAGGAGATCAACCCCAGATTCAATAGAACAGATTCAGCACAACTTACTGGATGCAACTACTGGGCTACAAGTATCAGCCCCTCTGAGGACCATCCAACAGTATTCATTCACAGCATGTCTTCCCACAACACCTTAACTTAGATTTAGGTGGTCACTAATCAAAAATGGGCCTCTCACTCTCATTTGGTCGTACCAGTTGAATTTCCAACACAGTACAGGTACATCATAAAAACAAAATTAAAAAATACTGCTAAGTGAAACTCTTGTCACTACACAGTATCTCCTGGGATAGCAGTCTGAATTTCCCAATGAAAATTGACATTGACAATATGTACTTCATACAAAATGTGTACATGAATTTATATATATATTCAAAGCTTTAACTTCTTAAAACACTGGAGTGATAAACTGAATTTAGTTAATTCCTTGGTTACGACAACAAGAGCAGAATAAAGAAACCCTTGACCAAACAGTTTGACACATCCGTTCTGTAGTGTTATTGTTAACTACATGTATTAAAAAAAACCAAGAGTTGACGGCATGATACATTCACCATAGTCAAAGTTGCACAAAACAATGACCAAACATTTACAGTTAAACACATCCATTCCTTAAGGCCAAAAAAAAAAAATTGTCTGTTTCTGGTCACCCGACCGACCCTAAATTTCGGCGCCGACCCTAAACTTTTTTTTTCCAAACTCTTGTTTTGTCAATGAAATGAACTCTTGTCTTGTCATATTCCCCAAGCTGTCAGAGATTTTTTAGATATATATACACTCTACTTTGCTTGTGTGAAACACTAAAAACAATGATTATAAACATTGGACTGTTAAAAAGTACATTACTACTGTTTTTTAACTATTGCATTTTATTTGGAAATAGGCAGAGCTAGAGACAAATGCCTGTTTTACACTGGGTTCACGTTGGTGGTATCAATGGCTCGTTACTAACTCTTGAGCATACCAGTAATTAGGACTTGGTCCCTTTCCCAAATTTGAACCCACGAAACAAGGATCACAAGTTCAATGCACTCCCAACTGTGCAACTGAGGCCCCAGCCTTCTACTAAAATTCCCATTTGTCCAAGCTCAAGATCAGATGTAAGATGTCTCAAGTCTTCTTTTCTGTTTCATCATGGAAATATCAGACCAGATAAACAAAGAAAAACATGTCATACTCTTTCAGTCTTTGTCACAGATTTGTAAATGTGTTGAGTGTCTTGTCTCTATGTATAGTGAATCCAGTCTCTTTGCGCGATTTTTAAAGTTAGTTTTATTGGTCTACATTTGGGGTAAAAAAAAAATTTAAAAAATAAAAAAAATCCCTACCTACCTACCCTATTTTTTTTAGCCATGTTACCAGAAACAGACAAAATTTTTTTGGCCTAATGTTATTAATATTATTAACTATTTAAACAAGAGTTAAGGGCAATATTCATTCATCTTAGTCAAAACTACACTCTCAACACATCATCTTAGTCAAAACTACACTCTCAACACAAACAAATTGAAACATGGGACAAATGACATTCACTAGCACTATAGCAGTGGGGCACAGAATGAAACCACTGGTCAATGCACTGTATTCTGTACCGCACTATATGCTGCACCGGTCCAAGAATGTATACATTTACATAGCACACACTGGTCGTGGTAACTGGTATACATCCATGTGTACAAAGTCATACAACAAATAAGCCCTTTTAAACGGTTTGCTTCTCCCCTCCCCCCCCCCCCCCCCCCCACCTCTCTCTGAGTCTCTTTTCTACACACACAACATTCACAGTGACACACACACAAGAAACTTCTTCGGAAAGGGGAGGAGGAGGAAAGGGGAGGGGGGTGTTCTGGGCAAAAGAGGGGCGTTCGCAGTGAGAGTGTTACTGTTAGTGTTGAGAATCGATCCGACTCGAGGAACTTGCTCGCTGCTTCCAACGTAACAACACCCTGCTTGTAAGACGAACTTCAGAACCGTAAGGCGTTTCCTTCGGCCTATTCACAACGTCAACACCAAACAGAAGGTCTCGACAACAGCTAACCTCCATCGTCGGCCTGACCTACAGAAGGTACCAACCGCAGGAGCACTCTCCCCCTTGAAAAACTGAAAACAATCAACCCCATCCACACACACACAAACAGAGAAAAAAAAACTGAAGGAAAAAAAATTCGAGTTCAAGCGCGAGTTTAGAACTCGAGGGATGGGAGTGCGGTAGATTCTAATCTTGTGCACACAGCTGGCAAAATTCCATAGAAAGGGGTTAAGTGCGAAGAAAGTTTTGTGAAACAAGGGTGTGAGGTTAGAGCAACGCGGCAGCAGCGAGTACTGCCCAGTGCCCTGATGGAAGCCCTCATTCTGGGGGCACCCGCCATGTTGTTTTGCTTGCTTGAGGTCACAGTTCTGTCAACCACTCGTGCTTGCTGCCGCCCAAGAAAAAGCCATCAAAATGAAAATCGGCACTTACCTTGCACTATTACGCTAGCAAATGCTATCGCAAACAAAATGCTGAGGTATACAGGCACAGCCGCCATATATAACGCCACATGAGGACGATGTTTCACATAAAAACAGTACACAAGATTCCGGCCAATGCAGCGCTTGGAGCATGAATACACTGAACCGTGCCACAACCCATAATCGCGATAGCCTTGCGCCAGCGTCGAAGTTCCCATCACCGCACACAGCGCGCGAGCACTCACAAGACATCTGTCGGTCGAGAACATAAGAAAAAAGATGTTCAGTTGCATTTATTATTGTAATCACCTCCTCTCCCACTTGAAAAGCCATTTCAACATTCTTCAGAATGTTGATGAAGAAGAAGCGGAGGAGTATTTTTTATCCTCTGCTGCGGAGTGCTGAGGGCAAGGGTTAACTCGCCAGAGCCACAAAGGTCACGCCTCTGTATGTGTGTTTTTGCAAGCAGTTTTCTTATTGCGCCGATAGCGGAGCACTGCCACAGGAAGCACTTTAGCTGCTTCTACTGTCGAGAGCCTACCTGATGCGATGAATCAAAACATACGAATCAATATAGGCCTACTAACCTCCAGTGGAGGGAGGGGTAGTAGTGAAAGCTCTATTGCTTTCACTTTTGGGCAGGAATATTAAAGCAATGGCAGTTGTCCGTTTTTGAAGACAGTACGAAGACTACATACACCTGTGGCTTTCTGTGTACACTTTTACGGTCACGTGTATTGACACATTTCTGTCTCAGTCACGTTCCGTCGCGGTTCGGTTTCACGATTTGACTTGTGATCTCAAAGACTACATTCTGTGATAGTAGTAGTCCAGTGGACGATACCTTCCGCCTGTGGACTGACTTCCCTGTAATGACGATTTACTGGTGAATGGTGCTTCTGTCCCACGAACTGGTGTCCATTAGGGAGTAGCTCTGTAGATCTGCTAGTAGGCCGAGGAGGAGGGGAAGCCGGGGTCGGGGGGGGGGGGGGGGCACCTAATTCCAAGAGAATGGAGGTGACGGGGTTGTTGGTTCTCCGGCTATAAATATATAGTAAAAGTTATATGTTTAAGAGATGTGAGGGTTTTTTATTCTGTATAAAGGATGGGGTTGGACCAGTAAAAGGCCGGTAATTTATTAAGTCACGTGGGTTAAAAGCTGGTTAAGACTTAGGACCACTTTTCTTAAAAGAATAAGAGTCCAATTCCGTTTGTGATTTATTATGGGGGCGAGGACGCCCCCATTCTATACGGATAGTTTCGAGGTTGACCATGGGCAGCGCCATTTTGTTGTGAAATACGTCATCAGTTTGTGTACACAGGAAGTTGTGACATCCGTCACCCTATGGGAGGGGTGACGTCAAAATTGTTCATCTGTAGAAAGTTGTGAAATCCGTCACCCTATGGGAGGGGTGACGTCAAAATTGGTCATCACAGAGTTTGTGTAACACAGGAAGTTGTGAAATACGTCACCCTATGGGAGGGGTGACGTCAAAATTGTTCAACAAAAACATGATATGTCGCATTGTGCAGGGTCAACTGCAACAAACTCAAACCGAGCCATTCATACCTAGCTGTATTTGAGTGACTTATATACCCGACATTTTTATTTCTTATTTTTAGCACAGGTGTAGGAAAAATCATGAACCAAAATGTTATTTATTTTCTAATTTAACATTTTTTTTACAAATATGACCATGGTCTTTTAAACATACAGTGACATTAAACATTGTTATGTTAAAAAAAAGAAAAAAGAAAAAAAGCTTTTGTGCACAAATCAGAAAATACATTGTACATTTTACCTACAGGCCAAACCGTGAGTGTCTGTGGCAAAGCCCGACCCAGGAAATTGCACTGATTTTATATTTAGATCAGAGAGAAATTGTCAAGAACAGGCGCTTGCATTTGGATGTGTCCAATGATAGTAGGTTTGGTTGTGATCAATCAGAATAATGTAGGAATAAAAATGTATGACAGTTTAGTATGATGACATGTAATTCACATATGCTGAAATATGATATTATACATCATGTAATATTATTATGGCTGTTGCCATGACCATGAAACCCAACAAAGGTTTAATGTAATGTAATTCAAAATACCAAAACCGAGCACCTATTAATCTCGTCTTTGCGCGTGAAGATTGAGGCCGTCTGCCAGTAGCGGTTAGGTCATACAGTGGAACCCCTCTCTAGCGACCTTTAAAATGTTGACAAAAATCGGTCCTTGTGGAGGAGGGTCCTTACAGAGGGAGGGGGCGGAGTCAGGGGGCCACAAAGAAAGTCAGATTTAAAAAAAAAAAGAAAACAGAGAAGTTTGAGTTGCTGACGACCGTTCTCTCTGAAAGCAAACTGCTTCGATTTCATGTTTGTCCTTGGTGTCCACCAGTTCTGGTGCATGTACTACCCTGGCCAAGTTTCCTCTCAAGACATCAAAGAGACCGCCCCAGTATACTCTACAGCCTCTGGGCGAACCACCTCTCATAGCTAAAACTGGGTCAATGACCCCTGGGAAGAAGGTCAGTGTCTATAAAAATTTTACTCCTAGGCCTGCGGCCAGGGGGGGGGGGGCGGGGGGGAGTATACCGGTACCATTTGAGAATCAGACCAAATGAGAATTGAACCATTTGAGAACATCCTTTTTTTTCAATCACTACATCGAAGGCCTGCGGCCCGGGGTTCACATGGGTTGGTTTGTTTGTTTGTTTCAAACCCACACCCATATACACACATTTCCCATTTAAACCATTTGTCGGCCCCCTGTCGATATTTATCGACTAAGTTCCTTGTATACACTATGTTCAGGGTGAAGGTGATGAGGGGAAAAAAAATGACGATTGACTGAAGGTCCTTGAACATTTAAGGGGGATGGAGGACGGGAGGAGGTGGTGCAGGGGGCGGGATGGGGGGGGGGGGGAGGAGGGCCAACCCTGACATGAAGGATCTGACATTATTTTTGAAACCGGACAAAGATAAACATTTGTATTGTACGTTTCTACAATCTCTACTCGCACTGCTGTCGGCGAGGGGATGGGGTGGGGGGGGGGGATAGCAGGGGCGGATCAGTTTATTTTATGGGGGGGGGGGGGGGTCTAAAAGTATATTGTGAATGATATGGGTGTGAAGGCGCGAAGCGCCTAGCTTGCTAGGGGGGTCCGGAAAATTTTGAAAAAAAGGATGCAAAATGGTGCAATCTTGTGCATTTTGAGAATGATCATTACCAGTTTCAGGCAGCAGATTTTGTCACTGATTAATACCCCCCAAAACACTTTTTTTTTTGGCTGGGGGGGGGGGGGGTTCCGGAAACCCCAGAAACCCCCCCCCCCCCCTCGTCCGCCCCTGGATAGGTACGACCGTGGGTTTTGTATGTGTGTGTGTGTGCCTGTGTGTGTGTATGTGTGTGTGTGTGTGTGTGTGTGTGTCTCTGTGTGTGTGTGTGTGTGTGTGTATGTGTGTGTGTCTCTGTGTGTGTGTGTGTGTGTGAGTGTGTTTTCTTTTTCTCTTTTTTTCTCTTTTTTTTTTTTGGGGGGGCGGAGGGCGGCATTTAAAAAACTTACATTCCATAGGTTGGCGCGGCTATCCCCTGACATTAAAGATGCGTTACTTCTCATGAAAAACCCTAATGTACGCCACCACAGATGTGTTGACATGCTTTTATTCTGTTTGTGATTACATTTACAGGATCTTCTCATTCCAAAGCAAACAAATCTACTGCCCGGCTGTTCTAGTCTATTCAGTTTTATGCAGGAGTCAGGTGGAATTATTGCCGAATTTCTGCATTTCGCATCTAGATTAGAATAAGTAACAACAACGAACTCAGTTCAGTGGTAAATCAGTAAATGTAAAAAAAAATCAGCGGCCTCGGCCCGTTCAATTCTGCGCAGAAAACGGTTAACTACGCTGTAGGTGCCCGGCTGTAGGTGCCCGGCTGTGTATGCAATTAAAAGGATAATCTTGTCCTGTCTAAAAGACTGGATTTCATCATCTATCGTGATTTGTGAGATAAGTCTGTGGCCGGGAAGGACTGAAGGTACTTAGTTAAAAGCTGCTTAGCTCTCAGTGACGTCACAAAAATGTGCGTTTTGGCCATGTGTTGTAATACATGTATTTGTCATCCCCAAAAGTTTGTCTTTGTGTGTGTGTGTGTGTGTGAGTGTGCCAGTGTGTGTGTGTGTGTGCCGGTGTGTGTGTGCATGCATGCGGCGTGCGTGCGTGCGTGCGTGCGTGTCACAGTGACTCAGAGTGTGTGTCAGTGTGTGTGTGTGTGTGTGTGTGTTTGTCAGTTGTTGTCAGATTTGTGTGTGGTTTTTTTTTTGTTTCTTCGTTTTTTTAAATCTTTTTAACAATCAACCCTGTGTCACAGTTGTTGTTGAGATTGTATAATTTATATTTTTCGGAAAATTGAACTGGTCTTTTGTGAATGCTCTCTCTCTCTCTCTCTCTCTCTCTCTCTCTCTCTCTCTCTCTCTCTCTCTCTCTCTCTCTCTCTCTCTCTCTCTCTCTCTCCGAAACCAAATTTATACAAAGTTAATCTTACTTGAGATGTCCAACAAAACTTGCCTTGCCTGTGCAAATACAACTGCATAGTATAAGCTTTTTTAGGGAGTCTGGAATCATTCATCTTGACTAGGCGTAACCAATATTTTATACATGCAACATGAGAAAAAATGTACTACGGATAGCGACCAGTTTCAGCATATGCTATGTCATTTGGTGTTCTTGGCGCCACGTTTAAAATCTTTTTAAGCGCAAACGTGTGAATCTTCTCTATCTGTGTTTGTGGGTAAAGACCCCAAATTTCTGAACCATATAACAGGATAGGCTGTATCTGAGCATCAAATAGTTTCAAAAACAGGTTTCGGGAGAAATCACCGAGTCTCCATAATGTTCTTAATAACTCAAAAACACCTTTCTTATCCCTGGATGCCATATCATTAAGAGCATTTGAAAAGGTCATGCGGGTAGTGAAAACAAGTCCTAAATACTTATAAGAGCTTACTAGGGAGATTTAAAAAACGAAACGTCGGGACGTTTCGTTTTGAAGTTGTGGTAAACGTCATCATTGCGGGGGTCTCTCGCTGGAAAGGTGAAGGTCAACTGAAACGGAACGTGGAACGTCAAAACGCAGTCACGTTTTCCACCCCCAAAAAACGAACAATATTTCGTCAACTTTTGTGAGTATTTTTGCACACTAACAGTTTTTATTTGTTGGCCATTTTATGCATTGCTAGATTCATCAACCCTTTCACAGTCTTTCAGCGCTGAGAATGTGTTCATTGGAGGTAGACAACTGTTGTGAACTGAAATATTTTGAAGGGTGCTGATCCTGGTACATTTATCCAACTTCATGGTGAGAAAGCAAATGGCGAAGCAGAAGTAGGTCATCGCATCGAATTTTTATTCTGGCTTCGTATGTGATTTTGTATAAACAAAGTCTGTGTGATTTATTTGGACTGAAAATAATCAAAGTATGCCCGATTCTGGACCACCTCCTAGGGTTTTTTTCCATTCTGATCGAGGACAGACGTGATAATTTCACTTGAAGATTTATCGCCCTTCCTTCATTCCGAAACGAAACGTGAATACATCTAAATCTTGTCGCGGGGTGACTCATTCACCAAACGAAACGAGCTGCAAAACGAAACGTGCTGTCTTTTAAATTTCCCTACTATCTTCATCTTGACGCCGTTGAAAAACCATTTCTCGTTCTGAGAAATAAAAATTATATCCCCCGTTTCTAAAAATAATTATGTTTGATTTTTCCAGGTTAACCTCTAAATCCATGTCATTAGCTTTGTGGGCAAGAATATTGAGTTGGTTTTGTAATCCAACCACGGTATCAGCTAATAAAACAATATCATCAGCGAAAAGCAAAATGAATATTTCAAGTAAGTCAGGCACCATCTGTATTCCATGTTTACCCTTACAAATAATTTCCGACGCCAGATCATTAATAAACAGGGAAAAAAGAAGCGGGCTGGTTATTTCCCCCTGCTTGAGGCCTTTGTGACAAACAAAAAAAGGCGTCGGTCAGTTTACACCCATATCTTACTCTTGGATGGCTTGTAACATCTTGCCTTCAACTCCCGATCCGCGCAAAATAGGGTTAATGTGGGAAAACCAAGGTGTGCAATGCGAGAAAGCTTTTTTGAAACGTTTTAGACAGAGGTTAATAGATTGTAATATTCAAAATTGGCAAGAGCGCATTAATACCAGCGCAAGGTTTGAGGTTTACAGCGTATTTAAGTTGTCTGTTTGCATGGAAACGTATTTTACTTTTGTCAAAAATAAGCATATACGAGATGTGCTCATTAGGTTCAGAGCTGGCGTGTCCGAATTACGCTCACATAAATTGAGATACTCCCCACATACCCTACAGGACTTGTTTTGCCCATTCTGCAAAAAAGCACCTGAGGATGAAATGCACATTTTATTTTACTGTGATGCATTGAACGATCTTCGCTGTCAATACTTACCCTTTAAATACACATCATATCCTTGTTTGGTTTCCTTTCACTTGATAATGCAAAACAAGAAAGGTCTCCATGATTTAGGCAGATTTATTTATTATGTTAACAAACGCCGTGATTTACTTCCTAAGGTGTAACAGAATGATTTATGTTGCTCTCTGTTTTGTTGATGTGGTTGAGTGCATTGCGTAGCTGCTGGTTTTTAAACAACTATGTCCTTTGATGTATGTTGTAGTTGAGGATGTATTTGATGAGGCACCAGCCATCCCCGGTACATACCCATACATGTATGTATTGTGCGTGTGTGTGTGTGTGGGTGTGTGTGTGTGTGTTTGTGTATGTGTGTGTGTGTGTGTGTGTGTGTGTGTGTGTTTGTGTTTGTGAGAGAAGGAGTGAAAGTCAGAGTGTGTGTGTGTATGTGTGTGAGAGTGGGTGAGAGAGAGAGAGAGAGAGAGAGAGAGAGAGAGAGAGAGAGAGAGAGAGAGAGAGAGAGAGAGAGAGAGAGAGAGAGAGAGAGAGAGAGAGAGAGAGAGAGTCATGTTTGATTTGTGTACCGGTTGTAACGGGTCAGTTGGCCTAAACAATAAACTTTCTGAGTTCTGAGTTCTCTCTCTCTCTCTCACGGGTATGGAATATATGTACTTCAAATTTTGTTCTCGTTTTTATTGGTTTGAATATTATGAATTGAAAAATGTTGTCCGCCGCTTCCGAATGTCGTCGGTATGAGTAAATAAGTAAGTTTAACTTGTGCTCCCTTGTTATGTACAAGATTCCTCGGGTTTGAAAAACGAATGAGAAATAAACCAAAATCTATAGGCACACTCCTTTTCGTGAAAACAGCTCGTCGGCTCATCCATCTCAGATCTGGACAGTTGTTTTTATATTTAGTCAAGTTTTGACTAAATAATTTAACATCGAGGGGGAATCGAAACGAGGGTCGTGGTATATGTGCGTGCGTGCGTGCGTGTGTGTGTGTGTGTGTGTGTGTGTGTGTGTGTGTGTGTGTGTGTGTGTGTGTGTGTGTGTGTGTGTGTGTCTGTCTGTCTGTCTGTGTATGTGTGTAGAGCGATTCAGACCAAACTACTGGACCGATCTTTATGAAATTTGACGTGAGAGTTCCTGGGAATGATATCCCCGGATGTTTTTTTCTTTTTTTCGATAAATATCTTTGATGACGTCATATCCGGCTTTTTGTAAAAGTTGAGGCGGCACTGTCACACCCTCATTTTTCAATCAAATTGATTGAAATTTTGGCCCAGCAATCTTCGACGAAGGCCAGACTTCGGTATTGCATTTCAGCTTGGTGGCTTAAAAATTAATAAATGACTTTGGTCATTAAAAATCTGAAAATTGTAAAAAAAAAAAATTTTTTTAAAACGATCCAAATTTACGTTTATCTTATTCTTCATCATTTTCTGATTCCAAAAACATATAAATATGTTATATTTGGATTAAAAACAAGCTCTGAAAATAAAAAATAAAAAAATTATTATTAAAATAAAATTTCCGAAATCGATTTAAAAACAATTTCATCTTATTCCTTGTGGGTTCCTGATTCCAAAAACATATAGATGTGATATGTTTGGATTAAAAACACGCTCAGAAAGTTAAAAAGAATAGAGATAAAGAAAAGCGTGCTATCCTTCTCAGCGCAACTACTACCCCGCTCTTCTTGTCAATTTCACTGCCATTGCATCGAGCGGTGGACTGACGATGCTACGAGTATACGCTCTTGCTGTAAAAATGCAGTGAGTTCAGTTTCATTCTGTTATTTCGACAGCTTGACTAAATGTTGTAATTTCGCTTGACGCCGCGACTTGTTTTTACTTGGAATAAGACCATCCCTCCACTTGGTCACATACCAAAAATCAACACACTGACCGCTTCCTGTGACGAGTCGGCATTTTGTTTAAATGTCATCATCTTAAAAATTCATTCAACACAAAATTCTTACTGTGCACAGAGACCAAACAGACTGTTAATTGTTGGTATGTGACCAAGTGGAGGGAGTAACTTGGCCAATTATAAAAGCCTGGCCAGGTATTGTATGTTTTCACGCGCAAGAGTGTACCTTTAATCTTCCACGAAACTTGAGCCGTGTTGGTACGCTGTCAGCCCTTGATTTTACCCAGTGTGCATGCAGGGCCGGATCTGGGGGGGGGGGGGTTCCTGGGGTTCCGGAACCCCCCCCCCCCCCCTTGCCATCCAATGTACCTCTCAGAGAAAAAAAAAAGTGGACTTTGGACCCCCCCCCCCCCCCCCCCCCCTCAAACGAACTTGGTCCGGCCCTGTGCATGTGCGCTAGTCGTACATTTGATTGATACAGGGTGACCCAAAACAAATGCAACCCATAAAAATGCTAATAACTTTTGCATCTGTTCCACGAACTACTTCATATTTGGTGTAGGCCTACACGGGCGAAGTGGCGCAGTGGTAAGACGTCGGCCTCCTAATCGGGAGGTCGTGAGTTCGAATCCCGGTCGCTGCCGCCTGGTGGGTTAAGAGCGGAGATTTTTCCGATCTCCCAGGTCAACTTATGTGCGGACCTGCAAGTGACTTTAACCCCCTTCGTGTGTACACGCAAGCACAAGACCAAGTGCGCACGGAAAAGATCCTGTAATCCATGTCGGAGTTCGGTGGGTTATGGAAACCGAACATACCCAGCATGCCTACCCAACGAAAGCGGAGTGAAGCTGACTATGCTCTCAGAGTATAGTGTGGGGAACCCACAAGGGCAAACGAGCTCACACGTAACCAGACAATTCTGGAACGCTGAAGAAGCCGAAGAAGGAGAAGGTGCAGCCTATGCATGATAATATCACCGAGTTTCATATTTAAAAGACAAGTGGTCTGATTTGTGCGCCGCTCTTTTGAAAAACATATCCAAATTCAGGAATCGGCTGAAAAGTATAGGTTTGACATTGAACAGTACCCTATCTGCACTCACACCCGATTTAAACCTTCCAGACTTTTACCTCTGGGAATATCTCAAGGTACAAGTATTCACAAACACCCCAGATCATTGGTAATCTGAAAATAAATTCAATTACAGCCGATCTGGAGGGTTCAAATAGCGCGAGTGTGTTTACCGCTTTAATGTCAAACCTCCTACTTTTCAGCCGATTCCTGAATTTGGATATTTTTTTTTCAAAAAAGCACTTAAATCAGACCCCTTGACCTATACATTTGAAACATAGTCATGTGATCATGCATAGGCTGAAGTTAATTTACACCAAATATGAAGTAGTTCGTTGAACAGATGCAGAAGTTGTTCGCCTTTTTATGGGTTGTATGTTTGGGGGCTTACCCTGTACACCGCCTTGAAAGAAGCTTGATCGTTATCATGTTGCATGCACGAGCTGTCAGACAATCTCAGTCTTGTCACCTTCTTCGATTTCTTCTTTAATAGCACACGGTTAAAATAACTTGTTTTTAATTTGCCAAGGTATGGTAGGATTTCACTGACATTGAACGAAGAGCACTGAACTTGGAGAAACTTCGTCATTAAAGGTCACTAGCGTCCTTCGTACGTACCCGATCATCTTCACCTTCTGTTTCATGTGCAGAGCGGGATTTTGGGGGGATTTTTTACATTTAGTCAAGTTTTGACTGAACACGTTATAACATTGACTGGGAATCGAGACGAGGGTGGACGTAGTAATGTGTGTATGTGGGGAGCGATTCCCAGAAAAGTACTGGACAGATATTCATTAAACTCTACATACCAATTCTTCCAGATAATATCTCTTTATCAATTAATGTCTTTGATGACGTCATATCCGACTTTTTGTGAAAGTTGAGGCGGCACTGTCACACCCTCATTTTTTCTATCAAATTGATTGATCTTTTGGTCAAGCAATCTTCGACGAAGCCCGGAGTATGGGATTGCATTTCAGCTCGGAAGCTTAACAACTACTTAATTTTTTTGCTCATTATTGTAGTCATTAAAACCGGATTTTTACAAAGAGATGAAAAAAATGTCTCCATTGTATTCCTCATACAATTTCTGAATGCAAAAATATACAGGTATGTTATGATTACTCTAAAAGTTAAAAAAAAAAAATTGAATAGTAAGTTACTAAGTTTGCATGCTTCGCGGAAATGAGCGTGTGACCCTTCTCAGTTGGTCTTCGTCTAGCCAGTGTGTCAGCGCTTTCTCGGCTTCACAAGTCTTGGTGAAACAAACATGCAGTGCATTCAGTTTCGCTCTGTGAGTTTCACAGATTGACTTATTACACCCCCGGTATAGGGGTGTGTATAGGATTCGGTCGATGTGTTTGTTTGTTTGTTTGGGTGTGTGTTTGTGTTCGCATATAGATCTCAAGAATGACCGGACCGATCGTCACCAAACTTGGTGAACAGGTTCTATACATTCCTGAGACGGTCCTTACAAAAATTGGGACCAGTCAAACACACGGTTAGGGAGTTATTGGTGGATTAAGATTCTACAAGGACTTATAGAGGCACATATTAATGGTCAAAGGGAAATAACCTTCTCAGTTGGTGGCAGTGAGAATGGTTATTTCCCTTTGACCAACGGGGGTGTTTTTCCTACCTCGGAGGAATTTCTTGTTTTCGTTAGTGACACCCAATGTCCATCAGTCTGCTAGATTAATTAACACATAATCCCACTCTGCACAGAAACCAGTTTGTTTGTTTGTTTGTTTGTTTGTTTGTGTGTTTGTTTGTTTGTTTGTTTGTTTGTTTGTTTGTTTGTTTGTTTGTTTGTTTGTTTGTTTGTTTGTGTGTTTGTGTGTTTGTTTGTTTGTTTGTTTGCTTAACGCCCAGCCGACCACGAAGGGCCATATCAGGGCGGTGCTGCTTTGACATATAACGTGCGCCACACACAAGACAGAAGTCGCAGCACAGGCTTCATGTCTCACCCAGTCACATTATTCTGACACCAGACCAACCAGTCCTAGCACTAACCCCATAATGGAGCAGCCACTAGATTGCCAATTTTAAAGTCTTAGGTATGACCCGGCCGGGGTTCGAACCCACGACCTCCCGATCACGGGGCGGACGCCTTACCACTAGGCCAACCGTGCCGGTCAGAAACCAGTGGCAGCATTCATTAAAAGTATGTGTCCAGACGGGCACAATGTGCGTCTAATGGTTAAGACGCCGGTGTAACGAAGTGAAACCTCTGCTGAACAATCTGATTGCGGTCAATGCGCATGCGCCAATCTTGGACTTAAAAAATGCGACCCTTTGACCGAACGAACCATGGGTTAGGGTTAGGGTTAGGATTAGGGTTAGGATAAGGGTTAGGGTAAGGGTAAGGGTTAGGGTTAGGTTGTTCACGACCTGATTAATCTCCCCATGTTAGCGCATGCGCATTGACCGCAATGAGAAGGATCATTGTTCAGGCAGAGTTTTCAGTTCGTGACACCGGTGTGACGTTTTCATCTTTCGCCGTGTTGATATTTCGATTCTCGGCCTCGTTGATCTAGTATAAACTCTACACTGAACAAAAAAACACCCTTCGATAGTACTGATAAGCGACCTTGTGTGCCTTACATTCATGGGGCCAAATTAGTCCAACCAATGTTTTTTAATTTAACTTGAAATTTGATTCATCCTCAAATGTTTCCCTTCTTACTCAAGGGACGTAACCACTCGGTACACGTTTTCGAAAAAAAAAAATCGATTTTGGGGGTGAAATCTATTAAATTTCACCACCAATTTTCTTCACATGCAAGAAACTAACATGCTTTTCGTCCATAAATAATTTCACTTCTTAATTTTACCAGGAAACAACATTTCAGTCTTGAGTAGGCCTATATATCGAGGGGGAAATATGTACACAGGCGAAAGATGAAATCGTGACACCGGCCTGCTGTGCGGAGGCTCCGTGTTCAAATCCCGGCCGCGCCAGGTGGGTTAAGGGTAGAGATTTTTGCGATCTCACAGGTAAACTTATTCACTAGTGCCTTATCCCCCTCCGTATTTACACGCAAGTACAAGACCAAGTGCGCACGGAAAAAAATCCTGTAAACCATGTCAAATTTCGGTGGGTTATAGAAACACAAAAATACCCAGC
>NC_090260.1:20123565-20126065 GCF_037325665.1 Littorina saxatilis | reverse complement strand
CGCCAGTCAGCCTTTCATGATAAACACAAGTAATGCGAAAGTGGTTTGGTTTTCTTTGTTTCTTTCTTTCTCTTTTTTTTTTCTTTTTTTTTTCTCTTTTTTTTTCCTTTGTTTATCTTGTTTTCTTTCTTTCTTTTTTTTTCTTTCTTTTTTTCTTTCTTTCTTTCTCAATAGTTTTTGTATCCGCCGGCTATTTATAGCCCGGCTATACTTAGGTTTCGCTCTTGTTAAAGAGAAGGCTGAGATAGCCATTTTTGGTGTCAGTTCTTCACATACATGTGCAAATAATGCAAGAGTGGTTTTTATTTCTGTCTCTTTTTCCGAATTTTTTTTTTTTTTTTTTTTGGGGGGGGGGGGGGGGGTAAGTAAATAAACCAAGACAGAAACAAAGAAAAAAGATCGATGCTGAAGTGGTTTCGCGTGACCCCCTGGCTTCTCGACTGACTGACTGACTATTAGGGTTTAACGTCCTCTTAGACCAACTGGTCTATATTGGGACAGGTATTGGTAATACGTTGAAGATATGGTGTGATACTTTGATTCGAACAAGCCCGCTGTGGCTGTCTTCTTCGACACACCAGCATTGGGTTTGTCTCGTCAAAGTATCGAAATACGATCATGATAATCGGAGACGAGAGATGATGCATGCGTGTCTTCGTGTTTTCCAAGCCCTGAGACTTTCAATTCGCTGTGAACGTGGGAATCTTTTTCGTGCGCATGTGTGCACACAGGGGTGTTCGGACACCGAAGAGAGTCTGCACAAAGTTGACTCCGAGAAATAAATCTCTCGCCGAACGTGGGGATCGAACCCACGCTGATAGCGACCAACTGGCTAGAAAGCTAGCGCGCTACCAACTGAGCTACGTCCCCGCCACAAGAAACGACAATACACAAACAATTGTGTTCTTTCTTTCTTTCTTCAAATCAGTGGCGCCTTGCGGGTGTACTCACTTTAATCTCCCACTGAATTCCAAGGATATATCTCTTGAAGTCAAGTTTAGCTTATCAGTCTGGCAGCGTCGTGTGGAATTATCTCCCAGAATTTGTTCGAGTCCCAATAAGTCTCAATATTTAAAAAAAAAAAACATTTCATTGTATTTAATGTCATATTGCGTAAAGGCCCAGTGACGGCAGACTACTTTTAGATTTATTTCCATATTTGCCCATAACACCCATTACATAAAAACTGCGTTCTGCGATCTCTCTCTCTCTCTCTCTCTCTCTCTCTCTCTCTCTCTCTCTCTCTCTCTCTCTCTCTCTCTCTCTCTCTCTCTCTCTCTCTCTCTCTCTCTCTCTCTCTCTCTCTCTCATAAGGCTTTTATTAGCTAATGACAATAAAGTGTCAAAGCGTCAAGCGTCTCTCTCTCTCTCTCTCTCTCTCTCTCTCTCTCTTCCGCCCTCGCTCTCTCTCCTCTCTCTCTCTCCGGCTCTGTCTCTGTCTCTCTCTCTTTCTCTCTCTCTCTCTTCCGCCCTCGCTCTCTCTTCCCTCTCTCTTTTCTCTCTCTCTCTCTTTCTTTCTCTCTCTGTCTCTCTCTCTCTTTCTCTCCCGCCCTCGCTCTCTCTCCCCTCTCTCTTTTTTTTCCTCTCTCTCTCTCTCTTTCTTTCTCTCTCTCTCGTCTCCCCCACCCCCTCTCAGGCTCTCTCTCTCTCTCTCTCTCTCTCTCTCTCTCTCTCTCTCTCTCTCTCTCTCTCTCTCTCTCTCTTCCGCCTTCCGGCGATGTTCAGTCAGTCGTACAGTCAGAGCTTTACGGTTCACGCCAGTCAGAAGACCTTGTAGTAAACATGTTTGGTAACTTGTTGCTTGAAATGTGTGCAACGTGTAATTTAACCATTTTGAACGGCACCTGTCAAGGTGACTTGAAAGGTAGCTTTACCTATGTGTGTTCTTCTGGCTGTAGTACCGTAGACTACTTTCTGGCATCCAAAGAGCTTAATGTTGGCCAAGCCCATCTCGAGGTGGCGGAGAGATTTGAATCCAAACATTTACCTGTCGAACTAATGTTTTTCAGAGATGACCGTGACAAAAAGAAATCTACAACAGGTTCTATTGAAAAGCTTATGTGGGACGAGTCGAAGAAGTCCGTGTTCGTTGAAGCAGTAAGCAGTGCTCAGTTTGAAACTGTTGTTGTAGAAGCTACAGTGATGTTGCCTGACTCTGTAGACTCTGCAGTTGACTGTCTAACGGCAGGCCTGTTACAGGCTGCAACCTGTATGAAGCGCGTAATCTACACTGGCCAGCGCCATAGTAAGTGGTTTGACAGAGACTGTAAAACGGCCAGAGATGAGACTAGGAAATGGTGGCGTTTGTTTCGCAGAGCAAAATGTACTCAAAATAAAACGGCACACAGGCTGAGTTATGTAGAAAACAGAAAATCCTACAGGTTTTTATTAACATCTAAAAGACAATCTTTTAAACAAAATAAACTTGCTGCTCTTGCCGAAAAAGCAAAAGACTCTAAACTCTTTTGGAGCGAACTTAAGTCCATTCGACAGTCGGCTG
>NC_090260.1:20081065-20116065 GCF_037325665.1 Littorina saxatilis | reverse complement strand
AGTCACATTATTCTGACACCGGACCAACCAGTCCTAGCACTAATTAGCCCCATAATGCCAGACGCCAGGCGGAGCAGCCACTAGATTGCCAATATTAAAGTCTTAGGTATGACCCGGCCGGGGTTCGAACCCACGACCTCCCGATCACGGGGCGGACGCCTTACCACTAGGCCAACCGTGCCGGTAAGAAGAAAAGGGGTAAGAATACCAGAACGGAAACATAAATGTATAACTCATAGTTGTTTTTTTCTTTCACAAGATGTGATCAAGATTCCTTCCCTTCTGACTTAAAGCCCACCCCGCCTCTTTAAAACTGTTCGCTCTTAAAGCCCACCCCGCCTCTTTAAAACTGTTCGCTCTTAAAGCCCACCCCGCCTCTTTAAAACTGTTCGCTCTTAAAGCCCACCCCGCCTCTTTAAAACTGTTCGCTCTTAAAGCCCACCCCGCCTCTTTAAAACTGTTCGCTCTTAAAGCCCACCCCGCCTCTTTAAAACTGTTCGCTTCACTGTCGTAGATCTGGTCAGGCTTTTACATGGGATAAAACCAGTGCCTTTTACAAAACTAATTCTTTAAACAAAAATAAAAATACCACGGTGCACGGGGAGTTACCAGGCGGTTCATTTTGGGTATGTGACCAAGTGGAGGGATAGTCTTGTCCCTTGTAAAAATCCTGACCAGATTTGAGACGGTGAGACGAACTGTTCAAAAGTTTTAAAGAGGCGGAGGGGGCCTTTAAATTGTACTGATTCCAAAAACATATAGATATGATATGTTTGGATTAAAAACACGCTCAGAAAGTTAAAACGAACAGAGTTGCAGTAAAGCGTGCTATGAAGCACAGCTCAATTACCGCTACCGCGCCAAACAGGCTCATCACTTTCACTGCCTTTTGCACTAGCAGCGGACTACGTTCAGTTTCATTCTGTGAGTTCCACAGCTTGACTAAATGTAGTAATTTCGCCTTACGCGACTTGTTTGTTTTTACATTTACATAGAGGGGGAATCGAGACGAGGGTCGTGGTGTATGTGTGTGTGTGTGTGTGTGTGTGTGTGTGTGTGTGTGTGTGTGTGTGTGTGTCTGTGTGTCTGTCTGTCTGTCTGTGCGTGTGTGTGTGTAGAGCGATTCAGACCAAACTACTGGACCGATCTTTATGAAATTTTACATGAGAGTTCCTGGGAATGATATCCCCGGATGTTTTTTTCTTGTTTTTGATAAAACCCTTTGATGACGTCATATCCGGATTTTTGAAAAAGTTGAGGCAGCACTGTCACACCCTCATTTTTCAATCAAATTGATTGAAATTTTGGCCAAGCAATCTTTGACGAAGGCCGGACTTCGGTATTGCATTTCAGCTTGGTGGCTTTTAAAAATTAATAAATGACTTTGGTCATTAAAAATCTGAAAATTGTAAAAAAAAATTTTTTTATAAAACGATCCAAATTTACGTTTATCTTATTCTTCATCATTTCCTGATTCCAAAAACATATAGATATGTTATATTTAGATTAAAAACAAGCTCTGAAAATTAAAAATATAAAAATTATGATTAACATTTTGTTTTCGAAATCAATTTAAAAACACTTTCATCTTATTCCTTGTCGGTTCCTGATTCCAAAAACATATAGATATGATATGTTTGGATTAAAAACACGCTCAGAAAGTTAAAACGAACAGAGGTGCAGTAAAGCGTGCTATGAAGCACAGCGCAATTACCGCTACCGCGCCAAACAGGCTCGTCACTTTCACTGCCTTTTGCACTAGCGGCGGACTACGTTCAGTTTCATTCTGTGAGTTCCACAGCTTGACTAAATGTAGTAATTTCGCCTTACGCGACATGTTTGTTTTTACATTTAGTCAAGTTTTGGCTAAATGTTTTAACATAGAGGGGGAATCGAGACGAGGGTCGTGGTGTATGTGTGTGTGTGTGTGTGTGTGTGTGTGTGTGTGTGTGTGTGTGTGTGTATGTCTGTCTGTCTGTCTGTCTGTGCGTGTGTGTGTGTAGAGCGATTCAGACCAATCTACTGGACCGATCTTTATGAAATTTTACATGAGAGTTCCTGGGAATGATATCCCCGGATGTTTTTTTCTTTTTTTTGATAAATACCTTTGATGACGTCATATCCGGCTTTTTGCAAAAGTTGAGGCGGCACTCACACCCTCATTTTTCAATCAAATTGATTGAAATTTTGGCCAAGCAATCTTCGACGAAGGCCGGACTTCGGTATTGCATTTCAGCTTGGTGGCTTAAAAATTGATTAATGACTTTGGTCATTAAAAATCTGAAAATTGTAAAAAAGATTTTTTTCATATATAACGATCCAAATTTACGTTCATCTTATTCTTCATCATTTTCTGATTCCAAAAACATATAAATATGTTATATTTGGATTAAAAACAAGCTCTGAAAATTAAAAATATAAAAATTATGATGAAAATTAAATTTTCGCAATCAATTTAAAAACACTTTCATCTTATTCCTTGTCGGTTTCTGATTCCAAAAACATATTGATATGGATTAAAAACACGCTCAGAAAGTTAAAACGAAGATAGGTACATAAAAGCGTGCTATCCTTCTCAGCGCAACTACTACCCCGCTCTTCTTGTCAATTTCACTGCCTTTGCCACGAGCGGTGGACTTACGATGCTACGAGTATACGGTCTTGCTGAATGATTGCATTGCGTTCAGTTTCATTCTGTGAGTTCGACAGCTTAATTAAATGTTGTATTTTCGCCTTACGCGACTTGTTTGTTTGTTCTTTTTGCTTGTTTTCTGCAAATACACGCGCGGGAGGGGAGGTGGGGGGGGGGGGGGGGCTGAAGCCCAGTTTCATTCTTAATTCTATTTCCTTTTTCATTCTAATTTATTTACCCTCCAGTTCATGGTTTAGCATCCTGGCACTGAACTAGTTATCTTTAAACACGCTTTGAAATAATGACACAATCAAAGTTGCCAAAAAATCTGTTTATGTGCAAATAAAGAAAATTCCACAAAGTATAGCCGTTTGGTCCTAAAAAGGCGCACAATTTCAAAATCAAGGTCGCGAAAAAAAAACCACTCTCTCCTGCATTGTACGTCGGCTTGGTTCTTCTGACCAGAGACATACATTCTATCTATGTCTCTGTTCTGACCAATGTTCCGTCTTCGTGAAGAACAGTACTATGCAGGAAAAAGTGGAGGAGAACATCATTAAAGATACTTTCATTTCCGTTAAAGCCGTCGTAATTCACCGTCGGTGCGGCAAGGCTTTTACCTGACGTGAGAGCATCCTTCCACTTGGACATATACCCAACATCTAGAGCCTGGCTGCTGTCTGCGAAGAGTGGACATTGTGTGTGCGTGTGTGAGTGTGTGTGTGTGTGTGTGTGTGTGTGTGTGTGTGTGTGTGTGTGTGTGTGTGTGAGTGTGTGTGTGTGTGAGTGTGTGTGAGTGTGTGTGTGTGTGTTTGTGTGTGTGTGTGTGTGTGTGTGTGTGTGTGTGTGTGTGAGTGTGTGTGTGTGTTTGTGTGTTTCTTTGTGGGTGTTTTTTTCTGGAATGAGAGCAGGATTTTGATTTAAAGTGCCGATTGCAAAAAAATATGTGACTGAGGGAAACGTCTGCCTTTTTACTCTGATATGCCTTGAATGTGAATAGTTTTTTACAAACTGAGTAGGCCGAGTTATTAGTACAGGGTGACCTCGTCTCGTGTCACGTGACCCACTGGGTTCAAGCGACACGAAACAACAATGAACAAACAAATTCACAAATCTGAACAAACTGCGTAAATAATTCAGCTAGAAAAGCCCACCTTGCAAAAGAGAACCTGCTTGTTTAATAAGTCTCGAAGTACAAAGATGTTGTCCTCTTATGTAAAAACAAAACCACAAACAAAAACCTAACAAGTCGCGTAAGGCGAAAATACAATATTTAGTCAAGTAGCTGTCGAACTCACAGAATGAAACTGAACGCAATGCCATTTTTCAGCAAGACCGTATACTCGTAGCATCGTCAGTCCAACGCTCATGGCAAAGGCAGTGAAATTGACAAGAAGAGCGGGGTAGTAGTTGCGCTAAGAAGGATAGCACGCTTTTCTGTACCTCTCTTTGTTTTAACTTTCTGAGCGTGTTTTTAATCCAAACATATCATATCTATATGTTTTTGGAATCAGGAACCGACAAGGAATAAGATGAAAGTGTTTTTAAATTGATTTCGACAATTTAATTTTGATAATAATTTTTATATATTTAATTTTCAGAGCTTGTTTTTAATCCAAATATAACATATTTATATGTTTTTGGAATCAGCAAATGATGGAGAATAAGATAAACGTAAATTTGGATCGTTTTATAAATTTTTAATTTTTTTTACAATTTTCCGATTTTTAATGACCAAAGTCATTAATTAATTTTTAAGCCACCAAGCTGAAATGCAATACCGAAGTCCGGGCTTTGTCGAAGATTACTTGACCAAAATGTCAACCAATTTGGTTGGAAAATGAGACCGTGACAGTGCCGCCTCAACTTTTACAAAAAGCCGGATATGACGTCATCAAAGACATTTATCCCAAAAATGAAAAAAAACGTTCGGGGATTTCATACCCAGGAACTCTCATGTCAAATTTCATAAAGATCGGTCCAGTAGTTTAGTCTGAATCGCTCTACACAGACACACACACACACACACACACACACACACACAGACACACAGACACACACACACACGCACATACACCACGACCCTCGTTTCGATTCCCCCTCGATGTTAAAATATTTAGTCAAAACTTGACTAAATATAAAAAGCAGACGCAACACGGAACGAACAAGGTTTGAAAGAAAATGGAGGGGAAACACGCAAAAAAGGGAAGGAACTCTAGGAACGGAAATGTAAGGTTTGAAAGAAAAAATATTGTGCAATGTTTTGCACTGCACTTTTCTCAGCCTTCTTACCTTGATATCGTTGGAGACAAGAAACGTTTCTGTCCAATTTGACACAAGGCTTCCATAACCAAGTAAATCCGTGCATAGAGCTCATCTTCAGCAGGATGCAAATGCAATTTAGTCGAAAATTCGTTCATTTGAATCATTTGTGTCACATAATTCAGTTTAAACAATTCTCTATCACTGTCTTTATTCATTCGTGCTTTGTTTTCCTTTCCAATAAATCCATTCATGCGCATAATCAAATAATAAATTGGCATTGTTCTGTCCCATTTTTCTTTGAATTCCATCTTCTGTCCTTAATGACTGCCACATCAATAACAGTGTTTCTATACCGGGCTTAGCAAACAGGGAAACACAATTCCAGTGACTCACTTCAAGATAGTATTCATTGTCCACATAATTGTCTTGTTTAAATCATGTTTACAACGTTGATTTCATACAGCAGGTTGCTAGAACGGACTGACAATCTCAGATTGAATTACCCGACACTAAATACCCAAGAACACGCTATTGCATGCCAAAAAGAAAAATATGTCTGTTTCCGGTAACCCGACCGACCCTATTTTCAAGCGCCGACCCTAAAGGTTTTTTTCGCTTTTCGCACACACACACACACACACAAAACAAACAAAAAACAAACAAATATGAAGTCAAGTATACTTTATTTAGTTTCAATATATATAGGTCAAAAACATCTGCTAAATAATTTTAAGTAAACTAAGGAAGCGTTTAAAAAATAAAAAATAAAACACGTAAAAAGACGGTAACAAAACGTAAGAAAAAGGTAAAAAATTAAAAACAAGAGGCGAAGCCTTCAAGGCTCCCGTAAGAAATCAACAAACAGTAACATAACACAAACTCACTCACTCCGTAACACACACAGAATAGTCAGGTTATAAATGAGTTGTTCTTTGCTACTGGTCACAAGTGGGGGTCAGCTCACACGGACGCATTTTTCAATACAGTCTAGGGGAGAAACTGGTCACAAAGCACCCAGTACATGCCAGAGAGATAGGAGAATCGGCACAATCAAAGAAAATACCAAAATCATTCAATAGATATGGAAATATTAAGATTTACTGTGAAAATGCCAGCAAAAATGGCGTCCAAAAACGGGAACGCACACTTGGTGCGTCTTTGAAGACTTACCTCCCGTTCTGTGTTGTTGATAATAGTCGTGTCTGTGCTGTTGTTGTTGAAATAGTATCTAATAAAACTGATGCAGTTCTTGAAATGTTGCAAATTATTGTTGTCTTTGTGAAATGCGAGAGTGTTCTGAGGCGTAATCTGCATACGGCTGATGTCCCACATAGGGTACCCCACTTCAATCAGCGTATCACTCCAAATGAGCTTCATAGCAGAAAAGCAGATACACTACCAACACACTGCATAACAGATCTACAAGTCTGAGCCAGAATCATTGAAATTTACTTTCTGTATAAAATATTGCAATCAAATTTGTTCACGATGTCCCACAAATAACGCAGGTTACCCTCGCCTTCGATTCAAAGTAACTCCAATCTGACTTAATTACAATCGAAACGCAGATGACGAACTGATTCACCACAAATGTGTGGTATTTTACACACAAATTTCAACTGTGTTGTTTCGCGATAAACAGCCATAAACAAACAAATGTGGCGCCGTCACGTCGCCTTGGAAGGAATAACGCAGGTGACCAAGGCTTGTTTCCGATACCTGTCTGATTAAAATCATCGTTTTTTCACGAATGACGGCTCTTTGGCAGATCTGGTGAGTTGGAAACTGTCTATGAATGTTTCATTTAATGTCAAATGCGTACATTCTTGTCGATATTGTTACCTTTGGGCTCATAAATTAAGTCAATCGTCGTGTTGTCCGAAAGTGACTTTTGTCAGCATAGAACTTACTGTGCTTTGATCATTGACTGAGAAGAATCTTCCGATGACACTAGTTCATTTCACTACGCGACTGCAGATCTGCAAGGAAACTTATGGCAGGGGAAATAAGCTTAACTGAAGACGAATAAGCGGAGTAACTGTTCTTCAACGGATTGCTCTTACACTGATCTAAATATTTAGATCTTGTCGTCTGCTAGTCTGCTAGTAAGTAGTCTTCGGTCGTGTGAAAGTCACATCTATTTCGACTGTGTGCATCGATCCGTGTACATAGTGAAATGTTGATCTTTGATGATTTGGCAACATAACTTCGCTAAATGTGCTTCGAGTGTATCTCCCCGTTAACCGCATTTGAAAACGTCTTTTAACAAGACCATGTTTCGACAGCCCAGACGGGGAGGATCCTCGATAGCTCACAGGGTATATAATGTTTTCCGCCGTTTTTTGAAGAATCCTTTCAAATTTGCTATTCCAAAAGTACCTTATGACACGACTCGAGTGGCAAAGAACATTCTCTGCAATTCCTGTCTCAGTCCGTGCAGCCGTTTCGGGTCCTATCGTCATCATACAAACATACACACAGACACACAAGAACCAGCTTTAAAAGTTAGATTATGTAGGAACCATGTGAACCAGTGATTTTTTCTTATGTACAACAGATACTACAGTATTTCTGCTTTATGAAAAGCAATATTTCAAAAACAAAACTAGAGATTTGAATTTTGACCACTTTTCCCCCTTTCTGTCACCAGTACTGAAGAACAACTCAAATACAAGCCACTTTACCTATGCAGCATGGTGACCCTACAATATGCGAAACATGTCGACTGCAGCAGCCTGGTTCTTAAAATAATTCTGACGGTCAACACAGCCAGAAATGCCAACAAAGACAAGAAAGCTGTTGCAAGGTAAGCTTACCAAACGTTACATAGCGAATCAGTGCGTAAACAGCAAACAGTAGATCTACAATCAAAGAGAGGATCGAGTCTGGAATGAAACGCGATACAGATCTAGCATTCAAAAACTGTCTTTCACGTTCAAGGAAGTTGTTGCAAAGTACTTAAGACTTACTAAATTGTACAGACAAAACCATGACAGTGCATGTTTTGAATCTGAGGAAAAAATCGTGATCATTTTGACTTTGAGAACAGATTCATTCTGTTTCCTTATATCTGCATGTTCAAGTAAATGGTGGACAGTTTTTTTCGGGCAGAGTAAACTTAACTTGAGACTCTACTGCAAGTCTTGAAATTCACATAAATCGAACCACGAGCAAAGGCATCCAAACATTACAGGCACTTTAGATCAACTCATTTCACTAGAGGTGACTGCCTAGCACTGTGTTTGACATCCGTGTCTGCTGAAATAAAAAGAAATTAAAACAAAACGGATTAACAGTAGGTGACACGTTATGAGAGTGGGAGACACTAGATCTGTCTCTGAACTTACCGGGATACGGCTGCAAGATCGACACTGACTGCCGCGCTTTCGACAGCTCTTCCTCGCGTGGACATTGGAAACACGCTGTGCAGATCAAATTGTAGGAAATCTCCCTTTGGTATCTTCTTTATTTACTTTTCTGGAGCTTAGAAACCGAACAACATGAAATCGTCTTCCCCGGCGAATCGGCGAGGTGAGAACTGGACCACAATCCTTCGCGCGACCCCTGACCTGATCTTGACACCTGACCTGCCGTCTGCATGCCAAACACGACACAAACCAGTCAACTGCTTGTACCCCTTCAAAACCCCCCACCACCCGTTTTCTTTGGATACACGCTTTAACTACACACATGCCGACACAATGTTGATCATTGCTTCAATAATTTGAAGATGGTGCTTGAAAATTAACCACGTGAAATGAGTATTTCGGTGTTTAGCCAAAAATGTTAAAGTTTCTACCACAGACATACACACATACATACATACGCACGCACGCACGCACGCACGCACGCACAGACAGACAGAGTTTACCATCGCATAGGCTACACTTACGTGAGCCAAAAACAAGTCGCGTAAGGCGAAATTACAACATTTAGTCAAGCTGTCGAACTAACAGAATGAAACTGAACTCACTGCATTTTTACAGCAAGAGCGTATACAGTCCACCGCTCGATGCAAAGGCAGTGAAATTGACAAGAAGAGCGGGGTAGTAGTTGCGCTGAGAAGGATAGTACGCTTTTCTTTATCTCTATTCTTTTTAACTTTCTGAGCGTGGTTTTAATCCAAACATATCATATCTATATGTTTTTGGAATCAGGAACCGACAAGGAATAAGATGAAATAGTTTTTAAAACGATTTCGGAAATTTAATTTTGATCATAATTTTTATATTTTTAATTTTGAGAGCTTGTTTTTAATCCAAATATAACATATTTATATGTTTTTGGAATCAGAAAATGATGGAGAATAAGATGAACGTAAATTTGGATCGTTTTATAAAAAATGGTTTTTTTTACAATTTTCAGATTTTTAATGACCAAAGTCATTAATTAATTTTTAAGCCACCAAGCTGAAATGCAATACCGAAGTCCGGGCTTCGTCGGAGATTACTTGACCAAAGTTTCAACCAATTTGGTTGAAAAATGAGAGCGTGACAGTGCCGCCTCAGCTTTCACGAAAAGCCGGATATGACGTCATCAAAGACATTTATCAAAAAAATGAAAAAAAGTCTGAGGATATCATACCCAGGCACTCTCAGGTCAAATTTTATAAAGATCGGTCCAGTAGTTTAGTCTGAATCGCTCTACACACAAACACAGACAGACAGACAGACAGACAGACAGACAGACAGACAGACAGACAGACAGACAGACACACATACACCACGACCCTCGTCTCGATTCCCCCCTCTATGTTAAAACATTTAGTCAAAACTTTACTAAATGTAAAAACAAGAAAGGTAGAATTGTCCAACCGACATCTTATGCAAGCGAGTTTCGTCCACAATTTTGAGATACATGTTATTTGTATTTTTGACTAAATTATGACATTTTACACCGATTTAGCGCGGTCTCGGAGGAACACAGACTGTCTCGATCTGTGTAAAATGTCATATTTTGGTCAAAAATACCAATAACGTATTATATATTTATTTATTTATTTTCCACAAGTATCCCTTTAATCTTTTGCATCTTATGCATGTAAAGGGTTTACCGGCTGCGCATGTAAACACGATCCTTGTTGTAGCCTTTAAAAAGGGTGCGGATTTCATTTTTGCGTGCGGCTGTCTAAATGCAGTGTTACCGTGATGGGTTTTGTTAAGCGTTAAGGACGGACAACTTGAGTTGAGTGTGACGCTCTTCTATTATATATTTTGAAATATTTTTCATTTCATTTTCATTTTCATTACTTTATTGTCACATCGCTGGGAAATTCGGGTCGCTTCCTCCCAGTGGAAAGCTAGCAGCAACGGGGTCGCGCTACCCAGGCGTCTGCGTGTTTAGGTGTATTCAGCCACCTGCACTTATGGCAGAATGACCAAGGTCTTTTACGTGCCATTGTGATGACACGAGGGTGGGACATGGCTTCCGTCTCTTGGTCTGCACATAAAGTTGACCCGTGTCCGTCCCGGCCCGAATTCGAACCTGCGACCTTCCGATCACAAGTCCAGTGCTCTACCAACTGAGCTACCGGGCCGGCTGCTCGAATCTAATGGTGTTTTTATATTTAGTCAAGTTTTGACTAAATATTTTAACATCGAGGAGGAATCGAAACGAGGGTCGTGGTGTATGTGCGTGCGTGCGTGTGTGTGTGTGTGTGTGTGTAGAGCGATTCAGACTAAACTACTGGACCGATCTTTATGAAATTTGACATGAGAGTTCCTGGGTATGAAATCCCCGAACGTTTTTTTCATTTTTTTGATAAATGTCTTTGATGACGTCATATCCGGCTTTTCGTGAAAGTTGAGGCGGCACTGTCACGCCCTCATTTTTCAACCAAATTGGTTCAAATTTTGGTCAAGTAATCTTCGACGAAGCCCGGGGTTCGGTATTGCATTTCAGCTTGGTGGCTTAAAAATTAATTAATGACTTTGGTCATTAAAAATCGGAAAATTGTAAAAAAAAAATAAAAATTTATAAAACGATCCAAATTTACGTTTATCTTATTCTCCATCCTTTGCTGATTCCAAAAACATATAAATATGTTATATTCGGATTAAAAACAAGCTCTGAAAATTAAATATATAAAAATTATTATCAATTTTTTTTTTCGAAATCAATTTAAAAACACTTTCATCTTATTCCTTGTCGGTTCCTGATTCCAAAAATATATAGATATGATATGTTTGGATTAAAAACACGCTCAGAAAGTTAAAACGAAGAGAGGTACAGAAAAGCGTGCTATCCTTCTTAGCGCAACGAATACCCCGCTCTTCTTGTCAATTCCACGGGCACTGCCTTTGCCACGGGCGGTGGAGTGACGATGCTACGAGTATACGGTCTTGCTGCGTTGCGTTGCCTTCAGTTTCATTCTGTGAGTTCGACAGCTACTTGACTAAATATTGTATTTTCGCCTTACGCGACTTGTTTGTTGTTGACGGTGAAGTGTTTGTGTGTATATAAGTGCAAAGGGTAAGGGGTACATGTACATGTGTACATTTAAGGTTTGTGAGGGGGCACACGCGCGCATCTGTAATCGTGTAAGCGGGAGGGGGCACGCGCGCGCATCTGTAATCGTGTAAGCGGGAGGGGGCACGCGCGCGCATCTGTAATCGTGTAAGCGGGAGTGGGCACGCGCGCGCATCTGTAATCGTGTAAGCGGAAGGGGGCACGCGCGCGCATCTGTAATCGTGTAAGCGGAAGGGGGCACGCGCGCGCATCTGTAATCGTGTAGGCGGAAGGGGGCACGCGCGCGCATCTGTAATCGTGTAAGCGGAAGGGGGCACGCGCGCGCATCTGTAATCGTGTTCGTGTTCGTGTATGTTCATGCATGTGTATAGTTATCTGCGTGTGTATGTTAGTGTGCGTGTACGTCTGTGTGTGTGTGTGTCCGTGTGTGTGTGTGTGTGTGTGTGTGTGTGTGCGTGCGTGCGTACGAACGTGTGCGTGTATGCGTGCATGCTTGTGGGCGTGAAACCGTGCGTGCGTTCGTACGTAGATGCGCCTCTCTTTGTTTTAACTTTCTGAGCATGTTTTTAATCCAAACATATCATATCTATATGTTTTTGGAATCAGGAACCAACAAGGAATAAGATGAAAGTGTTTTTAAATTGATTTGGACAATTTAATTTTGATAATAATTTTTATATATTTAATTTTCAGAGCTTGTTTTTAATCCGAATATAACATATTTATATGTTTTTGGAATCAGCAAATGATGGAGAATAAGATAAACGTAAATTTGGATCGTTTTATAAATTTTTATTTTTTTTTACAATTTTCCGATTTTTAATGACCAAAGTCATTAATTAATTTTTAAGCCACCAAGCTGAAATGCAATACCGAAGTCCGGGCTTCGTCGAAGATTACTTGACCAAAATTTCAACCAATTTGGTTGAAAAATGAGGGCGTGACAGTGCCGCCTCAACTTTCACGAAAAGCCGGATATGACGTCATCAAAGACATTTATCAAAAAAATGAAAAAAACGTTCGGGGATTTCATACCCAGGAATTCAAAACATAAACGAGTACTCACCTGAGTCGAAGTTTGTGTAGAATTCCACGATGTAGTTTACAGGAACGGAGGGATATGTGAGATGCGCACACCGCCGGAAACACGCCATTTTTCACAGCACAGGTCATCTGATATAACCATATCAGATGATCTGATTTTTCTTTAAGCAACCAAAAATGTTTCGGTTGTATTTACATTTGATAAATTAGCTTATTTCCTTTATTGGAGAGGGTGAAACTGAAGGGTGGGCACATATCCCTCCGTTCCTGTAAACTACATCGTGGAATTCTACACAAACTTCGACTCAGGTGAGTACTCGTTTATGTTTTGAATTCCACTTCTCGTAGTTTACCGAAACTACGTGATTTGTGAGATTTTAAAGTTGGTTGATTAAAGATTATATTTCAAACAAAGGAATAATCAAAGTCACACTAAAGTGAAATGTCAAACATTTATTCTCAAAGGACAACATGAGAATAGTGAACACCTGTCTTGGCTTTTACACCAAACATACATTGTTTGAAACAACCATGTATTACAAAAAATAAGTGATGCATTTATTCTCCATTCATTATGGGAATTGCAATTTCTTCATAACCAAAGAAACAATAAACACTACAACACATTTGAAAACAATGGATCAATTGTCCACAAAAACATTTGCTTTTCTTACATGGAGCCAGGGAGATAATTGTCTCTAGATCTCCATTTGTTAGCTCCCTTGTCTTGAATTTTTTAACTGTCCCAATGCAAATTATCAGAATGTAATCAAAGTTCGATTGCTCATACGACTTCCGGCCACCACAGCAGCCCCTCCAAAAAACCAAATTATCAGAATGTAATCAAACTTAGATTACTGAGCTGGAAGATTTTTATTTTCCAACTTTCGCATAATAGTTTAAGATAGTGTTTGATTTATCTTTACTTTCCAGTGGTTTGTTATAGAACTTTTTGAAAGTGGATACATTTGACCAGCCTGCCACTTTCAAAATATCTTGAACAGCAACACCCGACTTGAACATTGCTGAAGATGATGCGCCCCGAAAGCTGTGGGGTGCAAAATTTGTAATTCCTGCGCGTATGAGTACAGTTTTTAGCCACCTAGCTATGGTGTCTTTCGCCGCTGGTCCATGTGGCTGTTGGTAACACAAAAGTAACTGGTCAGTCTCATCACTCTCACATCTGAATTCTACAGTACTATTAATGTACTGTCGAAGACAAGTCACCACACACAAAGTTTTGTCTTCTGTATAAAACGGTAACTGCAAAGGTTTTGGATGAAAGCCAGGTCTAGACTGCTTCAACTTTTCAGTTATGTAAATTGTACATCCATCATCATGAAAACAAATATTTCTCAACCTGATCAAATGAATTGTCTGCACTCTGTGGGCAGTAATTAACAACAACAAGGAACACAATTTTAAAGTCAAATCCTTCAATGAAAGTTCAGAATTTTCACCCATGTTTCTGAAAAACTGCAAAACTTTGTCTACATCCCAAGTTTCATTGTATCTTGGTTGTGGTGTACGCAGTTCAAAGATTCCCTTTAGAAATCGAATTACTAAAGGGTGACATCCTACTGTTTTATTGTCTGGTAGAATAACCACTGCAGATAGTGCACTCCTTGCAGTGTTTATAGCACTGTATCCTAAGCCATCTTCATACAGCTTAGTCAAGAACTGTAACACCTCATCTATAGTCGGACGAAGGGGATCACACTGGCACTGCACACAAAACTTGCTCCATCTGCTGAGGTAGGAGGCATACTGCTGTCTGGTTGAAGGTCGCCACGATGCCCAGATAACTTGGAAAGTCTCACCTTGAACTCCTCTTGCTTCGAGGGATTTCCTGATAAGCAACAAGCCAGAAGTTGCAGAGTCCTGTGGAGCGGATGCACATCTTGCGTATGTGGTAGATGAATGGTAAGCTTTCCCTTTGGAAGAAGAACAGGCTCTTGTGTCAGCATTTTCAACATCTGGGGGTACCATACTGCCGTAGGCCACTTTGGAACGATCAAGATTCCTTCCGCTCTGTCGCGCTGCCATTTGTTGAGCACTTTCTGCAGCAAGCTGAAAGGCGGAAAGGCATATATTAACCATTTTGACCAATCTTGGGTAAAGGCATCAATGGCCAAGGCTTCTGGGTCTGGTATCCAGGACACGAATGGTTTCATCTGAAAATTTAATCGTGATGCAAATAGATCGATGTCTGGCTTCAGCAGACGATCTTTTAATTTGCAGAAAATATCATGATTCAATTTCCACTCAGTACGATCATTGAATTGTCTTGACAAAACGTCAGCTTCTGTATTCAGTATTCCTGGGATATGTGAAATTGATATCCAAATACCATTTTCCTTGCACCACATCCAAATTTGTTTTGCAACGTTATTGCAATCTGGAGAACGCGATCCTCCCATATTGGATATATAGGAGACTGCACATGTGTTGTCTGTCAAGACTTTTACATGTTTTCCTGTGATCATTTCTTTGAAACTTTTCAAAGCGTACAAAATTGCCATCATTTCTAGAACATTGATGTGCAAATTCATTTCTGTTTCGGACCATCGCCCTCCAGTCTTAATTTGACCACAAACAGCTCCCCAACCACCTGAACTTGCAGCATCCGTCTGGATTTCAACTTCAGGATTAGTTTTTTCAATGGGGAAAAAAGAGGAATCTAAATTTTCAATCCACCAGTCTAGTTCTTCTGTTGTCTTATCTGTCAAGCTTGTCAGCGATTCAAAATTTCCTGCAGAAAATTTTAACGATGTGGATTTCAGTCTGTCTAAACTCCTATAAAACAGTGGGCCCCACTGAACAGCTGGAAAGGTTGCTACCAACTGGCCTATAACTTGTGCCAGTTCTCTTATGGTCACCCTCTTCTTTCTTTTCAGTTCTGAACATGCGAGCACAACTTTTTGCTTTCTTTCCAGGGGTAAAGTAACTGTCATATCTTCAGAGTTTAAAAGAAACCCCAAGTACCTCAGTTTCTTGCAGGGTTTGAGAACTGATTTCTCTGTGTGGATAATAAATCCCAGTGAATCGAGTAATTTCACTGTCTTTGACACATTCTCTGCACACTCTTCAAAAGAATTACCTTGCAGATAACTATCATCAATAAAGGAAGTGGATAAATATCCCTGTGATCTGAGTGTGGCATAGACTGGTTTCATTAACTTTGTGAAATAACGAGGGCAGTTACTTAGTCCATTTGGGAAGCAGGTATACTGATAAAGTTTGTTTCTCCACATGAATTTGAGGTATTTCCTGCATTCTGCTTTTATTGGTACAGAGTAGTATGCATGTCTGAGATCCACTGAAGCCATGTAGCAGCCTCTTATCATCATTTGAGTTGCTGACGTAAGATTGTCCATCTTAAAGTGCTCATATTGTACTGAATCATTAAACTTTTTTAGATTCAAAATGAGACGGTAGGAGCCATCAGGTTTTGGGACCATGAAAACAGGGGAGATAATTTCATCTTCCTGATGCACCGATTTTTCAATAACTCCCAAGGATAACAGTTTTTCAATTTCCGAATCCATTTTTGTCCATAGATTTCCTTGTACTTGATTTTTCAAGTAAGAAAGATTTTCAGAATTTAAGTCAGAAAACTCATCTATTGGAATATCAGCACCGCACACCATGTCAAGAATAAATGGGTCTGATGTTATTTCTTCCCATTTTTGAACAAACTTTTTTAGTCTACCTGCTTCAAAAGGGCGGTTAGGTATTGTATCTTTACTTACAGATTTTGGCAGAGAAGGTAGTGGAGCTACTGCTGGCCTTGTTGCCACTCGGTTCGTCCGCTGCCGCGGTAGTTCATTCTGCCCCGTGCACGGTAAGGTCCTCTCCCTCTCATTCTGCCTCTTGGTGTCCAGGTTCTTCCTGCACCTCTTGGCCTCCAATTCCAATCGTTTTTTGCAAAGGGGTTTTGTGGAAAAAACTTTTGACCTTTTACTCCACTTGACTGACTGAGACCCAGGCCCATTCTAGCTGTTGTATCAATGTTTGCACATGCAGCTTTCAGGTCATTGCCAAACAACATATCTGTGATTGGAACTTCAGCAGAACCAAGTTTTTTGTACTTTTTGTTCAGTTGAGCATTTGAAATTTTTCCCCTTCTGTCGATTGACAGATCATGGTTTGTTTTCTGTACAAGTGCAATAGAATCTGCTACACCTTTCATGAGTCCCCGAATTTCGGGTGATTCACTTTTCAGTATGGTTTGCCATATGTTTGTGAGTGCATAGGTCGCTGTACACAGCGCTTTCTGATACTGCTGTAGTTTCAAATCTGCACCTCTTGTTGCACGGTCAAGTATTGACCATATCTCCGGATTGACCTTTGGAACAACAACCTTCAAGTTTTTAGGTCTGGCATACTTGTTCATTTTTTCTTTCATTTTTTCTTCTGAAATTTGACCTTTTGCCATGGTCTCATCAACCAGCTTCGCGATACCTTCCGGTATTTCTGGTGCAAGCTTTTCAGCATTGTCGAACTCTTGTTCTATTTCTGCCATTTCAGTGTCAGAATTACTAGTGCCACAAGTTTGACCACAAGTTTCACCTTCGTTCACTCTGATCATCGATTCTATTTGATCATCATAATCTTCGAACGAATCAGATTCGTCTCCAGATTCTTGTGACTCTGCTTTTCGCTTTTGTCTTTGTGTCATCTTCGAACCATGATCATCAGGCGATTCGCCTTCGGTCTGGCCTTGGCCCTGACCTAGCAGCGCTAGGATACGTTCGTTTTGTTTTTTCATGTTATTCCAATCACTGATTGGAATGGTCACTGCCTCTAACCGAGGTTTTTTCTGATTCTTTTTCTTCCCTTCTTTTTCATTTGACACATGTTTGTCCTTTTGACTTGAACAAGGCAAGTCTAACAATTGATCCACTTCATCCGCGTGGATTTGGATTTCAGGCACTGATTCAGTGCTGTCCATTGTTCGAACAAATTCTAAGCATTTGCGACAACAAATAAGGAAAATACACTTACCGCAGGTCAAAACAAATGGTTAACCGAAGGAATAAATCAGTCAAGTTAGGAAAAAAGGACCCTAAAAGGAAGGATTAACCTGATAAAGTAAGACCGGTTTTGGAGAAGCTGCTATGGCGGCCGGAAGTCGTACGGGAATGGCGTGTTTCCGGCGGTGTGCGCATCTCACAAATCACGTAGTTTCGGTAAACTACGAGAAGTGGAACTCTCATGTGAAATTTCATAAAGATCGGTCCAGTAGTTTACTCTGAATCGCTCTACACACACACACACACACACACACACACACACACACATACACACACACATACACCACGACCCTCGTTTCGATTCCCCCTCGATGTTAAAATATTTAGTCAAAACTTGACTAAATATAAAAACGACCGACCGACCCTATTTTTTTCGGCGATGTTACCGGAAACAGACATATTTTTCTTTTTGGCCTAAGATAAAGTACACGTATAAAACAGAATTTAAAAGAAAATGACTTTTCTGATCTTAACATTAATAAATACAGACTCGTCAAAAACTCTTTATTTGCTTCTCAGACGAAATAAAGGTTCATTTCTAAATGCACTTGTTATTTATCACCAGTGCTGGACTGATTGTGTAACCTCTGCGAACGCCAAGAAGAAGAAATGCACTTGTTTTACAAGAAAGACACAAACTATGTGCGTGAGTGTGTGTGTGTGTGTGTGTGTGTGTGTGTGTGTGTGTGTGTGTGAGGGGGGGTTGTTGAGTGTGTGTTCGCGCGCACTGGTATGTGTGTGTATTTGTGGGTGTGGGTGTGTGTTTGCACGCGTGCATGCCTGCGTATACTGCGTGCATGCGTGTCTGTGTGTTCGTTTTTATATTTAGTCAAGTTTTGACTAAATATTTTAACATCGAGGGGGAATCGAAACGAGGGTCGTGGTGTATGTGCGTGTGTGCGTGTGTGCGTGTGTGTGTGCGTGTGTGCGTGTGTGTGTGTGTGTAGAGCGATTCAGACTAAACTACTGGACCGATCTTTATGAAATTTGACATGAGAGTTCCTGGGTATGAAATCCCCGAACGTTTTTTTCATTTTTTTTGATAAATGTCTTTGATGACGTCATATCCGGCTTTTCGTGAAAGTTGAGGCGGCACTGTCACGCCCTCATTTTTCAACCAAATTGGTTGACATTTTGGTCAAGTAATCTTCGACGAAGCCCGGACTTCGGTATTGCATTTCAGCTTGGTGGCTTAAAAATTAATTAATGACTTTGGTCATTAAAAATCTGAAAATTGTAAAAAAAAATAAAAATTTATAAAACGATCCAAATTTACGTTTATCTTATTCTCCATCATTTGCTGATTCCAAAAACATATAAATATGTTATATTCGGATTAAAAACAAGCTCTGAAAATTAAATATATAAAAATTATTATCAAAATTAAATTGTCCAAATCAATTTAAAAACACTTTCATCTTACTCCTTGTCGGTTCCTGATTCCAAAAACATATAGATATGATATGTTTGGATTAAAAACACGCTCAGAAAGTTAAAACAAAGAGAGGTACAGAAAAGCGTGCTATCCTTCTTAGCGCAACTACTACCCCGCTCTTCTTGTCAATTTCACTGCCTTTGCCATGAGCGGTGGACTGACGATGCTACGAGTATACGGTCTTGCTGAAAAAATGGCATTGCGTTCAGTTTTATTCTGTGAGTTCGACAGCTACTTGACTAAATGTTGTATTTTCGCCTTACGCGACTTGTTATATTTAGTCAAGTTTTGACTAAATATTTTAACATCGAGGGAGAATCGAAACGAGGGTCGTGGTGTATGTGCGTGTGTGCGTGTGTGTGTGTGTGTGTAGAGCGATTCAGACTAAACTACTGGACCGATCTTTATGAAATTTGACATGAGAGTTCCTGGGTATGAAATCCCCGAACGTTTTTTTTCATTTTTTTGGATAAATGTCTTTGATGACGTCATATCCGGCTTTTCGTGAAAGTTGAGGCGGCACTGTCACGCCCTCATTTTTCAACCAAATTGGTTGAAATTTTGGTCAAGTAATCTTCGACGAAGCCCGGGATTCGGTATTGCATTTCAGCTTGGTGGCTTAAAAATTAATTAATGACTTTGGTCATTAAAAATCGGAAAATTGTAAAAAAAAATAAAAATTTATAAAACGATCCAAATTTACGTTTATCTTATTCTCCATCATTTGCTGATTCCAAAAACGTATAAATATGTTATATTCGGATTAAAAACAAGCTCTGAAAATTAAATATATAAAAATTATTATCAAAATTAAATTGTCCAAATCAATTAAAAAAACACGTTCATCTTATTCCTTGTCGGTTCCTGATTCCAAAAACATATAGATATGATATGTTTGGATTAAAAACACGCTCAGAAAGTTAAAACAAAGAGAGGTACAGAAAAGCTACGAGTATACGGTCTTGCTGAAAAATGGCATTGCGTTCACTTTCATTCTGTGAGTTCGACAGCTACTTGACTAAATATTGTATTTTCGCCTTACGCGACTTGTTTACATTTAGTCTACCTAAGTTTTGACTAAATGTTTTAACATAGAGGGGGAATCGAAACGAGGGTCGTGGTGTATGTGTGTGTGTGCGTGCGTGCGTGCGTGCGTGTGTCTTGTGTAGAGCGATTCAGACCAAACTACTGGACCGATCTTTATGACATTTTACATGAGAGTTCCTGGGATTGATATCCCCGAACGTTTTTTTCGTTTTTTTGATAAATGTCTTTGATGACGTCATATCCGGTTTTTCGTGAAAGTTGAGGCGGCACTGTCACGCTCTCATTTTTCAACCAATCTATTGGTTGAAATTTTCGTCAAGTAGTCTTTGACAAAGCCCGTACTTCGGTATTGCATTTCAGCTTGGTGGCTTAAAAATTAATTAATGACTTTGGTCATTAAAAATCGGAAAATTGTAAAAAAATATTTTTTTTATAAAACGATTCAAATTTACGATCATCTTATTCTCCATCATTTTCTGATTCCAAAAACATATAAATATGTTATATTTAGATTCGTTGATGACACAACCATTTGTCGAGGATAGCGTAGGCACCCGGTCTGCTCCCCGCCTAAAAAAGGCCAGTGCCGTTCCGTCTTCGAGGGACTGCGTGGGTTTCATTTCGGAGTTTTCCTTAGAACTCCTAGACGAGTTTCCTTCCATGGATGATGAGCCTCCTCTACCCTCGTTTTGAATTCAGAGTGGTCTTCTCTTAGGATAGCTGCCTGCCAGGGTTGACGAGCCTATCCTGCCCGGCTATTTGACCCATAGCTGGAGGTTGGTTCGTGGGCACCTGGGCGTTTCCACACACCGGTGGGCCCGCATGCCGCCAACCTCCTCCGAGTCCTTGTAGTCTAGCCTGGGGCCTTGCGGTACCCAGTTTACGCCTGTCGCCGTGATGGAGGCACTACATAGGGCTTGTTGTGGAGAGGTTATTGTACTGGCAGGAGAGACTGACGCATTCTGCTCTCTTTTCGCATTGTCCTAAAAAGGACAGACGGTGCTAGCCAGCGGTGAGGGCTGAAAGCGAGAAGTGACAAGCACAAGACACTTCGCCAACACACTAGACACGTCACACAACCGTTTGGCAGGCGTTATATTTAGATTAAAAACAAGCTCTGAAAATTAAAAATATAAAAATTATTATCAAAATTAAATTGTCGAAATCAATTTAAAAACACTTTCATCTTATTCCTTGTCTGTTCCTGATTCCAAAAACATATAGATATGATATGTTTGGATTAAAAACACGCTCAGGAAGTTAAAACGAAGAGAGGTACAGAAAAGCGTGCTAACTTTCTCAGCGCAACTACTAAACCGCTCTTCTTGTCAATTTCACTGCCTTTGCCATGAGCGGTGGACTGACGATGCTACGAGTATACGGTCTTGCTGAAAAATTGCATTGCTTTCCGTTTCATTCTGTGAGTTCGACAGCTACTTGACTAAATGTTGTATTTTCGCCTTACGCGACTTGTTCTTGGTTATTACAAATACTACACGACGAAATTGTAAAGGTTTGTTTTCTTCCCAAGGGGCAACAAAGACATATTTGATTTGACTTCCATTCAAGGACGTCAGCGTATCATTTGGAATTCGGTCCTTAGATATCTATGTGTATTAATTTAAATTTCGTTATTTCCTGGATTATTGTATTATCTTATTTTTAGTCAGAAAACCTGCTTAAATAATTTAAACATTGAACTACTGCAACATGCAGGACAAACATTTGATAATTAAAAAAATACGATTTTGATCGTTTCAAATTATGCATAGGCAAGGAACCTAACAGTTTTACAAAAACTCAGCGCAGCTCAACTCTCTCTCTCTCTCTCTCTCTCTCTCTCTCTCTCTCTCTCTCTCTCTCTCTCTCTCTCTCTCTCTCTCTCTCTCTCTCTCTCTCTTTCAACCTTTAAACATCCTTCCTCTTAAGTCAAGATTAATGTACAACAAAGGCGTTATGATGCATAAACTCATTATTGGAAGAGCGCCAGAACCTCATTCTACTCACTTCACTTCACACAATTTGAGATACCCCACAAACATGTTTGCTCCTCTGCCTCGTTTTGATCTTTTCAAATCTAGCCTGTTATTTTCGGGAAATAATCTTTGGAATTCAATTCCAAGCGTTCTCAGACATTCCGTCAATGCCAAGACTTTTAAAGACAGATATTTTTCATTCCTTAGTCGTGTTACATTGCGTTCTCACTTAGTCTAAACATGTTACTATTTCTGATGCCTTGTCTGATTATACCTTTCACACGTTTCCGTAGATAAACGTACTTCATTGATTTTATGGCATGTCTTATGTAAATATACTAAATGGTTATTACTCTCTCACACACACACACACACATACACACACACACACACACACACACACACACACACACACACGCGCGCGCGCGCGCGCGCACACATACACATACTCTTTTGTTAAACTACAGAACCAGTCTCCGAGCAAAACACAGAAACAGCAAGTACGTCAAGTAAGTATAGTTGACCACAAGCTGAATCGTAATCAGATTTTTAGTATTCGTTCACTGATTCTGCAGTCTAAAGAAAGCAAATTATACGTTTTATGGCAGTCTTTTTCCTATTGTTATGAAATAAGATTCCAACCAACAGCTGTTCCCAGAGCCTTTTAATATCATTGCAAACATTTAGATTCTTTATTGTCCGCGAGGCGAATCTTCAATGCTTTTTCCCGATAAACCCGTCATCTTGCGGAATTATGCATCGGCATTTGGATTTATGAAATGCGCGCAGTGCTGATATAATTCTAAGGAGCTTCCCCAAATCGCAATAAAATTCGATATTCGCTGAATTTGTTCCGGGGAATTTCCGACTTTGGGTGACCGAGATACCAAGAGAATGAGGGCCCAGAATGAACGGGATTTGAAGAAGCACTTTTCTCTTGCACAGATTGCAAGACGAGGTTTGTGAATGGAGTCTTTAGCTTTCTTTGAGTGAAGAAGACGATTGTGTCCGAGTGATAACAAACACTCTGTAACGAGAGCCTTTCTTGCCAAATTGTGTGCAAAATACGTGAAGTTTTCAGCTAACTTCGGACAAATGTCGAGGCTTTTATTCAAATGTGAACAGAACGATCGTTCTGCATATTTATGAAAACATTTGTTGGGTTTATGTTTAGGGAAGACTAGTTGAGACTGCCAGTTATATAATTTAAAACAATTGGGTCGTTGTCATTGTTGGTGTTGTTATTATTGTTGCTGTTTTTGTCTGTATTTGCTGTGTGATTTTGGTGTTGATGCTCGTAATTGTGAATATAGTTGTCTCTTTAAAGATGTGACTTGTTCGTAAAAACTCTCAAAGACAACAAAAGACAAAAAGATGGACACTGTTTTGTTTTATTTTCGTTTTTCCCACTCTGCGTGCAAAATTAATTCCGTGACATTGTGATTTAAAAAAAAACACACCACACAATAATATACTAGAAATTATTTCTGAAAAGAGCAAGCTTCAACAATTAAAGACATTCATGTTCATCTTAAACTTAAAACTGACGGGCGCAGTGGCGTGGTGGTAAGACGTCGGCCTCCTAATCGGAAGGTCGTGAGTTCGAATCCCGGTCGCTGCCGCCTGGTGGGTTAAGAGTGGAGATTTTTCCGATCTCCCAGGTCAACTTATGTGCAGACCTGCTAGTGACTTAACCCCCTTCGTGTGTACACGCAAGCACAAGACCAGGTGCCCACGGAAAAGATCATGTAATCCATGTCAGAGTTCGGTGGGTTATAGAAACACGAAAATACCCAGCATGAGAGATGTTCAACGCGCGGGCTACCTCACCTGCCTTGACCTCTTACCAATTCATTGTAAAGCGCTTAGAGAACGTCAAGCGCTCTATAAATCTCCAATAATTATTATTATTATATTATTATTATTAAAACCGCATTTTAGACGTCGTTAGTAAGTATGATACATGTACCAGGCAAATTAAAAAACAGTTGTTCACGTGTGTATCTGGGTTTCGAAGTCATAAGTCTTTGAAATCAAGTTATGCTACCCCTTCTGCTGGTGTCCCTCAGGGTTCTGTCTTAGGACCTCTTTTATTTCTCATTTATATTAACGATATTGGTGTTGGTCTTGAATCAGTGTTGAAACTCTTTGCAGACGATACGAGTATGTACTTAAGTTTAGATAACGATGATGTACGAGCAGAGATTTTGAATTCTGATTTGGATAAAATTCGCACATGGGCTTCTAAATGGAAAGTCACTTTTAATTGTCAAAAGACAGAATTGTTGGACATTTGTAGGCAACAAAATGTTTTACTTCCACCATTGTATTTCGAAGATGCACACTTAGTTGATGTTGAAAATCACAAGCACCTTGGCGTCATTCTACAAGGTAATTGTAAATGGGATTCCCACATAAAAAGTCTAATTGCTAAATGTAGAAAGTCAATTGCGTGTTTTGGTTTATTCAAGCATCGTTTAAACAGAAAATCACTTGAAGTTATATATAAATCCTTTATGTTACCATTGTTTGATTATGCGGACGTTATCTGGGATAACTGTACACAGTGTTTGGCAGACGAGTTGGAGACATTGCATCTCGATGCAATCCGAATCATTGTAGGTGCAGTACGTGGCACAAGCCACCAAAAACTGTATAACGAATCGGGTTTTGTGCCCCTGAAAGAAAGGCGACGTCGTCATAAACTTTTGCTGTATTATAAAATTGTAAATCGTTTAACCCCAGAATATTTATATTCCAAACTGCCGGTCCTGGTTTCCGATGTAAATCCTTACCACAGACGACGCCCTCTTGAACGTAAGTTTCCATTGTGCAGAAGTGAGTTATATAAATCTTCATTTTTTTCCTTCAACGACAGCTTTGTGGAATAATCTTCCAGAAAATATACAACAAACGCAGTCAGTTGGTGAATTTAAAAGGTATTTGACCGATGGAGATGTTGTTGTTCCACCGTATTATTATCTAGGCAACCGCCAGGGACAGGTACTTCACAGCAGGTTGAGATTAAACATGAGCGATTTGCAACAAGACTTAGTTAACCGACACCTCTCTGATAATTTAGAATGTACGTGTGGAGCATGCCCGGAAGATTCTGAACATTTCTTATTACACTGTCCAAAATTTAAAGAACATAGAACCATTTTATTCAATAGTCTGCCAACACACGTTCTGGACTGCAAAACACTCTTGTTTGGAAATACTGATTTAAATATATCTTTGAACACGAAAATATTCTCTGTTGTACAAGACTATGTTATGTTAACTAATCGCTTCGGCTGATATTATATTAACTGTGCAATTGATGTAGCCAGGCATTCTCTCCCTCCCTCTCTCTCTCTCCCTCTCCCTCTCTCTCTCTCTCTCTCTCTCTCTCTCTCTCTCTCTCTCTCTCTCTCTCTCTCTCTCTCTTACCCTATTTGTATAAAATATAATTAAAGATTATCAAGATAAGTGTTGAAGCTATCACTTGTTCGCCATGTTTTGCTATCTGAATGTGTATTGATTATAAGTTCAAGAACGTGTCCATAAGCAATCTGCTTGTTAACGTTCTCAATGTTGTTATTGTTTGAAACGTGTGTATGTGAATTTGAATAAACACGCTTAAACCAAGTCTTTGAAATCATGTATGTGGAAACAATCGTCAATGCAGAGGGGATAGGGGGTAGGGGGGGGGGGGGCAGATTCTACTTTGTTTTTCTCGGGATATTACAATAATAAATCTGATCGTTTGAACAGTAATATAATCTAGACTGTGGTTGGACTGTTAATTGCATAGACAACAACTAAAAGGAAAGTCAGAAGAATCAGACGAATAGGAACAATTTCTTATATATAACCTGAAGATAAAGTGTTCTTGAAAATACTTAGGATTGATTTTACCACATGGTTTAACCCATTCAGTTTATGCCCTGCTGATGCTTGCTTCTTCTTATTATTATTATTTTTTATTTTTTTACTGCTGATTTATTCTTTTTTTCAGCACCCCCGACAGATGACTAAAACATACCCATCATTTTCTTTTGCATGTATCTAGTTATTTTTCTCAAAGGATTAATGCAAAATATTTGTGACAGTTTAGGTTCTGAACATGAAAAGAAAATCCAACACAGGTGAACTGGTAATGTTCCCAATGACTGTTTAGTCAAGGTATGTAAAATAAAAGACATAAGAGCATTACGTGAAATACAATAGAAAACATTGTTTTGTATTGTATTTTATCAAATGCTCCATTTATGGGACTGGGTGGCCGAGTGGTAACGCACTTGCGCTCGGAATCGAGAGGTTGCGTGTTCGACCCTGGGTCAGGCCGCTATTTTCTCCCCCCTTTCCTAACCTAGATGGTGGGTTCAAGTGCTAGTCTTTCGGATGAGACGAAAAACCGAGGTCCCTTCGTGTACACTATATTGGGGTGTGCACGTTAAAGATCCCACGATTGACAAAAGGGTCTTTACTGGCAAAATTGTATAGGCATAGATAAAAATGTCCATCAAATACCCGTGTGACTTGGAATAAAGGCCGCAAAAGGTGAATGCTCGCCTAACAGGCTTGAGGCTTGCTGGTCGATGTGAATGCGTTATATATTGTGTGTAAAAAATGTTTGTTTGTCTGCCTGTCTGTAAAAAAATTCCATTTCACACGGCAGAAATTAATATGTAAAGCGCGGAGAGCACAGTTAACTGTGGTTCGCGCTATATAAGCTCACCATAATAATAATAATTAAATAATTAACCAGCTAACGTCCCATTCATTTAACCAATGTTGTTTTATGAGTCTTGAAACGGAGGAAAACGACACGTCATACTTACACGTACTAATTTAACATCTACAAAGGAAAGAGTATAGAAAAACACTGTCGATGCAAATTCAAAATATGGGATCCAATAGCCTCTCTGCTCTGGCTTCAACATTAGGCCTAAAAAAAAATAGGTGTGGTTACGGTAACCCGACCTACCCTATTTTTAGGGGCCGATCCTATAACTTTTTATTACATTTGTCAAAACAAAACAAAAAAACAAAAAACAAAAACCGAGTGCAAAAAACGCAATGAAAGCGAAAGCGCCCGTGTCGCACACTTATTTCCCTGTCAAGTAGGTTTAATTTGTACTCATTAGAAAAAAAAGTTAAAAAAAAAAAAGTGATTGCCTACCTACCTACCCTATTTTTTTTGGCTATGTTACCGTAACCACACCTATTTTTTTTTTGGCCTTACCATCAAATGCGGATCCTGTCACAGGAACCCACGCCAGAGACATATACTGTTAGAGTCACTGTGAATAATCCATCCTTAACAATTCAGCACACCTAATATCAAAATGTCAAAAAGTAATTTCTGAGTCATTCTTACAGTCCTCGTTTTTTGTGTACGTCCTGCGTGAATTTGTTTGGTGGATGTTTTGCGACTTGTTTGTTTTGTTTTTGTTTTAGTTTTTTCGCACGAGCAGGATATTACGTGTATGGCCGTTTTTACCCCGCCATTTAGGCAGCCATACGCTGCTTTCGGGGGATGCGTGCTTGATATTTTCGTGTTTCTATAAGCCACCGAATTTTGACACGAATTACAGGATTTCTTTCTGTGCGCATTTGAGCTTGTGCTTGCGTGTACACACGAAGGATAAATACATTATGATTAATGTCAGTCAACTTAAAATAAATCTTAAAATAGAGTATGGAAAGTCTTCCTTAAAATCTAAGCGTTAAGGGGGGGGGGGGGATAAGGCACTAGATCGGACAAATCTACACCCTTAACCGACCAGGCGCAGCCAAGATTCAAACACTCAACCTTTCGCTTGGGAGGCAAGCGTCTTTTTATTTTATTTGGTGTTTAACGTCGTTTTCAACCACGGAGGTTATATTGCGACGGGGAAAGGGGGGGGGGGGATGGGATAGAGCCACTTGTTAATTGTTTCTTGTTCACAAAAGCACTAATCAAAAAATTGCTCCAGGGGCTTGCAACAAAGTACAATATATTATTACCTTACTGGGAGAATGCCAGTTTCCAGTACAAAGGACTTAACATTTCTTACATACTGCTTGACTAAAATCTTTACATACATTGACTATATTCTATACAAGAAACACTTAACAAGGGTAAAAGGAGAAACAGAATCCGTTAGTCGCCTCTTACGACATGCTGGGGAGCATCGGGTAAATTCTTCCCCCTAACCCGCGGGGGTGGCAAGCGTCTTATCCACAAGACTCCGGGAACAGACTACTTCCAATTCAGTAGGGGGCGACTATCCTCAACCCGGCGGGTCGGCCCCAGGTGGCGGATAGGGGAACGGCCCCCAGATATGGGGGCCAGCCCCCAGATATGGGGGCCAGCACTTTTCCCTCATGTGGCTGCAATCCCACACAGGAATCCGGGGAAATGAAATGGCGGACAGAGCAGCAAAAGCAGCGGCTATGTCAACCATGCCAGTGACAGACATTCGGCTCTCCTGCCAGGAAGCCAAACTGCTGCTAGCCAAGCTAAAAAGAGAGGAAAGAGAGCAGACACTGTCACAAACATGTGAAGAGAGAGGATGGATACACCTCCCCTACAATAGGAAAGGGCACCACCTCCCACTCCCCCCGAGACCCATGAGCCTGTTGCGTCGCTTGCGCACGGTCAGCAGCCGCATCTACTGGGACAAGGTAGTCTGTCAGTGTGGCAAGACTGGACACCTCACACACGTGTTTGAAGGTTGTGACACTCTCAAGGAAGAGATGTCTAGTCTCATCCGCTACAGAAGGGAGAATGCTCTCAGTCTGGGAGACTTTCTCCGCCCACACCCATCACTCGGAGAGAAACCGATGATGGTCTTGGTCACCAATTTGTTCACCTCAACTGTTGCGAGCTGGTTCTAGTGTGCTTGCAGCAGACCCAGCACAGCACAGATCCACTTCTGGAATCTGGTCCCAAGACACACATTTTGTAGTCCTGGCATCCTGAAAGGCAGAGGCCCCAACCTACAGGTTTGCTACCATACCAAAAACGCCTCCAGACACGGGAACTTGGGAGCAGAGGCAACAGCTCCGCTTGAACCTCAGAAACCAAATGTGCCTCCAGACACACAGATCCCTTAGACGGCCGAGGCTGTGGCCTCTAAGGTTCTCTTGTACCAAACCGCCTCCTGACTCTGCATCAGATTGCTTGCGCTGGCATCTGCTTACATTAAGTCACCACCGAGTGGTAGACACAGACGACATTTGGTAGCACTGACTGCCAGCTTCACGGTAATGCGTACCCATAGCGCGGCTCTGCATGGGTGGGAATGTTCTGAGCAAAACACTATGTGTTACTCCATACCCCCCGCCCTCCATGGAACTTCTTGTCCCCAACAAATTGCCCAGTCGGTAGAGGCGCTGGCTTTAAAACCGGTTGTTACTATCCGCGTGGGTTCAACCCCCAAGTTCGGCGCGGGATGTGTGTCCCAGAGTTAACTTTGTGCAGACTCTCCTCGGTGTCCGAACACCCCCGTGTGCACGCATGCGCACGATAAAGATCCCAGGGTCACAGCGAAAGCCTCAGGCCTTGGAAACACGAATACATGCATGCAAAAATATGAAGCCCGGGTGTCCGTTCGGCCAACAGCCAAAAAAGTAACCATTTCAGCACTGACCCAAGACGACCCAACCCGGTCCCTAGCCCATTTCAGGTCTCCTCTAGCAGCCGGCAACCAGCTGTCTACATCCCTCCCCCCCCCCCCCCCCCCCCCCCCCGCATTTTTATTTTTTATTTTCATACAAAGCCGGGTTTTCCCGTGTAACATGCCCCTAATGGCTTCGCTGTGAGGGCGTAAAACTTTCATTTTCTCATGGGGGCCAGCTGCGAATATAGAATAAGCAGTCCCGGACCAACTAGCGGTGTCTCTACCAGGACGGGGTGGGTTGGCAGATGGCACTGACTACCCTATAAATGCCCTACGTGTCCGATGACGGTTACACCATGCGAGTAGTAAGAGCCGCATTAAAAGCTCTAGCCCCGGAGTGGGACCCCCGGTAAGAAATCCCCCATGTGTTCCCAGGGTTAGGTTTTTGAGCCAGGAACTGAGGGCGGGGTAACCCTGAAAGAAACCTAAGGGCTGAAGTCGGGGGATCTGGGCCAACAGGCGCACCTTAACCAACCACAGATCCACGCAAAAACGCAAAAAAAAAATTCAAAAAAGAAGAAGATCCACTAGACTATTGCGCCCATCAGTGAGGCTGATGGGGTCTATGTCGACCAAAAGAGTGGGATTCCCTGTAGGTGGAGTTCCTGTAGTGGGATTCCCTGTATGCAGGGAATCCCACAGGTTAGAGTTTTTCAATAAAACTTGCAAACCATACTCGAATTTCTAAGAATTATCACTAAAGATCGAAAAACATCAAATTCTACCGATGTCGCTAAGCATCACGTGACTTTCAGCGATATCAGCGAAACACTACTGGAACTAAACCCTGTGGGATTCCCTGTGTACAGGAAATCCCCCTACAGGAACTCCACCTACAGGGAATCCCACTCTTTTGGTCGACATAGACCCCATCAGCGTGAGTGAGACTGTTGATGATTTGCCGGGTACGTGTTCCGGGATGGTCTTATCCTATGTAAAAGCCTGGCCCGATCTGAGCGTTTACACGGGAAGGATTGTTCCTTTACAGTTAGACTAACCATGGGGACAGTATATATTATTCCTGTATGTTATACATAAATGTTATACTATGAATAATGTTAATATTATGCTTCACGAGCAGGAGATACATTTTAAACAAATGTCCACAGTTTATGTGGCAACACGTACTTATTATGTGTGTGTGTGTGTGTGTGTGTATGTGTGTGCGTGCGTGCGCGTGTGTGTGACCCCCCGCGGGTTAGGGGGAAGAATTTACCCGATGCTCCCCAGCATGTCGTAAGAGGCGACTAACGGATTCTGTTTCTCCTTTTACCCTTGTTAAGTGTTTCTTGTATAGAATATAGTCAATGTTTGTAAAGATTTTAGTCAAGCAGTATGTAAGAAATGTTAAGTTCTTTGTACTGGAAACTTGCATTCTCCCAGTAAGGTCATATATTGTACTACGTTGCAAGCCCCTGGAGCAATTTTTTGATTAGTGCTTTTGTGAACAAGAAACAATTAACAAGTGGCTCTATCCCATCTCCCCCCCTTTGCCCGTCGCGATATAACCTTGAACGGTTGAAAACGACGTTAAACACCAAATAAAGAAAAGTGTGTGTGTGTATGATGACCTATCAGTTCTGCTTCTCTTGGATAACTCAGCTGCGTTCGATACGATCGATCACTCTGTTCTGCTCTCTCGTCTCGAATCTGTTTTTGGCATTCACTCTACCGCTCTTCACTGGTTTAGTTCATATCTACAGGGCCGTAGTCAGTATGTGTCTGTCAATAATCTCTCATCTCCTCCATCTCCTCTCTGTTTCGGCGTTCCCCAGGGATCAGTTCTAGGCCCAGTTTTATTTGTACTATACACCACTCCTCTCTCTGCCGTCATCAAGCAACACGCAGTCAATCACTACCTCTTTGCAGACGACACACAACTCCAACAAGCATGCAAGCCTACAGAAATCCAAGCGGTGACGCACACTCTCCAAAACTGCACTTCAGATATTAAATCATGGATGACAAACAATATGCTCAAGTTAAATGATGACAAGACTGAATTTCTTCTTTTCTCTGGAGCTTCCTCTTCGACCACTTTCCTTCCAGCCTCCATCACAGTAGGTTCTAGTGACATTTCTCCCTCTGATAGTGCTAGGAATCTTGGGTTCATCATGGACTCCCACCTCTCAATGAAACAACACATCAAAAAAGTCTGTCAGACATGTTACTTTGAGATCAGAAGAATAGGTTCCATAAGAAAATTTCTCACTGTTGATGCCACTAAAACTCTCGTTACATCCTGCATTCTGTCCAGATTAGATTACTGCAACTCCCTTCTCATAGGCTGCCCTGACTCCACTCTCCAACCCTTGCAAAAAGTACAACACTCTGCTGCACGTCTCATTTTCAGAGCACAGCATCGACAACCCTGCACTCCTCTCATGAAAGAACTTCACTGGCTTCCTGTATCTGAACGTATTAGGTATAAAGCTGCCTGCTTCTGCTACAATATCATCTCTGAATCGGCACCTGCCTATCTTTCTGAACTGGTCTCTCTCTACACTCCCTCTCGCACCCTTCGTTCTTCTGATGATGCTCGACTTCTCTGTCAAGGTCGCTTTAAACGCAAGGCTCATGGCTTCCGCACGTTTTCGTATTATGGACCTCAGTTATGGAATTCACTCCCCTTTCAATTACGTCACTCTCCATCCATTTCATCTTTTAAGTCCAATTTGAAAACTCACTTGTTCCAACAACACTACGGATAGTTCCTTAGTATAGAGTCTGGGGATGTGAGATGTGCATGATGTGTTGTTTGAATCTGACAGTGATTGTATGAATTTTGTATACATGTATTGTTGTCACGCGCTTTGAACTTCTGATAAGGCGCTTTATAAATGCCCGTTATTATTATTATTATTATTATTATTATGTGTGTGTATGTGTCTAGTGTGTGTGTCACTGTGTGTGTGTGTGTGTGTCACGGTGTGTGTGTGTGTGTGTGTGTGTGTGTGTGTGTGTATGTATGTGTAAAAGTGTGTGTGTTGTTTGTGTGTGTGTGTTTGTGTGTCACGGTGTGGGTGTGTGTGTGTGTGTGTGTGTGTGTGTCACGGTGTGTGTGTGTTTTCTTCCGGAGAAAAGTTGCCATATCAAGCTTTGTTCTAAAAAGCTGAGACTTAACAGTTACATTCTAAACCAAATTCTATACTATACAATCCTCGAACTTTTGGGAACAGATTATAAGCAGGAAAGTCAGGTAACGACTATTACCCCCCGAACACGACGACAAAAACGTGCAGCAATGAACTTTTCACCACCCCCCAAAACGCGTTAGCGTGAAAGTGGGACGCCCTATAGCGGTGACCTAAAAACAGAATTGAAAACAAGCCTAGAAACACAGGCACCGGAATTCAAAGTGGCTTTTTGTGTGCGCGTGAACACAATATCATTGGACAGAAATTGTATTAGGAAAACGAATGGTGAATGCTATCAATTAAATGAATACGTGACGTGATATAGGTACATGAATGAATGAATGAATGAATGGTGCAGGTTTTCATCGTGTCACGTCGAAGGCTATACAATTAATGAATAAATAATATAAGGACATGAATGAATGAATGAATGAATGAAGGAATGGTACAGGTTTTCAAGTTCGTGCCTTTGAACTATTTGCGACCTTGACCCAACAAGCCGTTGAGCTGCAATTCTTCTTTGTACACAGCTCTACATTTGATGGTTTCTTAATTGTGGTCTTCAATACTATGAATATAAATGTTGTGAATATGTACAATAAAACATCGTTTTGCCAACCGGCATAACGGGCAGTAAGTAAGTATACTGTAACTGAGTTGCCTCAAAGAAATGTAGTCATACAAAAAATTCAAACCTACCGCAGCAAGCACTGAGGTTAATGTTGGGTCGAAATATCTGTGAATGTATTGGTTTTGTCAATAACAAACGTTCCAACCACCTACCTTTCTTGTTTTTTGATTCTGAATATTGGAACGTTGGCAGTCTCTTTGTTTTTGGATTTATAACACAGAGTTAACAAAGACATTGCCCGTTGGAGAATACGGCGTCTGGAAAGACTACCCAACACAACATTTAAGATTTAAATAATTGGACGCTTAAACATTAATTTTAAGGCATTCCTCGTGTGTGGTGTCATCATCTCAAACCCCGAATCGAACTCTGCAGCTCTTGGAGCGATTTAGAATCTGTATACTCTAGCAAAAGCGGGCAAAATACATCGCTCAAATGTGAAAAGCATAAGATGAAAACGAAAATAAAGACAGTGCTCGGTGAAATGACAGTATCCAAAGATTACCCGGTCGAACATAACGTCTTAGAATAAACAAATTAATTCAGCATCCAGAGACTTATTTTCAAGTATTTCTGGTGTGTAAAATAATTGAGCCAACAGAGACTTATTTTCAAGTATTTCTGGTGTGTAAAATAATTGAGCCAACAGAGACTTATTTTCAAGTATTTCTGGTGTGTAAAATAATTGAGCCAACAGTTTTCAAGTATTTCTGGTGTGTAAAATAATCAGCATCCCGGCAGAGACTTCTTTTAGAGTATTTCTGTGTAAAATAATTGAGCATCCCGGCAGAGGTGACTTCTTTTAGAGCCTATTTCTGGTGTGTAAAATAATTGAGCATCCCGGCAGAGACATCTTTTAGAGTATTTCTGTGTAAAATAATTGAGCATCCCGGCAGAGGTGACTTCTTTTAGAGCCTATTTCTGGTGTGTAAAATAATTGAGCATCCCGGCAGAGACTTCTTTTAGAGTATTTTTGGTGTGTATTGACATAATTACAAACACCTAACCAAACGGTGTCACTACATCGGCGAGTTGAGACCGCTTTAGGGCACACGTATTCCTCATGCGTTGTAACATAATTCCAGACCCCAAAACAAATTGCGTCGCTAATAGAATGCAGCAATTTGAGGCCGCTTTTTTGCCAAAGAGCCTCCATTTTAAAAAGCGAACACATTCTTAGAAAGACTTTTCCGTTTATTGCAACATGATACCTTCGCCGGCATGGAATGCTACGAGGCAAAAATTTATTTGGCCTTCTTCATGTGTGTGTGTGTGTGTGTGTGTGTGTGTGTGTGTGTGTGTGTGGTGTGCGTGCGTGTGTGTGTGTGTGTATGTTTGTGTGTGAATGTATGTGTGTGTGTGTGTGTGTGTGTGTGTGTGTGTGTGCGTGCGTGTGTGTGCATGTGTGTGTGTGTGTGTGCCAGTGTGTGTGTGTATATAACATGCGTTGTTTTTGCTATTGCGGATCGTTTTCTTTCTTTCTTATTTTTTCAACTGTAAAAAACAGCCATTACATACGAAAATATGAGCACGCAAACGTTGACCTCTCGTAGTATATAGACCAAAAAGGAACAACAGATAGAGATAAAATTAGGCCATATCAGTTACGTTCTAATTCTAACAAGGAAGCGATTGTTTGCAATACAAACTGCTTGAACCGAAAAGCATATCACACAG
>NC_090260.1:19837096-20080865 GCF_037325665.1 Littorina saxatilis | reverse complement strand
TTTGGCACAAAGAAATGCCCTTTCTGTTACTCATACATGAGTGTGGTCCAAAGGGATCAATCATCTCAGGATAACATTTTAGAGTCACTTGAGAAAAAGTGACTCTATGTAATCGGTCAGTGTTAGTCTGTCCGATCGGGCTCATATTTTGTTTAGTCGTGACCTCCAATGACCTCTACACTTTAACGATGGTTTCGTTGACCTTTGACCTTTTTCAAGGTCACAGGTCAGCGTCAAAGGAAAAATTAGACATTTTATATCTTTGACAAAGTTCATCGGATGTGATTGAAACTTTGTAGGATTATTCTTTACATCAAAGTATTTACATCTGTAGCCTTTTACGAACGTTATCAGAAAAACAAGGGAGATAACTAGCCTTTTCTGTTCGGCAACACACAACTTAACGTTGGGCTTTTCTCGGAAACTATAAAAGTGACCGGGCTCAAATTTTATGTGAACGTGACTCATTGTGTTGTGAATAGCAATTTCTTCCTGTCCATCTGATGCCTCATATAATATTCAGAACTGCGAAAGTGACTCGATCGAGCGTTTGCTCTTCTTGTTCTAAATACTTTCTTCTTGTGGTAAACTTTCAAAAAAAAACACCAGCTCTGAATAAGGGGTAAAAAAAATATAATTAAATGTTCACAATCGCCATTATTGTGGGTTGAAGAAAACAAGGGTCTTTTTCAATTTGATCCACACATTATATACAAACATGTTACTTTCTTCAGTGGAATTTCTGGAATTCTATATCTTACTGGTAACGTTTACCAGAAATAATGCTGATGGGGTCTATGTCGACCAAAAGAGTGGGATTCCCTGTAGGTGGAGTTCCTGGAGGGGGATTCCCTGTATACAGGGAATACCACAGGATTTAGTTCCTGTAGCGTGTCGCTGATATCGCTGAAAGTCACGTGATGCTTGGCGACATCGGTAAAATTGGATGTTTTTCAATCTTTTTTGATATTTCTTAGAAATTCGAGTATGGTTTGCAAGTTTTATTGAAAAACTCCACCCTGTGGGATCCCCCTCCAGGAACTCCACCTACAGGGAATCCCACTCTTTTGGTCGACATAGACCCCATCAGCAAAAATAACACATACATGTAGTAGCCGACATTTCAAAAACAAGATCACAGAAAATTGGATGCAAACAAACAACAAACGTTAACAATTTCACCAACCTCGGTTTCACTCTAAATCATCGGAAATGTGATAGATTGAATAAATAAGATCTTTCATTCCAAACAACCATTCTTGCCAGCAAAGATATAAAAAAGACAATGAAAAAACAATGAAATAAGGTTTAAATTGAAAAGGCAATTAAAAAAACATGGGTAGGGACTGCATGGGACTGTCTATAGGCATACATGATGAAATTGTCATCCAAAAAAGGACTGAAAGCATGTCCCAATTCCCAGAAAATATTTGAGAAAATGATACAAAATCGTGCAATCTGGTTGTCTTAAGAATGTCTGAATGATCTGTGAAGATTTGAAAATGCCGGAAATCTACCAACCGGCGTAAAATCCTACGTCCAGTGTTTTCAAGTACAGGTAAAAAGCAATGTACATACTGCGTACAACTACATATTTACCACACACACACAATTGCTACCAACCCACCACCCACCCTAACAGACAACAACAATAAAAAGATCTGTAATTTACCAACCCACCACCCACACACCAAAACATACAACAGCCACAAAAAGAGCCATGTTACCACCCACCCATCCAACAATCATACATGAAAATGAAAATGACTTGATCAGTCAAAAACGGACAATCATGTACAAATGATGTCACAGATCCACACAAAAAGCACCCTTTTCCTTTGCTTGACATTGTAAAGACGGGCGCAGTGGCGTGGTGGTAAGATGTCGGCCTCCTACTCGGAAGGTCGTGAGTTCAAATCCCGGTCGCTGCCGCCTGGTGGGTTAAGAGTGGAGATTTTTCCGATCTCCCAGGTCATATGTGCAGACCTGCTAGTGACTTAACCCCGTTCGTGTGTACACGCAAGCACAAGACCAAGTGCGCACGGAAAAGACCCTGTAATCCATGTCAGGGTTCGGTGGGTTATGGAAACACGAAAATACCCAGCTTGTCATTCTTTTTACCTTATCGACATATATACAAAAAACACTAATTTTCTTCACATACAAATAATCCTTAGCCTTTTTTTCAATGGATTTTGTTTCTGGTGGGTGCATGATGAATCATTCAACGATTTCGAATGATGATGAAAACATTGATTCAAAAGCAGTTTGACATAGTGCTCCAAACTTTGAGATCCATGTTGTTAAACATAACAATTAATTACCATCTGTCAAAAGTAAATTCAGTTACACTTTGCACCTGTTTTCAACATGTATCCTTTCACACAAAATAACCAAATGGTATTCTCTCCATACCTAGCTCTTGTCACACCCGATTCCATCTCACACTCATCACACCCTAACCGTGTTCACCATTCTGGCTTCAATACAGCATCACAATCTCCTCACAGTTTCAGCATCTCAGTATCACACTCTATCTCATCTCACACCCCTATCCCTGTTGGATAGTTTCACTCAGTGTCACTTTCCTCACACTAGTACAGTCACACTCTATCTCTGCTACCCTTTTCACTCAGTATCACTCCTTACCCCATATCCCTGTTTGAACTCAATAGGACACTCTTGTTACACCTTAACCTATGTCACTCTTCAGGCATGGGAATTGTTCAGCAAAAAGGAAATGACGTTTCAGCGAAAATAAACAATTGTCCGCGGCAAAAAAAAGGTAAATTAAATTATATGTGTACTATTGTCTCTCTATCCATTGTTTGCTTACACGAGAACTATCAAAATATTGGTCTAAAATGCTAACATTCGTTTACCTTCCGGGGGGCTCTGCCCCTGTACCCCGCCGGGGCCTGGGCAGCCCCTGGACCTCGGCCTATTTTCAGAGTTGTTACTATTTTGGAATTCACATGCCTGCTCTTGTATTATATATCCCTGTTTTTTTTTAACTCAGTACATGTATCACACTCGTATTACACCTGACCCCATTTCATGCCAGTCACACCATATCCTTGTCCCAGCGAAGCTGGAGGTATCCCGTGAACGCTATACTGTAATCGATTTGAGAAATGTGCATACCGAATAATACATGATAAAGAAGGATTCTTTGTGCCCGAAAATGGGCCACAGTTGGAGATGGAAGTTCACCAAAAATTGGGACCATACTAACAAAAATACGGTGGGTAAAATTGGCGCCCCCATTTTTTGAGCAAACGCCACCCAAGGCCGCTTTGGACGGGTAGAAATTCCGTAGTTTCCAAGTCTATGGATAAAGCTCGCGTAAGAAGAATACGTCACGGTCGAAAGTCTTTGACGTCAATTAATGCATCATGACGTCATGCCTCCCTGTAGTCTTTCTCTCTCGCGCGGTGTGTGTGTTTGTGTTCATTTTGTGCACATGTGTTAGTGTTACTGTTTGTGTGTGTGTGTGTGTGTGTGTGTGTGTGTGTGTGTGTGTGTGTGTGTGTGTATTTGTGTGTGTGTGCGCACGCGTGCATGAGTCTGTACTCGTGTGTGTGTGTGTGTGTGTGTGTGTGTGTGTGTGTGTGTGTGTGTGTGTGTGTGTGTATTTGTGTGTGTGTGTGTGTGTGCGCACGCGTGCATGAGTCTGTACTCGTGTGTGTGCGCACGCGTGTATGAGTCTGTACTCGTGTGTGTGTGGGGTGTGTGTGTGTGTGGGGTGTGTGTGTGTGTGTGCGCGCACGCGTGCATGAGTCTGTACTCGTGTGTGTGTGTGAGTGTGTGTGGTGTGTGTGTGTGTGTGTGTGTGCATAAGTGTATGTGTGTGCGTGTATGTCTGTTTGTTTGTAAAGGTGTGTATGTCCATATGTGCGTACGGGTGTGTGTTTTGTGTCTATGAAGTTTTTGTGAGAGATTGAGTGAGTGCGTGTGAGTGAGTGTGTGTATGTGTGCGTGTGTGACTTGGGTGTGTGTGTGTGTGTGTGTGTGTGTGTGTGTGTGTGTGTGTGTGTGTGTGTGTAAGAAAGACTGAGAGAGAGGGAGAAAGAGTGTGTGTGTGTGTGTGTGTGTGTGAATGTGTGTGTGCATGAGTTTGTGTGTATGTTTGTGTGTGTATGAGTGTGTATATGTGTTTGTTTGTAAAGGTGTGTGTGTCCGTCTGTCTATGTGCGTATTTGTTTGTTTGCTTAACGCCCAGCCGACCACGAAGGGCCATAATTATCAGGGCGGTGCTGCTTTGATATATAAAGTGCGCCACACACGGCAGAAGTCGCAGCACAGGCTTCATGTCTCACCCAGTCACATTATTCTGACACCGGACCAACCAGTCCTAGCATGCACTAACCCCATAATGCCAGACGCCAGGCGGAGCAGCCACTAGATTGCCAATTTTAAAGTCTTAGGTATGATCCGGCCTGGGTTCTAACCCACGACCTCCCGATCACGGGGCGGACGCCTTACCACTAGCCCAACCGTGTATGTGCGTATGAGTGTGTGTTTTGTGTGTATGAGATTTGTGTGAGTCAATGTGTGAGTGTGTGTGTGTGTGTGTGTGTGCGTGTGTGTGTGTCTGCGGGTGTGTGCGTGCGTACATGCGTGCCTAAGTACATGTGTGTGTGTGTGTGTGGGGGGGGTGTCTGTTTGTATGGGTGTGTGTCTGTTTGTATAAGAGAGAAAAAAAAGAGAGAGAGTGAGTGGGTGGGTGGGTGTGTGTTTGTACGTGTGCGTAAGTGTATGTGTGTGTATGTGTGTTTGTTTATATGTGCGTATGGGGGTGTGTTTTGTGTGTATGAAGTGTGTGTGAGAGAGTGAGTGAGTGCGTGTGAGTGAGTGTGTATGTGTGTACGTGTGTAACTTGGGGTATGTGTGTGTGTGTGTGTGTGGGCATAAGTGTGTGTGTGTGCGTGTATGTGTATGTGTGTGTGTGTGTTCGTGTCTGTTTGAGAGAGAGAGAGAGAGAGAGAGAGAGAGAGAGAGAGAGAGAGAGAGGTGTTTGTCTTTCGCTGGGGTATGCAGTGCCTTGGCGTTGCACATCTACTTAATTTATACTCAGTATCACACTCCTGTCACACTTTACCCCCATTTCAACCTAGTCACACTATATCCCTGTTTATACTCAGTATCATTCTCTTGTCAAACTCTATCCCATTTCATGCTAGTCACACTATATCCTTGTTTATACTCAGTATCATTCTCTTGTCAAACTCTATCCCATTTCATGCTAGTCACACTATATCCTTGTTTATACTCAGTATCACACTCCTGTCACACTTTACCCCCATTTCAACCTAGTCACACTATATCCCTGTTTATACTCAGTATCATTCTCTTGTCAAACTCTATCCCATTTCATGCTAGTCACACTATATCCTTGTTTATACTCAGTATCATTCTCTTGTCAAACTCTATCCCGTTTCATGCTAGTCACACTATATCCTTGTTTATACTTAGTTTCATTCTCTTGTCAAACTCTATCCCATTTCATGCTAGTCACGCTATATCCTTGTTTATACTCAGTTTCATTCTCTTGTCAAACTCTATCCCATTTAATGCTAGTCACATTATATCCTTGTTTTTACTCAATATCACACGCTTGTCACACCCTACACCATTTCACACCAATTACTCTATATCCCTGTTAACCCTTTTCGCTCAGTATCATACGTAAAATTTTCAAGGACCTTCAGAACAAAAATTAAAAGTGTATAACAATACCAGCCATTGATAAGTGTTTACCCAACTGAAAGAGACAATAAAGGCAAACGAATACAGTACTCAAAAGTCGTTAAAGTAACAAAGTAAGAATCTACTTTCTTTCTGCATGGGACGCATGCCAGTTTGCTTTACTGACTGTTGTTGTTTCTTAATCTCCCATTTTCAATGTATACCGTTTCACAAAGGAGTTTGTACATTCACCCAGAGAACAAACCCTTTAAAAAATCTATAAATTTCAGTCACACAGTATATTTTATAAACTTTTACAAACCTAGCTACATTTTTTACAAATGTTTAAAGACTTACAAAAAGGGGAAGTACATTTTTTTTAAACATTTTTTCAAAAAAGTTAAAGATCCTGCGAACTCTACCATATTTGAATTACACACATCGTATGCATAAAGACTGCTTACTTCCCTTTGGGTTATTTGACATATTGAAACCAGTTACACCCCCATATCCCCCCACACCCATTTCACACAGTATCACTCTTTATCACTCAGTATTCCTGTTATCCTTTTTGCTCAGTATCACATTCACATCACTCTATAACCCCTGTTGTCATCAAGGAGGCAGCCATTGGTCCTTCTCGGTAGCCTAGCAACGCCGTTATCATAATCTGCTGCCACTGCAGCTGTCTGGCTGACTGCTGAAGAAGTTATTTCGTTGGAAGTCACGTGCTTCTGGCGTCGACAGCTTCTCCTTAGATAGGGCGATGTCACTGTTGATGGCTTTGATTAATTCATCTGTAAAAGCAAAGGTGTTAGAAATTATTCAAATTCTGCAGCAATGACAGTGGATACCCCCCTTTTAAGACCTAAAAAAATCTGAGAAAATCGAGTCTTAGAAAGAAGGGAGTCTTAAAATGGGGGTAATTTTGCAGAGGTTATGAACAGAAAGTCTGAAAAAATAAGGTCTTAAAAAGGAGGGAGTCTTAAAATGGGGGTAATTTTGCAGAGGTTATGAACAGAAAGTCTGAAAAAACAAGGTCTTAAAAAGGAGGGAGTCTTAAAATGGGGGTAATTTTGCAGAGGTTATGAACAGAAAGTCTGAAAAAACAAGGTCTTAAAAAGGAGGGAGTCTTAAAATGGGGGTAATTTTGCAGAGGTTATGAACAGAAAGTCTGAAAAAACAAGGTCTTAAAAAGGAGGGAGTCTTAAATTTGGGGGTCTTAAAAGGGGGGTTCCACTGTAATCCGGCATGAGTGTGTACATACAGGTATGATCTTCGCACAGACTAACACACACAGACAGGTGAATAGATCCATGCCAAAACACAGAGAAAAATACTGACAATCCACACTTTAACTCATTCGCTGCGCAGCTAAATTTCCCCTGTGTTCCCTGCCAACGCGCGATTTAGAGCCATTTTGAAAAAAATATTAAAAATCAACAACACAAGATAACCTTACATACCTTATGTTTTTGCAAAGTTTGAAACTTACTCTTTTAGAAAATATATGAAACATTTGAAAGTACATACCTTTTGTTGTCTTCATATCCACGCAAAATATCCAATTTGAAGCAAAACAAAAAAACTTTCTACGTCATGGGTTCATCATACACAATGTCATGATCGACACTTGCATTGCCCGAATCATCACCCAAATGATCGTCCATTGGCACAAAATCGTCACCAGAATCTAAAATATCATCTCCACTATCATCATCACTGAGGTCAAGATCAGAACCGTACTGAATAACACGTTCTAGCACTCTTTTCAAGTTACTACGTCTCAGCAGAACGATCCGCCATCTTGGAAAAGTCAAAACACGTGGGTCGCACACCGTCAACAAAATTTTTATTAATCCCAACAATTTAAGGGAAGGAACTGTTTACAGTGAATGGTACCACTGTAGACAGATAGAAGTTCATTGCAGGGGTTGTTTCCCTTGGTCAGCAGGACCGTTTACACCGTTAAAAATTCGTGATATCCGTCGGAACTCAAGTGCCGGCACGCAGCCAACGCTAAACACAGGTGTCGGAATTCCAGTTCCGACGCGCAGCGAATGAGTTAATCAGAAATGTACAGTACTTTATTAAGTGGATTTGAAAATATCAGAAGCAGGATTGAAAAGAGATTAGGCTTATTGGCTAACCCACTCGCAAACACCCAATCCCACACGTACTTGCATGTATGCACACACACACACAAACACATATGTGCTTGCATGTACACACACACACACACACACAAACTTACATATATATAGACACACTAACATGCACATACTTGTAGATATGCATACACCCACCCCCACATTCTCCCCCTCTCTTTCTCTCTCGCACACACACCGCTTATCTTAACCTCTCTTTTTCTCAAACCAACATGTGAGCATACATATATATATAAGCTATCCTTACCAACTGAAGGGTAGTTTTCCATGGGTCGTATAAATCCCACCATGATCACCTTCAGTGTCAGGCCGTAGAAGTCCTCTTTGAACTTGTTCAGTATGTGAGTCTCCTGAAATCAACAAAGCAAAATTGAAGAACATTTTCTTTCTCATGGGTTGGAGTGTGTGTGTGTGTGTGTGTGGGGATTTATGTGTGTGAGTGTGAGTGTGTGTACTTGTGTGTATGTTTGTATGATTGTATGCATGCATGTGTGTGTGTGTGTGTGTGTGTGTGTGTATTTGTATGATTGTATGCATGTGTGTGTGTGTTAGTGTGTGTGTTAGTGTGTGTGTTAGTGTGTGTGTGTGTGTGTGTGTGTGTATTTGTATGATTGTATGCATGTGTGTGTTATGTGTGTGTGTGTTGTGTGTGTGTGTGTGTCTCTGCGCGTGTGCGCGCGCGCAAGCGCCGGTGTGTGCGTGCAAGCGTGCGTGTGTGTGTGGTGAGCTATGCGTTCAGTTTCATTCTGTGGGTTCGACAGCTTGACGAAATGTAGTAATATTGCCTCAAGCGACTTGTTTAGATTTATCCTAGTTTTCTAAATGTTCTGTTAATAAAGGTTGAAAATGTCCCCTCATTAGAAGACTCACCCTCCCTTTCAAAACCATATTTTCTCAAATACTTTGATATCATAAAAGATATATTATGATGTATGTGTGTTCCAATGCACAGCACTGCACAGAGCACAATAAAAAAAATAAAAAAATAAATAAACAAGAAGGGCAAAGCCCATACGACTCACATGCTTGACCTTGACCTTAACTAAACCTAGCAATGACATCATACACTAAGAACTGCTTTACACATTTTTCCTACCAAAATACATGTGACCTTGACCCAAGGTCAAGGTCATCCAAGGTCATGCAACACAAAGCTGTTAATTCAAGACATAGGAAGTACAATGGTGCTTATTGGCTCTTTCTACCATGAGATATGGTCACTTTTAGTGGTTCACTACCTTATTTTGGTCACATTTCATAAGGGTCAAAGTGACCTTGACCATATGTGACCAAATGTGTCTCATGATGAAAGCATAACATGTGCCCCACATAATTTTTAAGTTTGAAACAGTTATCTTCCATAGTTCAGGGTCAAGGTCACTTCAAAATATGTATACAATCCAACTTTGAAGAGCTCCTGTGACCTTGACCTTGAAGCAAGGTAAACCAAACTGGTATCAAAAGATGGGGCTTACTTTGCCCTATATATCATATATAGGTGAGGTATTGAATCTCAAAAACGTCAGAGAAAATGGGAAAAATGTGAAAAATAGCTGTTTTTTAGACAACATTTATGGCCCCTGCGACCTTGACCTTGAAGCAAGGTCAAGATGCTATGTATGTTTTTTGGGGCCTTGTCATTATACACCATCTTGCCAAATTTGGTACTGATAGATTGAATAGTGTCCAAGAAATATCCAACGTTAAAGTTTTCCGCGTCCGGACGGACGACTCGGGTGAGTACATAGACTCACTTTTGCTTCGCATGTGAGTCAAAAAATGGTTTACACACACTATAGAGATCAACTGACCATGGTTTTGACGGTGTTGTGGTAGTACGGGTTCCATCCCACGCTCATCACCATCGGCAACACAGGTCCGCCGTCCACGCTGGCCCAGCCGTAGTACACACCCAGCTTGAGCGACTCCGGCATGGAGCGTACTACATCCTCTGGGAAGTTGGCTGCAAGGCAAGAAAATCATGGATGTGTAAAAATAAATAAATAAATAAATGGTTCGATGGTGTACTGTCATGCTTGAATTAGACGGAAAGTGATAGTAATGACCTTTCAGGAGCAAGAAGATCATAATGATGAAATAAGGAAAGCGAATGCTCATACGACTCGCCTTCACCATAAGTAATATGAAACAGACACAATGTATTGTATGCTCAAATGATCTTATTAATTGTTTGATGATCTTTCATTCTCTCATCAATCCAAATGTGATCCCATTGTAACCTTGACATTTGCCCAGGATCAAACAAAAAACAGATAAAGATGACAAGATTCCTACTGCTAACTGCAGAGTCTTTGTTTCTCACTGGCCACTGTGTTACTCAAACAATGCCAAAAGGTAGTTTGTTGGTGTAGTTTGTTCGTGGAAACAGTAAAGCAGACACATATGGGTTATTGCTCCTAAAAGAGTACCATAATTTCAGGGGTACCGTAAAAGTCGACCTATAAGACGCACCTGGGTATAAGCCGCACCCCCCGATTTTTAAAAGAAAATCAGAAAAATCCATACACAAGCCGCTCCGGCATACAAGCCGCGCCTAGAAGCAAAGTTCAAGTCAAGAAACATCGAAAGTCAACGAAAAAAACCCACACACACACAAAAACGAACCGGCTAACTTGTCAGTTTTGCACTTTACTTTCAGCATCAGATGTTGAGTGATTGACAGAACTCTGGACTATCAAACTGTCCTCTCGTCCTGCACACAGCACCTGTAGTTAGTTCTGTAAATCACTCAACATCTGATGCTGAAAATCCGCTGAAGTCGGACTCCTCAGTGTCGGAGATGAACAAGTTCAGAATGGCTTCTGGCACAGAGTCACCGGAAGTGTCACTCTCGGCCCCACTGTCAGTGGCTGTCGTGTTGTCTGCTCCAGTGATGATAAACGTTTCAGAATTTCTGTTAGTTCTGTTAATGTTTCAACCTCTAAAGGCACACAGTCTTTCTGGGTGCATGGGCACTCCTTGGATTTTCACAGAATTCAGTCACGGAATGCTTTGTTTTAGGAGATGTGCGTGTTGCTGTTCTCTGTAGTAGCAATGCGAAGTGATCGATCAAAACCGGTGTATGGCAACGTGCAACCCATTACTGTGTGAGTGTAAGTTATTGTCATGCTTCAAACTTCCGGAAAGAAGGTGAGTGAGTGAATTGAGGTAAACACAGCTGATTCAAGGCCATTACACAGCGGCGATCCAACTTCCGGAAACTAGGTCACTGAGCGAAGTCGGATACACGCCACTGATTCAGAAAAAGTCATTCATAAGCCGCACCGCCTTATAAGCCGCAGGGGTCCATTTAGGGAAAAAAAGTCGCGGCTTATAGGTCGACTTTTACGGTATATTAGGTACAACCGTTTTCATCAACTTTGCATACCAGATATTAGAATGCAGTACTTAGTGCTTTGATCTCACTGCACATCTGGGAACAAACATATTTCTGCTCTGTACTTCCTTTGCCTTGCGTCCAATACACCAAAACTATGGTTATTGTTAATTACCCTGTCCATCTTTCATAAGGCCAAAAAGAAAAATATGTCTGTTTCCGGTAACATCGCCGGAAAAAAGTACGTCCGCTCGGTCGTTTAAAAAAAAAAAAAAATTTTTAAACCTTTTTCTTGCGTTTTCAAAGGGATTCCCGGCGTCATTGGCCGCCATGTTTTTTTCCCGAGACGACGGAATTGGGAGGTAAGTCTCTTCGATTGTTAAGTCTCATCGACCGATTACCTCCCGGTTTGTTTGTTTTTTGTGTGTTTTTTTTGTGTGCGAAAAGCGAACAAAAACTTTAGGGTCGGCGCTTAAAAATAGGGTCGGTCGGGTTACCGGAAACAGACATATTTTTCTTTTTGGCCGAACAGGGCCTTTTTTTTTTATCATCGTTTTCAACAATGCCCAAGCCTGACTCAGAATACGGTTTGTTTGTTTGTTTGCTTAACGCCCAGCCGACCACGAAGGGCCATATCAGGGCGGTGCTGCTTTGACATATGACGTGCGCCACACACAAGACAGAAGTCGCAGCACAAGGCTTCATGTCTCACCCAGTCACAGAAAATCTGGTCTTAAAATGGGGGAGTCTTAAAATGGGGGTACATTTACAGAGGCTATGAACAGAACATCTTAAATAGCCAGGTCTTAAAAAGGAGGAAGTCTTCTTCTTCACCTTCTTCTTCGTTCATGGGCTTAGACTCCCACGTTCACTCATGTTTTTAGCATGAGTGGATTTTTACGTGTATGGCCATTTTTACCCCGCCATTCAGGCAGCATACGCCGATTTCGGAGGAGGCATGCTGGGTATTTTCGTGTTTCTATAACCCACCGAACTCTGACATGGATTACAGGATCTTTTTCGTGCGCACTTGGTCTTGTGCTTGCGTGTACACATGAAGGGGGTTAAGTCACTAGCAGGTCTGCACATAAGTTGACCTGGGAGATTGGAAAAATCTCCACTCTCAACCCACCAGGCGGCAGCGACCGGGATTTGAACTCACAACCTCCCGATTAGGAGGCCGACGTCTTACCACCACGCCACTGCGCCCGTTAAAAGGTTTGTCAAAAAGAAAAATAACAAATAATACTAGTTCTTGCAGCTGCTAAACAAATAGCCATTTTACCAATTATTTGAGTGTGACGGCTACAAAGAACTATGGAGCGTGGAGCTCACATAAAATATCTTTGAAGCGGGTAGAACGAACTGCAACTGCTAGCAGTAGCAGGAGATAATAATCTAGGTATGTTACAAAGTGCGCGCGCAGCTCAATTTTTGACGTCATTGAAAATGGCCCCCCATTTTCTGATCACTCACACTGGCTCAGTTTTGGGGTCCTCTTTTCTATTCTTGTCCAAATTTACATCACATGGGCACCCTGTCGATGACGTAGAGCACATTCTTGACTTTAAGATTGAGAAAGATGGCGAGTCCAACACTGTCGAGCTCGCCGGCCAGAATATCGGACGAAGAAGACACACAAGAGGTACTTTTATAAAACAATTTATAGCCTTTGAACTCTTATGAGACCCCTCTGAACAGTTAGTTTGACCATTTTCCTGCTGTTTCCCAAAGTTTCAAGTCGATAAAGCGATGCGAAGTACCTTTTAACGGATGCGCCGCTTGCGCCCGGATTGTCACCCATGTTGTATTCACATCCAACATGGCGGTCGGTAAAGTTCGTCTGCTCTCAGTTTCATACTAACTTACTACCGTGTGAGATGAAATTTTATACGGCCAGTAGATTGCAGCCATGTCAGCGCATATTTACCTTTCACGGCCTTATTCCAAGTCACACGGGTATGGTAGACAATTATTAACTGTGCCTAAGCAATTTTGCCAGGAAAGACCCTTTTGTCAATCGTGGGATCTTTAACGTGCACACCCAATGTAGTATACACGGGGGGTGGTTCGGACACCGAAGAGAGTCTGCACACAAAGTTGACTCTGTGAAATAAATTTCCGCCGAACCTGGGATCGAACTCGCGCTGACAGCGGCCAACTGAATACAAATCCAACGCGCTACCAACTGAGCTATATCCCCGCCCCAAATTGAACAATATTGATAAACAATGTGTAAGTTACAGTTAATTTTAGCAGAAAAATGTCAAAAATGGTTTCAATTTATCCTCTTTGCCTCTATTACGAATTTTATTACTTTAAAAATTCATAACTCGGGTTACACTTATCCAATCTCAAAGTTATATACACCATTGGAATGCTGATTTTCTGCTCTTTCAAGTGATATAGATCAAAATGTTAAATGAAGATTTTGAATTTTTTTGTAACATACCTAAATAATCGAAGAAAACACAAACAATGAAAACACACAACCTAAAAAATCAACAAGAGGATTTGCCCTAAAGAAAATGTAGAAAACCCTGCAGCTGTCTGAAAAACACAAAAATATCGTAATTGGTCATTTCAGAGATGACTACTGTCATTCATCTTAATTTGTTCATTCATAAATCATGTTTGTCCTTCGCCATTAAAAAAGTATCAACTGATCAAAAACGATGATTTTTACCTGTCGGAATCCCCAGTTCTTTACTTCCTCTGCCAAATCCTTTCACCACTTCTCCCTCGACGAAGAAGGGAAGACAGTCTGTGTTAGCCATGCCTCTAGTAAGACAGCCGAACGTTTCTGCTGGAAGTTATCTGTCGAATGAGCGGAGTGTATGGGAATATATGTGTGTCCGCCGTCTATGTAATCGGCGTCCCGGATTTCTAAGGATAGGAGGTACCGGAACCTTCGTCACAAAGGTGAAGGTGAAGCCCAAGGGAAATAACTGCGCTCACATACAGCGTGTAAATCGCAGTTAGCTCAGTGGTATGCGTTGGTCAATATTACTCGACGCATGCGTCATGTCGGTCGAAAAGAGATCGGTGATACTTCTTTGTCATGGCGTACGCTGTTCACGAATCAAGAGCATTTTCCCGAAACGAGCTTACTCGACCACTGTAATGTATACGTCGAAACCACGGATTAACATATGATTTAATCAGTAAATGAATGAATTGATGAATGAATCATAATTAATTAATTCATGTATGTATTTATTTTACGAGGTTTATAGAACAAACAGTGATATGTTTTTGTTTCCATCTGGCCCTCACCGAGACGGAGAGAGAGAGAGAGGCTTAGAGCCGAGAGAGAGAGAGAGAGAGAGAGAGAGAGAGAGAGACTTAGAGAGAGAGAGAGAGACTGAGAGGGAGAGACTGAGAGAGAGGGAGAGGGAGAGAGAGGGAGAGAGAGAGAGAGAGGGAGAGAGAGACTGAGAGAGAGGGAGAGAGACTGAGAGAGAGAGAGACTGAGAGAGAGAGACTGAGAGAGAGAGAGACTGAGAGAAAGAGAGACTGAGAGAGAGACTGAGAGAGAGACTGAGAGAGAAATAAAGAGAGAGACTGAGAGAGAGAGAGAGACTAAGAGAGAGAGAGAGCGAGAGAGAGAGACTGAGAGAGAGAGACTGAGAGAGAGAGACTGAGAGAGACTGAGAGAGAGACTGAGAGAGAAAGAGAGACTGAGAGAGAGTCAGAGAGAGACAGACAGGGAGAGAGTGAGAGAGTGTGAGAGTGAGACAGAGAGAGAGAGACTGAGAGAGACTGAGAGAGAGAGACTGAGAGAGAGAGACAGAGAGAGAGAGACTGAGAGAAAGAGAGAGATAGAGAGAGAGAGACTGAGAGAGAGACTGAGAGAGAGAGAGAGACTGAGAGAGACTGAGAGAGACAGAGACAGAGAGAGAGAGAGACAGAGAGAGAGAGAGAGAGGGAGAGAGACAGAGAGAGAGAGACAGAGAGAGAGAGGAAGAGAGAGAGACTGAGAGAGAGAGACTGAGAGAGAGAGAGAGAGACTGAGAGAGAGAGAGACTGAGAGAGAGACAGAGAGAGAGAGGGAGGTAGAGAGTGAGAGAGAGAGAGAGAGACTGAGAGAGAGACTGAGAGAGACTGAGAGAGAGAGACAGAGAGAGAGAGAGAGACAGAGAGAGAGAGAGACTGAGAGAGAGAGAGAGAGACAGAGAGAGAGACTGAGAGAGAGAGAGACAGAGAGAGAGAGACTGAGAGAGAGAGACTGAGAGAGAGAGACAGAGAGAGAGAGAGACAGAGAGAGACAGAGAGACAGAGAGAGAGAGAGAGAGAGAGAGAGAGAGAGAGAGAGAGAGAGAGAGAGAGAGAGAGAGAGATGTGAACAAAAAGAAGAGACAAACAACTGAGTGATCAACAAATTAAATCAACTTGTCTTTAAAGGTGGTCGTCTACATTTTTGCTTTTCTTCAATAATCTTATGGTTAAAGCCATATGTACTCGATGACTATACACGCTAATTGCTTTACCAACAGCTGGAGACATGCTAAATTAAGTTCCCTGCAAAATATTGTGGTCTAGGACCCCTTCAATGTTGAGATATGTTAATTTTCATTTTGATCTGGATCGTCCTATTTATAGATTTGCCAACAGAGGTAGCGTTGACGCAAGGGAAATAACTCCGCGTCTTTGTTTACATCCAAAGTTTTTGAGACTCTAAAAGAAGCTGTAATGCATGTATATGGTCCGCGCATGGCGACATATCGTCATTACATGGTCTTATGGTGCGTTTGACATCGATTATGGGCAAACTACACTTTGTAAACACGGGAGCGCGTACATATGCCTTTAAATTCCCCTAACAAAGTTATGTCAGATGATGAATGAACCATGGGGAAAAAAGTTATAGAAAAAAACATGAGAGTTCCTGAGATTGATATCCCCGAACGTTTTTTTTCTTTTTTTCGATAAATGTCTTTGATGACGTCATATCCGGTTTTTCGTGAAAGTTGAGGCGGCACTGTCACGCTCTCATTTTTTAACCAAATTGGTTGAAATTTTGGTCAAGTAGTCTTCGACGAAGCTCGGACTTCGGTATAGCATTTCAGCGTGGTGACTTAAAAAATAATAAATGACTTTGGTCATTAAAAATCTGAAAATTGCAAAAAAATTATAAAACGATCCAAATTTACGTTTATCTTATTCTCCATCATTTTCTGATTCCAAAAACATATAAATATGTTATATTTGGATTAAAAACAAGCTCTGAAAATTAAAAATATAAAAATTATTATCAAAATTAAATTTTCGAAATCAATTTAAAAACACTTTCATCTTATTCCTTGTCGGTTCCTGATTCCAAAAACATATAGATATGATATGTTTGGATTAAAAACACGCTCAGAGAGTTAAAACGAAGAGAGGTATAGAAAAGCGTGCTGTCCTTCTCAGCGCAACTACTAAACCGCTCTTCTTGTCAATTTCACTGCCTTTGCCATGAGAATGAGCGGTGGACTGACGATGCCACGAGTATACGGTCATTGCGTTCAGTTTCAATCTGTGAGTTCGACAGCTACTTGACTAAATGTTGTATTTTCGCCTTACGCGACTTGTTGGGCTTGGCATCAGAAACAAATAATCAGTTTATCGGGTGGGTGGCCGGAGTTCTTATAGCTATAGATAGCCGGGACTTTTTTCGCACACAATGATGTGGCAATAACAGGATAACAACCGTGAAGCCATTCTTTGCAGGTGAAAAAAGCCCCTGCTGTTTCTAGCCTTGGCTGTAGACTATGTAGTCTTGAGTCGAGCGTTTGAAAATGCCTGAGCCTGAAGGAGGGTGTAACTTACACCTCTTGGTATCAGTCTGCCTCAGAGATGAAGACGAAAGTTTGCCAGATGGCCAGAATAACGCTCTAATTTTCCTGCATAGAACTAAGGCGCGGTCTGCCGCGACGGTGCCTGAGGCCTGAGCTAAACATTGGTGGGCACTGCTCACCGCGGGTTAGGGGGAAGAATTTACCCGATGCTCCCCAGCATGTCGTAAGAGCTAGGCGACTAACGGATTCTGTTTCTCCTTTTACCCTTGTTAAGTGTTTCTTGTATAGAATATAGTCAATGTTTGTAAAGATTTTAGTCAAGCAGTATGTAAGAAATGTTAAGTCCTTTGTACTGGAAACTTGCATTCTCCCAGTAAGGTCATATATTGTACTAAGTGACGTTGCAAGCCCCTGGAGCAATTTTTTGATTAGTGCTTTTGTGAACAAGAAACAATTAACAAGCTAAAGTGGCTCTATCCCATCCCCCCCACCCCCACCCCCTTTCCCCGTCGCGATATAACCATCGTGGTTGAAAACGACGTTAAACACCAAATAAAGAAACTGCTCACAGCGGCCAGGCACACGGCACTGTAAACATTCCCCGTCCCTTCAACTCTATCGCCACCATCCGCCCTACCCTTGGTCTCATGCCACCATCCGCCCTACCCTTGGTCTCATGCCACCATCCGCCCTACCCTTGGTCTCATGCCACCATCCGCCCTACCCTTGGTCTCATGCCACCATCCGCCCTACCCTGGGTCTCGTGCCACCATCCGCCCTAACCTGGGTCTCGTGCCTGTATGAGGCTGGAAATGGAAATGAAGTCAGTTTCTCTCGTCATCACAACTCTCCTGCGTGAAACATTTATTTGTAAATACTTTTGCCGGGTACTCTGTCAAGTTCTGCCGCAACTGACTGACCTACTGTCAGAACTGAATCACACCGGCACACACAAATGACTCTCTGGTACATAATTATTTGGCAAAAGACAATCAAACAACAAGTCGCGTAAGGCGAAAATACAATATTTAGTCAAGTAGCTGTCGAACTCACAGAATGAAACTGAACGCAATGCCATTTTACTCGTAGCATCGTCAGGCCACCGCTCATGGCAAAGGCAGTGAAATTGACAAGAAGAGCGGGGTAGTAGTTGCGCTAAGAAGGATAGCACGCTTTTCTGTACCTCTCTTTGTTTTAACTTTCTGAGCGTGTTTTTAATCCAAACATATCATATCTATATGTTTTTGGAATCAGGAACCGACAAGGAATAAGATGAAAGTGTTTTTAAATTGATTTGTACAATTTAATTTTGATAATAATTTTTATATATTTAATTTTCAGAGCTTGTTTTTAATCCGAATATAACATATTTATATGTTTTTGGAATCAGCAAATGATGGAGAACAAGATAAACGTAAATTTGGATCGTTTTATAAATTTTTATTTTTTTTTACAATTTTCCGATTTTTAATGACCAAAGTCATTAATTAATTTTTAAGCCACCAAGCTGAAATGCAATACCGAACCCCGGGCTTCGTCGAAGATTACTTGACCAAAATTTGAACCAATTTGGTTGAAAAATGAGGGCGTGACAGTGCCGCCTCAACTTTCACGAAAAGCCGGATATGACGTCATCAAAGACATTTATCAAAAAAATGAAAAAAACGTTCGGGGATTTCATACCCAGGAACTCTCATGTCAAATTTCATAAAGATCGGTCCAGTAGTTTAGTCTGAATCGCTCTACACACACACACACACACACGCACGCACACACATACACCACCGCGACCCTCGTTTCGATTCCCCCTCGATGTTAAAATATTTAGTCAAAACTTGACTAAATATAAAAAGATGAAGAAAATGTTTTTGTCGTCATAGTATACGTTTTTGTCGTCATAGTATACGTTTTTGTCGTCATAGTATACGTTTTTGTCGTCATAGTATACGCTGGTACGTGCATGGAGTCATGGGAGTTAGCTCTCTTCCATTTTTTTGTCAGTCACGTGATCACAGCAAAATTTCCGCGGGAGTTCAGACTACGGTTGCCGTGTCATGCCATCCGAAGTTTGGCACATTTTTAATTTGTCATTGTCGACACACAGGTTCGCTTCTCTCTTATATTTTGCCTGATATTTGTAGAACACTATAATTATTTTGAGCATTTTTGTGTAACGTAGAGTCAGTGCACGTAGTCAAATGCCGATTGAATCTGGGAGGATGTTAAATCTTGTCATTCAGTCGGCAGCCTGGAACCCAGCTTCACGTTTGTCAGAAACATACAATTCTAACACGTCCGGCCGGTGCCTGTGTCGCTCTTATCCCCGCAGCCAGTCTGCTCGCTTGAATTAAAGTTAAAGGAAAATTAGTAAATATAAAGTTTTAACTGAACGAATGTTCACTAAAGAAAGAATGAACAAACATGGATGAAAACGTGGACGGTTTGACACCGGCAGAGCGTGTGTGCGTGTGCGTGCCGCGTTGGTGTGCGTATATATGCGTATATATGTGCGTGCGTGTGTGTGTGTGTCTGTGCGTGCATGCGGTGTTTATGTGTGTGTGTGTGTGTGTGCAGGGCCGTGTGCGTGTGTGTCCGGTGTGTGTGTGTGTTTTCGGTGTGTGTGACGGTGTGTGTGTGTTTTCGGTGTGTGTGTGTATGACACGGTGTGTGTTTGGAATCGGTGCGCGCGCGCGTGTGTGTGTGTGTGTGTGTGTGTGTGTGTGTTTGGTGTGTGCGCGTACATGCGTACGTGTGGGCGTGATTGAATGTGTGTGTGTGTGTGTGTGTGTGTGTGGGTGTGTGTCTCAATTATGTATAGTAAAGCAAGTTTCAGAAACCTTAAATCATTAAATATCTGAAAATTGTAAAAAAAAAATAAAAATTTATAAAATGATCCAAATTTACGTTTATCTTATTCTCCATCATTTGCTGATTCCAAAAACATATAAATATGTTATATTCGGATTAAAAACAAGCTCTGAAAATTAAATATATAAAAATTATTATCAAAATTAAATTGTCCAAATCAATTTAAATACACTTTCATCTTATTCCTTGTTGGTTCCTGATTCCAAAAACATATAGATATGATATGTTTGGATTAAAAACACGCTCAGAAAGTTAAAACAAAGAGAGGTACAGAAAAGCGTGCTATCCTTCTTAGCGCAACTACTACCCCGCTCTTCTTGTCAATTTCACTGCCTTTGCCATGAGCGGTGGACTGACGATGCTACGAGTCTTGCTGAAAAATGGCATTGCGTTCAGTTTCATTCTGTGAGTTCGACAGCTACTTGACTAAATATTGTATTTTCGCCTCACGCGACTTGTATAATTGTTCTACTTTAAATGTACCTATATCGTTAACAATACTATTTCTAAATGTATTTTAAACACGCCCAAAAAACTTCCTTTACGGTAATTTTTAATAATCATATTATATTTACAAATCACTTTATCCTCAACGCATTTCCAAGTAAACATAATTTTGGGGCACACAACAACAACAAAATCAGTATAATCAATTTCGTTCTCACAATAAGTACAACAATTACTGTATGTTGAACTTGTGTTTAATAATTTTATACATGTATCGGTAAAACTCTTTGTTGGACAAACATAGATTGGTTATAGGGAAACTTTGGGTTACTGGTAAAGTTTAAAAGGAAGAACATTATGCAGTAGACCGTAAATAACTAAGTTTAGTGACTTGTTCCTTATTTATTGGGGAAATGTCTGTCAAGAAGTTTAGAAAAGACAATTTTTGCCTCTGTGTTAATTTTTTTTAAACGCGTAAAGAAACTGTCCTATGCTTTCAAAAAAAATCGAATCTTGACTTTTAACTGTACATATCCATGCATCGCCATCGTAATCAAAAATTAACGAGGGAAAACAAATTAAAACACCGATGAACAGTTTTGAGGTCTATCAAAAAAAGGTTAATTAAAACAAACATTTTTTTTATCTCCCAGCGGCACTTGAACCCAGAGCGTCGGATTGAAATTCCGAATCCGTAACCACTGCACTATACTCCTCGTCTAGAAAAAGCACTATGCAAAGATGTGTTATCAGTTATTCAGTCGTGGTAGTTTGAAAGCTGACCATCTTCGCCGAATGACGTGACTCGAGCACGTTTTTTTTCGGTCAGTAAATGATCGTACTGTCGGTTTTGAGCCCCGCTGTTTCAAGCTTTTCACCTAAATTAAACAAGAATGTCACAGTTCGTGTCTATGGTGCAAGGTAGCCGACCGTCTCATTGTAGCTAAGTTACGACAGTTGCTCGATAGACACAATATTGAAGACGTGAAATGCGTCTGAGCTCATTTCCCAATGAGCTGCCTTTAAAACCAGAATGTCATGCAATTGTAGCATGCGTTGGAGGTTTCTTTGAAAGTGGGAACTTCGGAAGCAAAGTTGCCAGCTACTCGGTATGTAGGAGCTAACTTGAACGCCGAAGTAGTGGCTTCGGAGAGTCCTGAGGTCAAGGTCGAGGAAAATGGGGGAATCCCAATTAGTGCGCATGCGTTTGTAAACGGTAGGCTTGGTGACCAGAAGAAACAAATCTCATCGCGAGTTCGTAAATGGGCGAACGTTGATCGCGCTGTAGCTTTTACTTTAGTTGTTTTTGACTGGTTGAACGAAATGGTCTGTTCAATGCTGTGATGATTGTCTTGAAATTGAATGACTGTCTGTATTAATGATTTTGTTGACCAGAATGTTGGGGAGAATAAAACTTTTTTCGTTTATGTGGTAGCGAAGTCGATTATGTTAAACCTCTTTTTTTTAATGATTGTGTATCAGTAAAACTGTTTGGTTAGCGCGAAAGTTTTGGGCTACTGGTCAATTTAAAAAGGCAGAACTCAAGTTTTTGGGGGAATCAAGATATAAGGTGTAGTGAAAAGAAGATAAGTTCAGTAACTTTCATATTAATTGGGAAAATGTGTGTCCAAATTTTTACAAAAGGTAAATTGTACATAAACATACATCCTGTTCACAATTAACGAGGACAAACATAATTTACTAACACCTAACAGGATGTATGTTTATGTAAAGTTGAAAGTCAAGATTGGGTTTGTTTATCCTACGCGCGTGTGTGCATGTGTGTTAGACATAGAACACTTTATTATCTCAATTTTGAGAAACTCGGGTGTGGTGAATCACAAAAAACAACATAAAACGTAAGAAAATAAATAAAATTCGAGGCGCAAATAATCATCTCATAATAGTGTGTGCGCGCGTGTGTGTGTGTGTGTGGGGGGGTGCACACGCACACACACCGTTGAACACACACACACACGCACACAAACAAACGCACAATTATACCCGCACACACGCACGCACAGGCACTCGCACAAATACATACAAACACTTTCACACACACCCTTCCCCCCACACACACACACATGTGCGCGCGTGCACTGCAAACGAATGAATGAATGAACAGACGCACACCTACACACGCACGCACACACCCACACACACACTCTCACACAAACACACAGACGCCCATTTACATAGAAACACCCCCTCCTATAAGCGGGGATGACATTTTAAGAATACGACATGTGTAATAGAGTAAGCGAGAGTTGTACGGAACCTTTTCTCCTGGCACCTGAAAGAATAACAAGCATTGAAAGGAACAAGCGACTTTCATCATCAAAAAAGGATGATCGCCGCAAGCTCATAATTATGCTCATCATTCTCCAAGGCACTTCAACTAACACCAACGTACACAGTCATATACAAGAACCAGCTTTTATTCTCGACCGGATTTAGTCAAAGATTGCAAAGAGACAAACGCGTTATCTCTACACAACAATGTAATACAGTTTCTATATGATAGCACACAAACTGACTGTAACAGTCGTGCCCCACTCTCTAGTCGAAGAAGTGCCCCTCCCCCCCCCCCCCCCCCACACACACACAAACTCTCTCTCTCTCTCTGTCTGCCTCTCTGTCTGTCAGTCACTCTCTCTCTCTCTCTCCCTCTCTCTGTCTCATTGCCTGCAACTAGGCCTTCTCAGAATTATGATCAGTTCCTGAGATTGTCTGATCCAACGTTCATGCAAAACTTCCAACGGAATCTCTACAAAACAGCCATATGTAACGGTGGGGATAATTTGTAATCTCTGATATAACTCAACAGAGGTGTGTGTGTGTGTGTGTGTGTGTGTGTGTGTGTGTGTGTTGTGTTGTGTTGTGTGTGTATGTGTACCGAGCGCGCATGTGTGCGGGCGTGCGATCGCGTAAGTGTATGCAAACTATAAAAAACGCTGGCGCTGGACCCGAGTACTCTTCAGACTGGCTCGCTCCCCCAGTATGAAAGTTTTTGTCTTGTGCACGTGGATTAAAAAAAAACCACCAAAAAAAACCATATATATTTTACACAATTAACAAAATTATTATAGTAAAATAAAACATTAAAAAGTTCATAATAAACAATAGTAAACAAGAATTAAAAAAAAAAAAAATAGACCACCCATGCCGGGAATCGAACCCGTATCACTTTGGCCATAGGCGGACGTGCTTTCGTCTTGTGCACGTGGATTAAAAAAAATAATTTTTTTTTATTTATTTATTTTACACAATTAAAAAAATTATTAGAGTAAAATAAAACATTAAAACGTTCATAATAAACAATAGTAAACCAGAATTAAAAAAAAAAGAAAAAGATTTATGTATTTTACACAATTAAAAAAATTATTAGAGTGAAATAAAACATTAAAACGTTCATAATAAACAATAGTAAACAAGAATTTAAAAAAAAATAAAAAAAAATATAGACCGCCCATGCCGGGAATCGATCCCGGATCACTTTGGCGATAGGCGGACGTGATTCGCACCAGCTAGCTGGCTGTTCCATTAGCTGCACGGAAGTTGTACTCCCACCGCAAAAACTCCCCCCGTTAAGAGTTGCTTTCGTGATTTCTTTGGGATTTAGGTCCCAGGTAACATTATGAACTTTTAATACGATCAATCGGACCTATTATCAAGTTAGTGTATCAACTTTTGAAAGAACTGCGCCCAGTAGTTTCCCAGCAATAAGCTGTTAAGTCGAGACAGACAGACAGACAGACAGACAGACAGACACACACACACACAATTAAAGTCTGTTAGACCCTAGTACTGCGTACTCGGGGATAAATGTGTCTTCATATATATGTACATGTGTGTCAGTGCCAGATCTGTACAATATGAATATGTGTATTTATGTGTGCACGTGCACACGTGCTTGTAAGTGTGTATGGGTGTGAATTCAAAGAAGTGACGCACTCAAATGTGTGTGACTTCCATGTGTGCAAATAATTAGAACCTAACTACTGACTCAAGTGTTTTTATGATCTGCATTGACCTGTTTAAAGGCACAATAAGCCTCCCGTAAACCATCACAGATACGGTCAGGCTTTTACACACAGTACAAACACCCTTTCATTTAAACACTCACCTATTGAGAACATCCTAGGTGCCCTCCGTAAAGAGCGAACAATTTTCAAAGAATTTATTTTTGCGTGGTTTATCTTACCCCTGAGCCATCGTGAACCCGTGTGATCCAGTTTTCCCTTTTCACAATGCAGTCGTCATAGTTAGTCATTTGAATGCGACTCGACGTGAGCTTATCTACAATAGCACGTTTTTTTATGCACGAAACAACGGCTGTGGTTCACAAGAACTCTAGCGATGGCTTTTGACTGTTGAGAGGAACGGCGATTTGCACTGATAAACCGGCCGTCGTCTGCTACGACCCTTGCGTGACCCTGCTTCCGGGCTTTTCTTTTTTTTAAACTTTCACAACTTCGAATTGTTCTGATCTTGTCTTGATGAAAAACGAATTCTGTTATGATTAAAGAATGTTTGTGGAACAAGCTGTCAATTTATTATTTAGATTTTAAAAGTTAGGTCTAGCGCAAAAACGAGGCGCCGTTGTTGTTAACGGAACAAGTCTACGAAAATAAATTCTTTGAAAATGTCTCACGCTCGACAGAAAGCAGCCAGGATGTTCCCGTTCGGTGAGCGTTCAAATGGAAGTATGCTTGTACTGTATTTAGACGCTCGGGGGAGCTCTGTGATGGTTTACGGGAGGCTTACTGTGCCTTTAACCTTGGCCTTTCACCATGGCGGGAGAGATGTTTCAGTAGAGATGTGGACTCTTGTTGAAGTATGTATGATCTCTGTAGATTCAAATCGCTGTTTTGCTTCACCTGAAAGTTAGACCACAGATTTATGGAGCCAGTTATGTCAGTTTGTCGATTTGAAGTATAATGTACGTACAGATTCACAAATACACATATTCAAGTCTATTCCAAATAGTAGGCCTACTGTCTGAATCATGAGGTTGGGTGTGTGTCAAAATGTGTTGTGCAATATGGCATGAAAATCTTTTTAAATTTGTTGTTAACAATTACCGTAAAATCCCTAGCAAACGCCCAGTATCTAGTAAACGCCCACCCCCTACTTTCGGCCAAATGTTGTGCAGAGGGGTCACTACCTAGCAAACGCCCACCCCGGTTTTTTGTTTTTTTAAATTTGTTTTAAGACAGTCGGCCTCCTTTATCTACGATTTGTGCACACTGTTCAATGGTTCGCCTTTTTTTTGGAGGGGGGAGGAGGGGGGAGGGGATAAAATTACGTCATGTTTTTCAGTGACGTCGTTCAGTGACGTCTTTTATTGAGTGTTGAACACTTCTCTCGTTGACAAGCACTTCCTTTCTAAGCTTATGTTCAGCCATGCCGAAGCACAAATCATACAGTGACATACAAGCATGGTGGACGACCCAGAATCTCACGCAATTGTCTGTATCTCTAAAAGTATTGGGAGTTATTGATTGAACCTTGATGTAATCCTCAAACACCATAAAACCTTCCTATCGACCAATCTGTGAAGGATTATCTTTGTAAACAAACAAATAAACAATGAGGTCATTGGAACGACACAGTCCAGATGTTGTGGGTCATGGACGACCCACAATGGAATTAAAGAAGGCATTTTACAGTGTTTATTCCTACTTGGATGGCGTGGGACATGTACGACAAATACTTTTTACGTTGAATCCTTCTTAAGAAAGTATGGGTCGTGTACGACCCTCTTCATCCGGACTGTGCAGACCAAAGCGTGATCCGGTGAAGGTAAATTGGCTGATCATTTCCAGCCTTTTCGTGAGTGATGTGCGCTGATACATTGCAAGAGAACTCGCAGTTTTGCGAGTTCTGGCGCTTCCAAGGTCAGTTGTGTTTTGGGCTGTTCCACTTGCCTCACTCGGCAAGATTAAAACATTCAATTCTACTACATCTCTGTTTAAGCTGGGTGGGGAAAGTGTGTTTTTATTCATTGCACAGCTAAATCTTTCTGATGCAATTACTTTCCTTTTTGAAAGTATTCAAACAGTGGGGTCTGTGTTTGATTGCACCTCGCCAAGAGGTCTTCAATGACTACATTTCCGGTATTGTATTTGAAAAGGTAGTGAAACAATCCGTCAAACAGAGACACTGCATTTTCAAGAGAGATGATATTAATCCGCTGTAGGTGTGTGTGTGTGTGTGTGTTACAATGTTGACGTGGGTTCACACTGACATGCAATTTCTCGATCGTTGCCTGGTAATTCTATAACAAGAAGGGCAAAGCCCATACGACTCACATGCTTTACACATTTTTCCTACCAAAATACATGTGACCTTGACCCAAGGTCAAGGTCATCCAAGGTCATGCAACACAAAGCTGTTAATTCAAGACATAGGAAGTACAATGGTGCTGATTGGCTCTTTCTACCATGAGATATGGTCACTTTTAGTGGTTCACTACCTTATTTTGGTCACATTTCATAAGGGTCAAAGTGACCTTGACCTTGATCATATGTGACCAAATGTGTCTCATGATGAAAGCATAACATGTGCCCCACATAATTTTTAAGTTTGAAACAGTTATCTTCCATAGTTCAGGGTCAAGGTCACTTCAAAATATGTATACAATCCAACTTTGAAGAGCTCCTGTGACCTTGACCTTGAAGCAAGGTAAACCAAACTGGTATCAAAAGATGGGGCTTACTTTGCCCTATATATCATATATAGGTGAGGTATTGAATCTCAAAAACTTCAGAGAAAATGGGAAAAATGTGAAAAATAGCTGTTTTTTAGGCAACATTTATGGCCCCTGCGACCTTGACCTTGAAGCAAGGTCAAGATGCTATGTATGTTTTTTGGGGCCTTGTCCTCATACACCATCTTGCCAAATTTGGTACTGATAGACTGAATAGTGTCCAAGAAATATCCAACGTTAAAGTTTTCCGGACGGACGGACGGACGGACGGACGGACGGACGGACGACTCTGGTGAGTACATAGACTCACTTTTGCTTCGCATGTGAGTCAATAATAGGCGTGTACTTGCAGTGTTTTCTGAGACATGGGCTGACGTACACGAGAAAGTTACCAACAAAACGGGAGCCATGCACCCGCTGTGAGGGATTGGTGGAAACTGAGATGTGTTGTGATTTCAACGAATCAGAACCCGCGCTTTGTTCTCTCCCGTTTGGGTGGCATCCACTTCCGCTTCGTGCACCTCAGCCAGTTGTTGAAAGATTTGGGTCTGACAGTAGCATTTGTTTGTTTGTTTGTTTGCTTAACGCCCAGCCGACCACAAAGGGTGATATCAGGGCGGTGCTGCTTTGACATATAACGTGCGCTACACACAAGACAGAAGTCGCAGCACAGGCTTCATGTCTCACCCAGTCACATTATTCTGACACCGGACCAACCAGTCCTAGCACTATAACCCCATAATGCCAGACGCCAGGCGGAGCAGCCACTAGATTGCCAATTGTAAAGTCTTAGGTATGACCCGGCCAGGGTTTGAACCCACGACCTCCCGATGACGGGGCGGACGCCTTACCACTAGGCCAACCGTGACGGTTTCGAAGTGAAGGCTTGCAGTCGAATGTTCACAAGAACAGTCAGAAAAAACTCGAGGCAAGGCTGGCTTCGTTGAGAAAAAAGTTCCTGCCCATAAAAAAAAGGAAGCAGAAGAAGGATTTCTCTTTCTGAGTCAGACACTTTTTCTGTCGAGAAGATATTTCTGGTGCTTTGCCATCCAAACACTACACTATAAAACATGGACCGGGCTATGTCATGCAACAGACCCTCCGGCAAGCCCCCTCTGGCAAGCCCACAAGCTGTTCATAGCAGAACATCCCTCAGTGAAGGTGGGTTACACTCGATTCACACTTTTACGACCAAAGAACGTTCGCAAGGTTTTTTTTTTTTTTTTTTTCTTTTTTTTCTTTTTTTTTGCCAAGCACATCATTGTGGGGCTTTTAATCAGTAACATGCATCCGTCTACAATGTACAACGTATCATCATTCATCCTTCAACATGTATCATAAATGGCAAGTATATATACAACATTAAGACATAACAGACAGACGAGAGAGAGAGAGAGAGAGAGAGAGAGAGAGAGAGAGAGAGAGAGAGAGAATGAGAGAGGAAGAAAGAGAGAGAGAGAGAGAGAGAGAGAGAGAGAGAGAGAGAGAGAGAGAGAGAGAGAGAGAGAGAGAGAGGCGGGGGGTGGGGGTGGGTAATGATGGTGGTGGTATCATTTATAATGTATACTTTTTTTTTTTTTTTTTTTTTTTTTTTTTTTTCTTCAAATTATCAAACGTTCCATGAACAAACTTCACCTCGTCTCGACTTATACAGTACTCACAATCTTCTAATGTACATTTCATTTTCCAATATACTATTCAAATCGTATCTATCACCATACTTATATTTACTAATACACATTTTTGCAATCAAAATAATGTGATTAATTACCTTATTATTTTGGCATATATTATTAGGTTGATAACCAAACAAGATATCGTGTTCTGAGAGGTGCACATTTAATCCTGTATTTCTAAAAATATAATGGACAACATTTTCCCAAAAGCACGTCAACTTCTCACACTGCCAAAAAAAGTGTTCAACATAATCAATGTGTTTACAAAATGTACATAATTTTGTTTCTCTAATTTTCATTTTATTTAATAATATATTCGTGGGATAAATATTATGTAAAATTTTCCATTGTAACAATCTCAATCTTTCTTCTTTTGTACATTCGCTTGCTAACAGCCAATAATTGTGATCTAGTTTAACCTGATATTTATGTAACCAAAATGTAACAGCGCAAGGCTCGCTCGCTTTAGACTGGACTATCAGTATGCGAAACTTTCTCGCGGAAGGGTTAGTGATCACAGGGTTCCGCGTGTCAAGGTCATTATTGTGTTCGCCTGCTCGCGGGCTGGCTGTGTTTTTGCGAAGTGCAAGCGCTCGCACAGCGGTCTTCATTGCGCCGTACTCAAAAAATCGCAAGGTGTCTTCTACATTCATGGACACTTGCCAGTGTGTTTATTGTTTGAACATTCGTCTTAAAGGTCCTTGTCTACATTTTTATACCGAAATCGCTTTTTGACCATTATAATGCAGAGTCTATTATCTACAAATATCAACAATACACCCCCTTTTGATCAGGAAAGACGAAGCCAGTGTAGCCGTTTGAAAATACATTGTAGTATTCCAGCGTAGTACTCATAGTAGGATATCCTTATTTGGAAAATGCCAAGCGCAAAACTCCTCTCAAATACTGTGCGTTTAAAAAAAGCTCCAGTGTCAAACTGTTGCTGCACTTGTTTGGGCGTGGCTTAATAAGCATAGTGAAATGAATTTGATTGGTCAGTATTTTTAGGCAAAGCACATGTTCTCAGCAAACAGAAAACAAAATATTGGAAGCGTGAGTCATGCTACCCCCCCAAAAAAATCTTTTTTTACATATTTTTTTCCAAAACTTTTTTCCCCATGGTTCATTCATCATTTGACATAATTTTGTATCGAAATCTAACCATAAGATTATTGAAAAAAAGCAAAAATGTAGACAACCACCTTTAAAGTACTTGCAATGAACAGGCTTATCTCGAAAGATGCGTCACTGGATAATGCCATGAGAGTTGAAGATATTTCTTTATCTTTCTTTATTTGGTGTTTAACGTCGTTTTCAACCACGAAGGTTATATCGCGACGAAGAGTTGAAGATGAAAGAGGAGTGTACAAGATGGTGCTGTGTGATAAAGATGGCGACGCTCCCTATCACAGGCCACAGTGCATCCAGGGAACCTGTGAGCAGAGTTGCAACCCCCAGCAAGCTTTGGAAAGGCATTACCAACCACTTCTGGATCTCAACCCAAATGTCTCATGGAGTAAGTGGGTCCGGGGAGTGGTGCTGGAAGAGAGCGCTGTAGAAACTGGCTCACTGGCAACACTGCCAGTACAGAGAGCTTAAAGGCATATGTACGCGCTCCCGTGTTTACAAAGTGTAGTTTGCCCATAATCGATGTCAAACGCACCATAAGACCATATAATGACGATATGTCACCATGCGCGGACCATAATACATGCATTACAGCTTGTTCTAGCCTCTGAAAAAGTGAGGATGTCAACAAAGCCGCGGTGTTAGCTCCCTTGCATCAACGTTACATGTGTTGCCAAATCTATAAATAGGACGATCCAGATCAAAATGAAAATTAACATATCTCAACATTGAAGGGGTCCTAGACCACAATATTTTGCAGGGAACTTAATTTAGCATGTCTCCAGCTGTTGGTAAAGCAATTAGCGTGTATAGTCATCGAGTACATATGCCTTTAAGTCAAAACTGAGAGTGGGTCAAGTTCTGGTTGTGATGGATTTCGCGAGAGACCAAAAACAACCGCCTTCCAAGATGAAATTAAGTCGACACATTTCAACAAGACCCAGTTTTCATTCCATCCTGTTGTGGCGTTTTATCGCACCCAGGAAGGAGCGGACATAGTGCGACATGGCTCTAGACTTCGTTCTTTCTTTATTTGGTGTTTAACGTCGTTTTCAACCACGAAGGTTATATCGCGACGGGGAAAGGGGGGAGATGGCATAAAGCCACTTGTAATTGTTTCTTGTTCACAAAAGCACTAATCAAAAATTTGCTCCAGGGGCTTGCAACGTAGTACAATATATTACCTTACTGGGAGAATGCAAGTTTCCAGTACAAAGGACTTAACATTTTTTATATACTGCTTGACTAAAATCTTTACAAAATTGACTATATTCTATACAAGAAACACTTAACAAGGGTAAAAGGAGAAACAGAATCCGTTAGTTGCCTCTTACGACATGCTGGGGAGCATCAGGTAAATTCTTCCCCCTAACCCGCGGGGCCGGGGGGGGGGGGGGGGGGGGGGGGTTCTAGACTTCGTGTCCGATGATACAAAATATGACTTGCATTCTGTGCATCACTTTACCACTGAGACAATACAGTATTTGAAGGACCAAGGCGTTAGTCACCTGGCTGGCTATAGTGGGAGGGTTACTTTGGGTGGTCACAAATTAGATATTATGTTTTTTGGAAAGTTAGTTTTATTTGCATGCAGCCACAGTTCGGTAAACGACAAATGGCTAAACCCAACCACATAAGAATGAGAAGCGTTTTCGTAACATAACCCATATTCTGCAAAAATGCAGCCATGACGCAGGGGGTAGGTTGGTTTGGTTTGGTTTTTAATGTCCCTTCAGCAGATGCTAGCTGCTATTCGAGACCGATGGAGTTATTTTCTTTTTCCCTTCATGTGGCAAGTTCTACGTTTCAGACTATTTACATTCAGATCTATCACTGTAAAAGAAGGTTCTAAAAATTAATCACTTTCACTTCTGTTACTGTAAATCTTGTAAAAAATCTTGATCTCTTTTAAAAAGTTAAAAATCTTGTCCGGGGGAACATCCCGGAATAAAACCTTCAGCGTTTCCGCATTGTAGTGTTTGTCTCGAAATTCTTGAACATCTACACATTTTGTGAGGACATGTTCAAATGGCCATAGTTCGTCACATCCAAAACAGTATGGTGGATCTTCACCTTTCAGCAGATAATAGTTAGTTAGTTAGCTGTTGCTTTTCGGGTCCGGCGGACCATAATAGGCCAAATCAGGACCCCACAAGTTAATCATTACACATTTTTAGATTAAAACAATTCTAATACATAAAATCCATAACGTCCCCCGAAGGCAACAAAAAAGTTTTCAGCAGATAAGAATGTGTAATGTGACTGTGCCCAATGTGTAAGCGACAGAACTGTCTCTTCTTTCCTGTTGAGGCAACATTGGGGTAGGCTGTCCGACAGCTGGGGGACGATCTTATGAAGTTTATTTTCTTCACATTCGTCCCATTCGCTCTGCCATAGGTGCTTTATGTACATGTTGTTGCGAGTTCTGAAATCTGAATGTTTTGTGTGTTTGTCAGTGTTAGGAAACGCTACCGTTGCTGAGCTTTGGTTCAGTTTTGTGTGTTGCATGTAGTTGACTTATTTGTACTTTGTGGGAAAGTACCGATATTATATTTTGTAAACACAATATTTATGCTTGGACGAGAATGCAGGTGAACTTTCTAGTCCTGTCAAAACAAGTTGTTTACCATGCTGTTTTAGTCGTGAGTTCGTGGCGTTCGTTCGGATTAAGTGCGTCGGCGCTTTTGATGGACGTCATAGAGAATGTCGCTAGTTTAGTCCATGCACGGCTCGTATAATGTAGTTGTATCATGTTCGGTCTGGAATATTCTCGAGATTGAGTATTTACTATATATGCCAGCGCGATTTGTATGTAAAATAAAGCTTCAATTTGAGTTCTGCTAGATGTGCAGTTGTATGTATGTATTGAATGCTGAATAAATCCTCGAACTCAATTTGACGAGTTGTTTTCTGCTGCTGCGAAGACGGGCGACGTAGAATAAAAGAACACAACTATACGACATTTGAGAACTTGTGGCAATCTCAAGTGTCGTGTAACAGTCAGTGATGATTCTTTCTCTGGCTTATAGCTGCTTGATCAGCTGCAGAGTTGCCTCTAATTCCAACATGGGACGGCACCCATGCAAACACAATCCTTTTGCCTTCTTCAATCAGAGATGCATGTGCTGCGACTTCTGTCTTGTGTGTGGCGCACGTTAAATATCAAAGCAGCACCGCCCTGATATGGCCCTTCGTGGTTGGCTGGGCGTTAAGCGACAAACAAACAAACAAACAAAAAAGCTCTTGGATTTCGACCAACAGTGGGTGATCTAGCTGAATTCCCACTAGGCCAACCGTGCCGGTCTTTTTGGCTTTCTGCTCTTTGCGAATCATCGACTATTGGTCGATTGTAAAATCGCTGGAAAGTTTTGGCATTCGACCTTAGCCTGCTGATTTTAATCTGAAAAAAATCCAATAGCACAGCCACATCCCAAGTGTTCTTTTGGCGGGGCAATGGTGTTCTCAGCTGAAACACACCTCTTACAAAACGACATATCAATGGGTGTTCTCCCATTGTCTTGTTGCCATCTGTTTGTACTACAGCAGAAATAGCACTCCTGGCTGTGTTAATAGCACTGTAGCCTAATCTAGAGTAATATGTATGTATACTCAGAGGCAAAAGAAACGCAAATGCTGAAGTGAAAATGGGTTACCCATGAATTTTGATGTCGAATTAATTCTTTTGGGTTAACAATATCAAGGAAACGAATTGACCGATACAAAAACCATACGGAAAAGTGTATTGGGATGAGAGCATGACGTGCCATGTTCTACTGAACACTGTTGAAGACTGTTGAAAGTCAATAGTGTGTTGCTCCTCCCTGGGCATTGATGACTGTGGCGCAACTCCGGTACATGGAGAGGACGAGGTCATTGATTTGCTGCTGAGGGACCTGAGCCCACAACTGTGACACGGCAGCACGCAGTTCTGCTGCTGTGCGGGGTCTCCGGGCAAGGGCATTAATCCTTCTTTGCATGATTCGATTGGGTTGAGATCCGGAGATAGAGCAGGATGAGGCAGAAGGTTCACGTTGTTGTGACGCAGGAAGTCCTGGGTAGCACGTGCAGTATGGGGACGGGCATTATCTTGCTGAAACAGGCAGTTCCGGTACCTCTGGAAAAATGGAACCACATAGGGACGCAGGACTTGATTGATGTAGCGGTCTGCATTGACACCATTCCCACGACCTTGGCCGACGTTCTGAAAGACGACAGGCGCCACTCGCTGATTGACACCAATGGCGGCCCATATCATGACGCTGGCACCTCCCCATCGATCATGCTGCAGGATGTTATTGTTAGCAAACCGCTGTTCATGTCTTCGCCAGATCCGGACACGCCCGGTTCCAGGCAAAAGCGCTTCTCGTGCGAAAAAGAACCCTCCGCACCTAACCCTGACCCCGCAGTCCCGATGGCGCCAGTGGGCATGCTGCTGGGACCAGGCCAGACGATCCAGGCGATGCTGAGCTGTCAAGACAGGACGTTGAGCAGGACGCCGATTTACCAGGTTCTACCCACCAAGGCGTCGGCGTACAGTTCTGGCACTGACGGGTTGTCCATGTACCCCGATTGGGTTACGGGCTGTGTTGGCGGCAGTTTCGAATGGATCTCGCTGGTGTTGATGGACAAGATGGCGATCTTGTCGGGCTGTTGTTACCCGGGGTCTGCCACGTCTTGGTAAGTTGCAGGTACTGTTAGTGGCATGAAAACGTTGCTGCAGGCGATAAACCGTGATGACATTTACTCCAAATGCCCTAGCAACTTGCTGAACTGATTGTCCGGCATCAAGTCTTCCGATCGCCTGTTGGCGCTTCTCTGGTGTTTGTCTCGGCATCGCGCCTGTGTCGCAGAAATGAATGTTGTAACAGTTTTGTGAGTACGGTACAGCTTTGCCTGAACACTCTGAACACGAAAAGCTGCTTTTCCACGTTTTGTACGTGCTGAAAGTTGTCCCCATGACGGTTTGGGATCCCCGTCAACAAGACCTCGCGTGTGACCCAGATAACGGCAAACACGGTTCTGAGAAGATAAGACCGCTAAAACAACACGTGCAGAACATGGTAGTATCATGCTTTTCTTTTTGTTTCAAGTCCATGAAGGTTTAATTAACGCATCCTTTATTTGCGTTTCTTTTGCCTCCGATTTTATTTGGGGAGATTTCCCTTTTAAGTCACTGCCTGTGTTTCCCTTTTAAGTAACTTCCTGTCACACGTACCATACACGCATGGTGGCTAAATCATTTCTTATTGTGAGTTGATATTGTTACCTTTTAGTTTACTCCAAGTAATTACAGTTTATCCTCACTTCATCTAGTTCAAGGGTTACTTTCATCCTTTTAGTAAATTTCCTTTCTCTGTCGTTTCAGATGTTGTGGTCATTGTTTTGAGTAAATAAAACTACAAACTCAGACAAAGAGTTCTTCGTACTTATTTATGACCACAACATAATCTCATTGCCCCTACTGTTTCCTTGACCTTTGCCTCAAGCAAGAGAAATAGCTCGTGAGCTTCTGGTTTCAAATATGCTAAGCCTCCTCTGTCCAACGTGCTTGTCAATGCCTGATCCAAGTTGCATGCATGCACTCTTTTCTTCCTCACTCAGAACAAATTCTTCAAGACAAAGGAGTTTATGTTCACTTGATTTCAGCCGTTTATATTTTTGTTTTTTTTCTTCAACATTTTTTATTCAGGCATGCATGAATTAATTGTCAAACAATTCAAGGTACATAAATATTTGACAAAACAACATAATACATAATTTATATGGCAGCTAATAATGCATTATATGGAGCCCATTTAAGGGTAAACTGATATTGTTTCATATTAATACTGTAAACATATTGGTCAATTTTATGTAGATAAGATAATTCTTTCAAAAATACACGTAAACATGGTCTGATGTTATTGATTCTACATTTATAAACAAAAAATTTAGCGTTCAAGAGTATGAAATCAAAGCCTTGATCTGTCTTTATGTTACTGTCAAAACCAAAAAGTATCAAGTTATCAGTAAGGTTTAGTCTAATACAGTTGTCACATTTCCTTTTTAGAAATTGTTCAAACTCAGCCCAAAAGGTTCTGACATGTTGGCACTTGCATAAGTAATGGTAAATCGAATCTTTTTCAACTTTGCAAAAATTACATAAATTACTATTAACAACTTTCATTTCCTTAAGGACTGAGTTTGTTACAAGTATTCGGTTATTTATTTTTATCTGAAACCACTTTAATTTTGTTTCTTGAATTTTCCTAGTAACGTTAAATATTTTTGGCCATTCAACTGGTGTTTGTGTTAGTATTTTTTCCCAGTTTGTACATGCGTTTGGAATACAAGCTTTACCTATCAACACGTCATAGAACACCTTAGATCCTTTTGAATCCTTTGTAATACAGTTAATAGCCTTTATGCAGGGCATACATTGGTTATCTTCCACAACAGTGTTATGTTTGAGCAAGTATGATTTTATACTATTAATACATCCATAGTATTCCAAGAAATTGACAGAAAGTGAATACTTTGTGTTAAAGCTTTCCACATCCAAAAACACTCCATTTTCTTGTAACAAATCTTTCACATAAAAAACACCTTTGTCTGACCAATTTTTATAATGAAAGGAATTATTACCAATTTTAAACTTGTTGTTGAAGAACAGAGGTTCTGCAAGAACTTCATCTTTAGTTGTAACTTCCAATGTTCCATAATATTCCAAATATGCTTCAAAAACATCTCTCCAAAAAGGATTGACATTTGTTCTTGCTAATATTTTGGGTCCGAAATTTCGGACTGATTCAACCTCCGGACAGTTGCGCAAGAGAATTTCCCTCCACTTGGGACCAAGGAAAATTTTTCTCATCCACAATAATTTTAAAGACATGATGTATGTTTTTATATTTGGAATAGATATACCTCCTTCTTGCACGGAGTGTACTGCAATAGTTCTTTTCACTTTATCTCTTTTTCCGTCCCAAACAAAATCAAAACACATCTTCTGCAACTGTTGAATCATATTGTGTGGTGGATTTGGAAGCAGAATCCACAAATAGACCAGTTTTGACAGTATTAATGATTTCAATATTGCAACTCTGCCTAACGGTGTACTAGAACGTTTCATCCAAATATTGAATAATTTCTTGGCTTCATTGAACTTATCCATCATGTTCATTTCTGCCATTTTTGTCAAATCATTTGTAAACCACAGTCCAAGGATCTTAAACCTTTCTGGATTCCAAGTCATTTTTCTATGTGGAAGAAACTGAGTAGGGTTATTTCGTTCACTGCCTGCCCAAACATTACAAGTTTTATCATAATTAAGTTTAAGTCCTGAAATACAAGCAAATTCATCAAGAGTATTAAATAATTCCACAAAAGATTGATTCGAGCCTTCAAGAAATGTGGTTGTATCATCTGCAAACTGACTTATCTTATGTTCTGTGTTATTAACCTGAATGCCCTTTATATCATTATTTTCCCTAATTTTACAGGCTAACACTTCAGCACACAAAATAAATAAATAAGGTGAGATTGGGTCACCCTGCCTGCAACCACGTTTTATAGGAAATCGAGTTGATGATTTACCATTGACAATCACAGAAGCACTTAAATTTGAATAAAAAGCCAAAATCCAGTTACAAATATCTTCACCAAAACCGAAAGCCTTTAATACCTTATGCATGTAATTCCAGTTAACAGAATCAAAAGCCTTTTCAAAATCAAGTGAGACTATTAAACCTGGTAAATTCTCTTCTTTTAAATAGTGTAGCATGTCGTAGATTAACCTTAGGTTATCACCAATATATCTTCCGGCCACAAAACCAGTTTGATCTAAATTTATTAATTCAGGAAGTACCTTTTTGATCCTATTTGCGATACAAGTTGAACCAATTTTGTACGTAACATTTAACAGTGATATCGGTCGCCAATTTTTAATATATTCCCTGGGTTTATCACCTTTAGGTATGCAGATAATAATACCTTCCCTCTGAGTTATTGACATTTGCTCATTCAAGAAACCCTCGTTAAGAGATCTAACCACTAATCCACCTAACTGTTTCCAGAAGAATTTAAAAAATTCTACTGTAAAGCCATCTGTGCCAGGACTCTTCCCGTTTTTCATGTTTTTTAATGCATTTGAGGCTTCCTCTAACGTAATCATACCCTCCAGGGAGTCTGACGCAACCTCTGATAATGTTGGAAGGGATTGAGCATAGTCATTTATGTCAATATCAATTACATCTTTTTCAGAATAAATATTTTGGTAAAACTGCTTTGTTTCTTCTAACATTTGTTCAGTATCTTCTATGCATGAACCATTTTTTGTTATTAATTTAAACATTTGTTTGCTGACAAAGTGTCTTTTTTCTAAATTACAATAATATTTAGAAGTTTTTTCTCCTGCTGCGGCCCAATTTGCTTTACAGCGTAATAAAATACCTTCAATCTTACTCTTCCTAATATTTAATAACTCATTTTTCTTTTCTTGTAGCATCTGTAGCTCATTATCCGTTTTGTGTATTTTTTTGTCTAAATCTAATATTTCTTTTTCCAATTCTTCTTCTTTATTGTTATTTTCCTTCTTCTTTTTTGCACTGAACTCCATTGTTTCTTTGCGAAGTTCCATGAGTAAGGTATCAAGAAACAATTGGTCTGATATAGTAAATTCTAACTCTTCTACTGAAATATGTTGTAAATTTGCTCTGTCGTAAACAAGCGCCGAATATTGTTCTTGTATTTTTGCAATAGTTTCATTGATTTTATCTACAAATTTTCTGTCCCGCAGCAGCGATGAATTAAACTTCCAGAAATTTTTAAAGCGAGTTTCCTTTTTGAATTCCAACTCTAAAGTAATTAAAGAATGATCAGTTCTGTAGCCATAAAGAATGTCACTGTCTTTAACATGTGTCACAAGGCTTTCTGCAACAAGAAAATAATCTAATCTTGCTTGCTGTGGAGGGTTGGGTCTTCTCCAAGTATACCTTAGTATTTCTGAATTAATTTCTCTCCACACATCTATGAGATCTAATTCAGAAGCAATGTCCATTACTTTTTCTTGTGCTTTCGGGTTATTGATGTGTTTATAATTACAGTAATCTAATGTTGGGTTTAATACTAAATTCCAGTCACCAGAAATTATTATGTTTGGGTTTTGCAATGATAAAATTTTTTCTTTCAAATTATCATAGAATTCAGGATCATCATTATTGGGGCCATAAATATTTACCAAAATGAATTCTATATTCATTGTTTTGATCATCAAAATCAGAAAGTTGCCTCGGATATCCTTTATTACTTTTGTAACTTTAAAATCAAAATTATTATTAAAAAGAATTGCGACACCTCGAGATTGTGAACTAAATGATGCAAAAAAACACTCATAACCCCACTCAGCTCTAATCTGTTTTTCAAATTTCTCTTCGAAATGCGTATCCTGCAAAAGATAAATGCTACAGTTCTTCTGACGCAAAAATTGGAAAACATCTCTACGTTTTTGAAAATTATTCAACCCCTGGACATTACATGAAGCAATTTTCACGTTAGACATAGAGTAAATTCAGTCTTGTTTTCCAGATGCACCCTGAATGCCGCAAAATGTTCAACAATAATGCCTGTTTTTTTCAACACAAACCACAAAATAGCACAAAACAAAAAGGAATGTCTACCTGACATCCTAAATACATACAGACAATATATCAAATCAATAAGAACACTCAAGACTCCTTCCAGCACAACTCGATGAAATGAAAAGCACCCGCCTTTATCTATACAAGGGCTAATCAGAACTATAACAAAACTAGAAAACTAGGGTTCAAAAACAGAATATAGATTTCAAAGACAATGTTGAAACAGACTAGAATTAGAAACTACATGTAATGATGTATGTACCAGTTATCAGACAATGAAAAGCGTGTTATCGTTTGTAATGTGTCTCTGCACACTCAGATTACAATACTGCTAATCAAATAAAAAGACAACATTTTTAGATAGAATAAATTATGAAGAGTTTTAACTCAAACCTTAAAACTACAGTTTAGCAAACAGGTTAATATTTATAAACAGAACTTTATTCCTTGTTTTATTGCCATTTGTTACCAATTAACACTCCTCAGTGTTTCTTTGAATTAACATTATTTATCCAAGTACAGAGGCAAATCAATCAACCAAACATCAGTTTCAATTTTCTTTCGCTAGCTGTCGGCAAACAGAAAAACAAAAAGACAGGCAGCATCTTACAGCGCTGGTTAACAAATGTGTGACTGTTTAGCACAGAAACATTGAATCAGACTTGGGCTTTGAGGTTTAGGTAGGTGCCTGTGTCTTTATAGGCTGTGATATGTGTGTGTGTGTGTGTGTGTGAGAGAGAGAGTGTGTGTATGTGTGGCACATTCATTTTTATTTAGTCTCAATATACTACACAAATCACAACTTGCAACAAGGGGGATACACTGATGTCACATATATATACATTTGCAAAATTCCACACCGATTTCACATGCAATTATAGGTTTCCTTTTGTATGATCTTAGACAATAGTCAATCTGATTTCGCTTGAACAGTTATAGGTTTTTATTTGCACAATCATAATTCATAACCATCACTGATTTCACTTTCCAGTTATAAAAAGGTTTTCATTTGTACCGTTACAGTCCGCAAGAAGCACTGATTTCAGACTCAATTGTCAGTTGAAGATTTTCATAAATTTACACAGTCCCAGTCCATACACACTGATTTCAATTGTCCAGTTAAAGTTTTTCATTTGCACTGCCACAATCCACAATAAATGTAAACACTGTTTTCAATTGTCCAGTTGAAGTTTTTCATTTGCACTGCCACAGTCCATAATAAAACACTGATTTCAGTTGAAGTTTTTCATTTGCACTGCCACAGTCCACAATAAACACTGATTTCAGTTGAAGTTTTTCATTTGCACTGCCACAGTCCACAATAAACACTGATTTCAGTTGAAGTTTTTCATTTGCACAGCCACAGTCCACAATAAACACTGATTTCAATTGTCCAGTTGAAGTTTTTCATTTGCACTGCCACAGTCCACAATAAACACGGATTTCAATTGTCCAGTTAAAGTTTTTCATTTGCACAGTCAGAGTCCACAATAAAAGTTGTAAGTTTTCATTTTTACATTCATCATCAACAGTCGATACTCATTTCTGTTGTACAGTTGTCGGTTATCATTTGCATTACATACTCACTGTAGGCATGGGTAGTTTCAATACATGTACTCACATGTGTGTATGTATGTGTGTGGGAGTATGTGTCTGTGTGTGTGTGCACCCTAATGAAGTACCATCAGTTGTCAGTTACATGTAATACTTCGCGTTTTTCTTAGCAAATTTCTTTTATCAGAATATAACAGCACTTGGAACACAATCATCAATCCCTCACGCATCTCATTTGACAAGCTGTCAATGAATAACAACACACAAAAAAAACAAGCGGTACATATCCAATTTCTGAACAATGGTTCACATTTTAGACCGTTTTCTTTTACGAATGGTAATACAGCAGACACGTGCTACGTAATGTAATTTCTAAGGGCAGATTTCAACCCATACCCATCTCACCTTCATTTACCAGAATTTTTATTTATTCCCAGTATCTTTAAAGTCACCAATCAATGATAAAAATGTAGACTGAAAATATGATTCAAAATAGACATTTGCAATTTCACTGTATATCCTATCATTCTCTCTCTCTCTCTCTCTCTCTCTCTCTGTATGTGTGTGTGTGTGTGTGTGTGTGCATGCGTGTGTGTGTGCATGCGTGTGTGTGTGTGTGTGTTGCATGTGTGTGTGTTTGTTTGCTTGTATTATGTACATTTTTCTGTGTCACAAAAACAAAGGCTTTACTTGTGGCTTTACATGTAGCAATAAAACAAAACATGTACTGTTGCAGCGAAGAAGAAAAAAACAAATAAAACAAAATGCCATGACCTCTTATGCTCACACTATTTCAACACATAGTACTGTATAATAATTCCAAAACAAACAAACAACTCATCAGCAAAACAAGAGGACCGTCAAAAGTAGGTCAAGGGGGAGAAACTCATGAGTATGCGCATGAAGTTTTAGCGATCACAGTTCTTTCCCCTGATTGTATTTCACCGATCAGACTAGATTATCGTGATTTAGATCCGTAGGAAAGCTACGCATTGTGGTTAAATTCAATGTGACAAACAAGAATATTCGTGAGATTATAAGGTCTTCCACATATTGCCTTGCTTTTCTTGCAAGTACACCCCCTTCCCCCTTTCGACAACACGCACCACTTTCCCGTCTTCTCTCCTTTGCTTTGCTTCCGATCTCAGTTCGGCACGAATTCTGCGAAGGCGAGGGGGGAGGTCCGTTTTCAATGAGAACTTTTTCCCCTTGAGCTTAGAGCCCCTTTTCAGCACGGACTCTCTGTCACACATACGAACAAAACGAATAATCACCGTGTCGCCTCTGACCGGGTGACAGGCCGCCATGTCAAAATCGCGATCAAATCCTAGCTCAGACTTCATGAAAGCATTGACTCTGTCTTGACAATCTTCAGAAGTAGTTTTGCCCAGACCCCACAAAAGCAAGTTGTACTTTCTAGAATTAAACTCTAATTCCTCAATCTTGTCTTCAAGTTGCTTTTTGGTAGACTCAAGCTTCCCTTCAACCATCGTGATCTTCTCTTCCACATGCGTGTTTAGATTTGTAATGGCGGTGCGAATCTCGCGAACCTCTGACAACAGAGTTTTCGCCCACTCTGGGGGCTCCTGCAAATTGGCAACCTCACCCACGCCTACCTCCTTGTCTATAAACTTGTCCATGTTAGCTTGGTTGACCTGGTTGCTCTTCTTAGGCCCCATGGTTGGCTGAACGCAGCTTTTTATTGAGGCAGTGCTTGAAAGCGTGTGCTTCACGCGGTAGTCATACCGGAAGTCCCGCCGTTTATATTTTTGTTTCAGCTTTGTTGTGATGCTGCCGCCGATGTATGCCACAATGTCTCTGACCTCCTTTCTGATTTCTCTGCAGTCAGACTTTTTTTGTGCTTTTTCTTCGCTTATTGGATAATTTTGGTCCAAAAGAACCTCCAAAAGCTTCAAACAAAGCCATGCAGATGTCCGGTGAGAACCTGTGATCTGGAAGAGTGACTGCACGTTTTCCTTGTACAAGAAGTTGTAGTTCTTGCAGACTCTCTCTCGACAAGCTGGAATAAACCTTGTACGTGGGACAAGGCATCCATTGAGAAACCTCACCTTTTCCAGCACCACAGGTCCTGAAAACCACAAAAAAATGACATTAGTTTTACTGTTTATTTCAAATGGCTCTGGAGTTCCCCATTAACAATAGTGGTCACAGTTTAAAACTTGGTAATTAAATAATTAAACGGTCAATACTTTTAGCTTTAACAGAGAACGTACCTATCGCTATCGCAATTATAGATTATAACTGATTAAGAAATGTGTGTGTTAATAGTATGAAGTGTGTGTGGTTGGTTGGTTGGTTGGTTTTTGGGGTTTAATGTCTCTTCAGCAGATGCTAGCTGCTATTCGAGACCGATGCAGTTATTTTCTTTTCCCTTCATATGGCAAGTTCTACGTTTCAGACTATTTACATTCAAATCTATCACTGTAAAAGAAGGTTCTAAAAATTATTAGTTTTCACTTCTGGTACTTTAAATCTTGTAAAAAATCTTGATCTCTTTTAAAAAGTTAAAAATCTTGTCCGGGGGAACATCCCGGAATAAAACCTTCAGTGTTTCCGCATTGTAGTGTTTGTCTCGAAATTCTTGAACGTCTACACATTTTGTGAGAACATGTTCTAATGTCCATGGTTCGTCACATCCAAAACAGTATGGTGGATCTTCACCAAGTGTGTGTGGAGGGGGGAGGGGGGGTATTTATAAACAAAACCACTTGATGCCATGAGGACAGAAATTTGGATAAAGTCTGCAAACCAAACTTAGCACAACTACAATAGAACAGGTTTGTTTTCAAGACCATGACCATTCCATTGTGCCAGTGACTGCATACCATTGGTTCAGTACATGTAGACAGACCACCAACTGCATACAATTAAAATAATAACTTCTGTTTCAGAGATTTCGGTAACTGATCCCGTGAATTTGCTTTGTGATTTTGACTTGTGGTGTTTTTTTCAGAGGGGTCATGCCGAAAGGAAAATAATGCTTGGGATTCACCCAAACAGGCTTATTTGTGTCTTGTGCTTGATTTTGTTTCTAAAATTCCTCTTCTTTTCAATCCAGGCTGAACGTGAACCTCCAACCTTGCCTCAGAAAGTCTACTACTACAACTTTGCGGACATCCATAAAGACTTGAGACAGTCCCTTGGATGCTCACCCTGGACGGTTATACAAAACACGTCCGACCTCATTGAAGTGGGTTTGCCAGGTGACTGGGGATGGACAATTGTGGTGACCTTTTCATCTGGAACAGCTACAACAGCAAAAGTGAAGGTGAGAGAATTTTAGCTGATTTCGGTCAAACTCCCTTGAATTTGGGACGAGATTTACCAGATAAGATGCAGAGTTTGGTGGAACTTCCTGAGCCATTGGCAATGGCTTGAATATCACTGCAATGACTTATTGTTCCAATGGTGAACATTTTCCTGGTAGGGCAGGTAACACCCCCAAAATGACATTGCTAAAATGTACAGAAGAGAGGACAGTTTACGACAGGCAGTGGCAGAGGGGGAGTCGGGAGGCACACAGCTTGCCAGGATAAATGGGGGGGGGGGGGGGGGGTGGGGGGGAGAGAAAAAAGTCGGGAGCCACACAGCTTGCCAGGATAAATGGGGGGGGGGGGGGGGGGGAGAGAAAAGAGTCGGGAGACACACAGCTTGCCAGAATAAATGGGGGGGGGGGGGGGGGGAAAAAAAAGAGTCGGGAGGCACAGTTTGCCAGGATATATTGGGGGGGGGGGGGGGGGGGGGTTGGGAAACCAAATGTATGTATTATGCAATGAGCCTTGTTTCTTGTGCATGTAATAATCATTTGTGGAATAAAAATGTTAAAGTGTTGTTTCGAGGGAAGGAGAAACAGAGTTTAAACTGTAGAGGGAATGAGTATAAGCAGGGACGGGATGGGTCTGGGGGAGGGAAGATGAGGGATGGTGGAGGGTTGAAAGGCGAAGGAAGAAGGATGCAAGGGAGGGGGGTCACAGGAATAAGCGGGAAGGGACCACCCATAGATAGGGAGCGGCAGTGCCAGTCAGTGCAGCGGCAGCAGCGCAAGCAGCAACACGCATTATTTGCTTTGGAGAAAAAAACAGAAACCGTTCGGAAAATGGATTTTTCTGTTTGGAGTGAAAACCTGCCTTCACTAATCGTGAAAGAACTATGTGCGCAAGGGTTTGACGACATGAGCGTCATGCTCAACGTCGAGATGTGTGACTTGGAGGCGCTGAAGCCCCCGAGGGGCCATTTTATTCGTCTCCGTACGGAGGTGAGAAAACTTCACGCTCAGCATGGAGGCCCCCTTGACGACGACGCTAACGTGAACAATGTGAAGCCGCTGGCGGAGTTGATGGCTGGACTTAACCTCCAGTCAGGCGTAGCAGCCACAAAACTTAAAGGTGAGACGGCACTTCGTGTGGTGGATTTCATATCCCAGTGTTTTGGTGCGGAAGAGGTGACCCTCGGAGGGGGTATTTCACTTAAACTGAACTCTAAGCCTAAACTGGAGAAAGTAACACCATCGGCCTGGATTGTCGCCAACTCCAAGATCATGCAGGAACTGATGGACAGTGACCTCGATTTTAGTCTCAGTACACAGACTAGACGGCAATTTCTAATGATTAGAGAGGATGCATGCGCAACCAATCACTTTTGGTTTCGCGCGTAACCAGGAAACTTTCAGAAGGTTTCCGTGCTCATAGAAATGGATTATTCATTTGGATTACAATGTGTTGGGTGAACATTTTTCTTTGTGATGTGTGCCTCAGAGTGTTATGTTTCGTGAGGACGATGTCATTAGCTCGGATGAGTCAAGGTGAGAACTGATTTTTCATGATTAAATTTCACGCCGGACGCTCGCCGGTTTCTAACTTTTGAAGATGGCGGATTCTGCAACAAAAAAGGACGCGGAGTCTGCTAGTACAAGTGGTGGTAAAAACATTAACAATGAAATGGTGGAAACTGTGTGTGATTTGATGGGGTCGATCATGAGCCCGCTTCTGGATAAACTGAACTCTCTGGAATCGAATTATGACGATCTCTTTCGTAACAATGATGATGATGAAAATCAATCTGTAGATCTAAACAGTGATCTTGGCGATCAGTCTTTCTCCGCTTCATGCGGTGCTACCGGTGTTGCTATCGGAGATGTTTCCAGCGGTGCTACCGTGGAAAACGTGAAGAAAAATGAAGCTATTGTTGACCCCGGCAGAGGTTCTGTGGCAGAGGGTTCAACAGAATCAGAATTTGACTTTTGCGTCAAAGCATCAGCTCAGTCAGGGGATCAGCTTGATGATATTTTTGCTGCGATGGAGGCAGACTTGGAAGTTGAAGAGAAAATAGGCGGTGTAGTGGATGAGAAGCTCGCAAACATCACTAAAAGCAGATTCACTGTCAAATTACCAGATCAAAAGCTCAAGGATAAGATGGAAAGTATCCTTATTCCGGCAAACTGTGTGGAAATAAAGGCTCCTATTCTTAATGAGGAGGTGATAGAGAAAGCAAACCTCGACAGAGGTGCAAGACAAAATGACACGCGACTGCTCAATGTACAGAAGCTGATTTCTAAATCAACCGCAGCACTCGTTACGGCAGCAAGCAAACTTCACAAGTAGTGGCAGCAACAGTAACACCAAGTTGTTGTGGAAAGATGGACACCACATCCTTTGGCAACACATCACCTGGGTGTACAACCAAGACATGCAAAACGGCCTGCACATTCACCTCACACCGCGATCTGTGATGAATGTGAGTCTTGCAGCACAAGTCCTTAGTCGGTCAGTTGGACAGATCATCTTGGCAAGTGGACAACCGGACATGCACGAAAGTGCACAATTTGTCTTGCTCATGGACAGGTTCTTCGACTGCCTGAACACCAGGAACCTTCTCGAGGGTCAGAGATCACGGAAACCTGACCTGCTACCCTACACTCAAGTTGACGATCCCCGTTTCAATTTCCTGGAAAATGAATTCCTCAAATTCCTTGAGGACTGGAAGAGTTCTGTCAGCAACCGTCCTGGGCCTTTCACACAAGCTGAACGCTAGAAAATGTTCCTCACTCATCAAACCCACAAGGGGCTTGTGATGACCGTTCATGCCTTCATTGGGGCAACACGTTACCTGCTCACGCAAGGTGTCTGCTTCGTCCTCAGCAACAAGTTCTGTCAGGACCCGTTAGAAGAGCATTTTGGCCGGCATAGGGGAATGGGTCGCTCAGCAGAAAATCCAAATTTGTATCAATTTGGACACCAAGAAAGCAAACTCCGTCTGCAGCGCCAGCTTGCTTTGACAGTCATCCCCAAAGGAAATGTGAAAACTTGCCACCAGCCTGCCAACGTCATCACCAGTCCGATGAAAAAGAAACCAAGAAATTGAGAATGGGTATGGCATGCTCCCTACATGACCACAAATGCCAGTGAATTGTCATGAACTCTCTAAGACCGACATGTTTCTGTCAACCCCAATGCAAACCACCTCTCCACCCCGAGATGTTCATCCAAAGGTGATGACGCGCCAGTGGCTCGTTAATTTTCAGTTTTGGAACCTGTGTGCATGTGCGCATGAGTATGTGTGTGCATTTACTTATCATTGGGTACATAATTTGTTTTCTTTGCTCTTCATATCAGTAATGTATGTACATGCTAAAAGTGTACGGTTCATTCTGTTTAGTGACATTCAAAAATTTTCTTCATTAATATTACATGCATTATTACACCCCCGGTATAGGGCCCAGGGTGTGTATAGGATTCGGTCGATGTGTTTGTTTGTTCGTTTGTGTTTGTGTTCGCATATAGATCTCAAGAATGAACGGACCGATCGTCACCAAACTTGGTGAACAGGTTCTATACATTCCTGACGGTCCTTACAAAAATTGGGACCAGTCAAACACACGGTTAGGGAGTTATTGGTGGATTAAGATTCTACAAGGACTTATAGAGGGACATATTAATGGTCAAAGGGAAATAACCTTCTCAGTTGGTGGCAGTGAGAATGGTAAGGACGGGGGTGTTTTTCCTACCTCGGAGGAATTTCTTGTTAACATTATTATTACACATGTAAATGGCAGCTCCATGCTGGAGTATTTCCTCTTTTTGCCAGTCCTTGCCTTTTTATGCATTCTGTTTTCGTCGGATGGCTCTGCAAATCTCGGTGGTAATCTATGGATTGCTTTGGCCCATGTCACACAGAAGCTTTGAACAGTGTTTGGCGTCAAAACCAACCTCGACCACGTGTTTTTTTCTATTTTCTTTTGTTGGTGTTGGCCGTGTGACATGATGTTCGGCGAACACTGCCAACACTGGCCTTAGCTGGTTTTCACATGAGTTATCTTGGAAGGGCAATCTTCTCCAATAGAGACTTAAAGTATGAACTTTTGAACGTTACAATTGGAACAGTGTGGTACAGAATACCATGAAGTTGGCAATCCACATATCAAGACAGGAATAAGTGTGTAAAACTTGGATGCAAAGTTCTGATCAGTTTCTTTTTCTCTTTTGTAAAGTACACCTAGAACATTCTCGAGGATCAAACTCATTTCCCAAAGGTGCATCAGTGTAATACTATTTTTGCCACAAGTTTTTTTGTTGCAACATCCAGACAACAGCACTGGATCAGTCATTGCGCCGTTTTTTGTTGTTGTTGCTTTTGTACCAGAACTCCGCAAACAAAACTTGCGTGTTTTATGTTGTTGCTGAGTAAACAGAATTCAAATAAAGTGAAAAATACTTTATTACACCCATTGAGAAATTACAAATTTCCCATGAAAGTACTAAAAGTAAAGAGATGACCATCTTTGCCCTATGGTTGTGATGCAATCAAAATTTACAAATTGACAGGGGTTTGGATGGAAGGTTGAAAGAATGAAAACTGGATTAAGTACTAAGTTATGACATTAATTTTCTTTAAACTAACGTTTAGTCAGTGATTAATCCACATCATGCTTTTATGTTCCTTTAAAACACTAATCTTTCAACAACATTGTGTGCTATGCTCCATGTTTTCGCATTTTTTCTCTGTGTGTGTTTGTGTGTGTACCTGGACAATCAGGAACCAGCAGATAGTTAGTTAGTTAGCTGTTGCTTTTCGGGTCCAGCGGACCATAATAGGCCAAATCAGGACCAGCAGATATTATGATCACTGGAGTATGAACAAAAAATATGACAATTCACCAATGGTAATACCAAGGACACTGAACTGGCAAGAAACAATCAAACAAAAGACAAGGTTCAAAATCGAAAGACATTTGATTGTTTATTTCTTGTGAGTTCAGTTTGTTATTATTGGTGCTATTATTGGTCAACCAGCCAACAGGTATCGGTGTACATATTTAATTCAAAGTTATAAAATGTGATTCTCAACTGTATTATACTCGACTCAAAGTTATAGGGCTGTGATACTCAACTGTGACTGTGAGAACACTGTTTTATAAATGTACGTACTTGATACATCTTTGAAGAAAAGTCGTGCTGTTGATGATAAGCAGTGTCGCGAGATGGGTTGCGGGTAGTTTCTAAATCGACAAACCGCCAGCCGCTGTGTGTAGTGTGTCCGTGTTCGTGACCGCATTGCGGGGAGCACGTGAATTTGGTGCGTCGCTAGCGCTCACCCGTCGTCTGCGCTCAGCGCTGAACGGGATTCGGGGCAGAAGCCAAAGAACTTTGGAAGCAGTAACACCTCGATTGTGTGTTCTGGAATGTGGCGCGACTGCTGTCGACCCAAGTACGTGGTGTGACTAATGTCAACCCGGTCAAGTTTTCAACATTATTGTTGACGTCGGCTTTGCCGTGAAAAGGGAAATATTCACCAGGGGAAGGATAGAGGTTCTTCCATGTGAGTATTTTTGTGTGTGTAAATGTCTTCTTTTGTCCACGTGTTTTGGTCTCTAGTTTGTGTTGTAGGTCGGGTGGAGGGTGGTAAAAGGGAGGTAGAATTTAGCTCATGGCCTTTTCACTTTATTTCATTCCCCCTTCATTGTCATTCACGCTCATTTTGGTTATCATTCCATGCTCTGAAATAAGCGTGTTTTTCTGGTTGGAAAATGTTACATGAATTTGTGAAATGAGTCTAAGTTGCAAGACTTGCAAGTGACAGTAAGGTTGATTTTTGGTCACACACTCCAGTTCGCTTTTGTGTAAATATTATGGAGTGACCTCTGTTTTGTTTGTTGGCTAAACTCTTTTTGCCTTGTTGAATCATTTCGCATTTGAGTACCATGTGTTCTAATTATGGCCTTATAGGCCTGTGGTGTTTTTCTTTCATTTATTTGTCGAGCACGGCCTCATCTGCAAACTGAAAAGGGTGCCTGCGTGGAGCTTCGTCACAAGGGCGAGATTGTCGTCTGGAGTCCCGCTGCCCGTCGTTGGCCGTCCTCGCCGTCGCCGATATCGTCTTGTCATCTGTCATCTACTCGTCTGTCATCATCGCCGTCACTGCTTCCCTGACAGTGCAGGCTGTTCGTCGTTCTCAGCGCACTGGGTCAGGGGAGGCCATCGTCTATCGTCAGCGTCTGTTCGTCTTCCTCTTTCCCCCTTCATCAGTTCTGCCCAACGCTTGCAGACAGGGGTCGAAGGAGGGGGAGGTATCTGCATCGTGTCTATTCGTCTTCCTCTTTCCCCCTTCGTCGGTACTGCTCAACGCCTGCAATAAAGGGGTAGAAGGAGGGGGAGATGTTTCATCGTCTGTTCGTCTGTCTAACCCCTTTCAACGTTACTGCTCAACGTTTGCAGTAAGGGGGTAGGCAGGGGAGATCATCATCTTCGCACTCACTCCGTGTCATCAGCGCAAGCATCTGGTTGGCGTTCGTCACACTCACCATTCGCATCTTGGCTGATTTAAAGGGAAGTAACTTTCACATGTCATTCTAGCTTGAACAAGCGCCAGTCATTGCTCGAGGGTTTATAACCCGAGTTCGGCGTAGATATGTTGGTGAAGAACACGTTTGCACTCACCTTTAAGGCCGTACGTGTGGCATTGTCGCACATTCAGCTACCTTGGTATTTCATTGACAAAAGTGACAGTTGTGTTGTTTATTTTTGCTTTCTCACAAATGTGTGCGTGGCCTTATGTATGTCGTTGCCATAACCACATGTATGTTGATGTAAAATTGTGTTGACATGATGTTTTGCATTATCATCATTGCCGCCACCCTTCATTCCTGATCATCAATCATCATCATCATCACTAACTTTCTTTGTGCAGCAGTAGAGCAGAGCCCAGCAGTTCTTGTTCATTCCCCCCATCATTTCATCAACATCCTTTCATTCTCATCCACTCATCCTTTATTTTCTAGCAGCAATAAAGTCTTCATTTGTTGAACTTTACCACTTGAGTTCCTGACTCCTTCTGTGTGAGAAGTTAAGGTCCTACCTATCAGGTTGGTCGCGACAAGAAGAAAAAACTGTACCCACCCACCAAATTTCATCAAGAATGGTTCACAATCACAACAATAATGGTTTTTTCCTGGTCAAATGTTAAATTTTCTACAAGAATCCTATGTCTTTGGAATAATAACAGAAAACTGTACACACTGACCAAACTGCATCAAGATCAGTCCAAAACTGAAATATAAGGGTACTTTTTATTCTTGGCAACATTTGTTTACAAGTGTTCTGGCAACAATAAGTATTGTTCGGGAACAATGTCTGGCAAGCACCACACATTTTTTAATAATAAAATAACATTTGGGGTTTGAGGTCTTGAATAGCTGAATACGGGGTGTGTGTGTGTGTGTGCGTGTGTGCGCATGCAGGGGAGTATGTATGTCAAACTCAAGTGAGCTTTTCTTGAAGTTGATGATGATTGAAGTTTGATACAATAACTCATTAACTGTAAGGTGGATTGATGAATAGTGTATCCTTTTCATGAATTTGTCTTTATTTCCAGGCTATGGAAGTTTTATGTTCAAAACAACAACAGAGCTGCCCCTGCAAGAGAAAAGGTGCGGAGGCAGGATAGGGAGAGGAATTAGCAGTCTCTATGTGTGGGCAGATGAAGAGGAAAGGACTGGTCTAAGTCCTCTCAAACTGAAATTGGTTTGCTGGGGAAGAAGGCTGATCAAAAAAACAACACCTCCCTCCAAGTCCAACCCTCCTCTAAACTCAATAATTCCAGTAAGTACCTTTTTATTCTGCAAGATTTGTTAGGTGGATGACTTTGTTGCAGGGTATATTAAATAATGACAAAAAGTGAGGTTTGCAGGTCTCGGTCGCAAATTATATTACTGGTGCCTATTGTTTTTTGCTATTCTAGTGAATGTGTATACATATATTTATTTCCTATTTTCAGAAGATAATGACAAATAATTAAAATTCAGCTTCAGCATCAAGATTTTGTCGATATTTTGTGCAGTTAAATGTCACTACACACAACCTTTTAGCATTCACAGGGATGTAAACTCCAAGTTACAACCCTGACAAGTGACATTCTGGCTTTTGAGGCCAAGTAAGTGTGTGTGTGTGTTTGCAGGTAAAATCCACGTTAACGCTTGATGAATGTTCCAGCAGTCATATTATGTTTATAACTGAAAATCATTTATGAGAGAAGGCAGTGTTGTTGTCAGGCTTCGGTCTGGGGTCATTAATACATGCTTATTTTTGTTTGTTTGTTTGCATCACGCCCAGCCGACCACAAAGGGCCATATCAGGGCGGTGCTGCTTTGACATATAACGTGCGCCACACACAAGACAGAAGTCGCAGCACAGGCTTCATGTCTCACCCAGTCACATTATTCTGACACCGGACCAACCAGTCCTAGCACTAACCCCATAATGCCAGACGTCAGGCGGAGCAGCCACTAGATTGCCAATTTTAAAGTCTTAGGTATGACCCGGCCGGGGTTCGAAGCCACGACCTCCCGATCACGGGGCGGACGCCTTACCACTAGGCCAACCGTGCCGGGTTTACATACATGCTTATGACGCATTGTTCTAAATCTTGGCTGGTCGACCATCACATCAATTTCGACATAAAGAACTATAAGAGGTCTTCTGACAGAACAATTTGTTGTAGCCGGGACATCTGGACCTATACATATTTTTAGTCCAGGTCCAACTGACATATTATTGTCTTACTCTTACTCAGTCTTAGTCTGGGAAAAAACTTCGGGAAGGTGTTCTGTGTGTGTTGGGGGGAGGGGGGGGGCTGTTATCCATGCCAGGCAGCATTGACTAAGAGCATTTCATTCAAACACAGAAGAATGCTAAGTTAGCATATATATATATATATATATATATACACACACAAGTAAATTCAACAAATACTGGCATAATGCAAAGACAATTTAAACCGTATTTACCTTCAGTTCTATATTTAGCAAAGAGCATTAACAAAGAAGACATAATTATAGTGTTTACACTGAAGTTCTCAAATTGTATTGTATTGTATGGGGAGATTTATATAGCGCTTAACGTTCTCTAAGCGCTTTACATATTAATTTCTGAATTCACACTGAATTCTTTATGTTTAAGATTGTTGCATTCTCTGTCTTTGCAGGTGTCATAGCATTTGGACCAGATCTTCAAAGTCTCCTATTGCAGACATGCCATCGTCTGCACTGGTTGTATCAACAACTTTTTCCATGGCTGGTGCTGCAGATTTAACAAGTATATCGTCTGCTGCAAATGCAACAAGTTCTTTGTCTGCTGCTGCTGCTGCTAACTCAACAACTTCTCTGTCTGCTCCTGCTTCGAATTCAACAATTCTTGTTGTCTGGTGCTGCTGCAAAGTGAATGACTTCTTCGTTTGCTGCTGCAGATTTAACAAGTATATCGTCTGCTGCAAGTTCTTTGTCTGCAGATGACGCTACAAATTCAACAACTTCTGTGTCTGCTCCTGCTTCAAATTCAACAATTCTTTTTATCTGCTGCTGCAAAGTGAATGACTTCTTCCTCTGCTGGTGGTGTTGCAAATAACTTTATCTTTCCTTGTGTCTCTGGCATCATTCGGATACATGTATATAAGATACCTGTGCGAATGCTATTTTTTTTAAACCCATATTGTTACTAAAGTGACGTGACCGCTGAGGATGTATGACGTACACTACACTCTTGCCTGGTTATCGATCGTAGGATACAAGTTCAAGCTTATTCAGTCTCATCATTCAGTTTTGTTAAAACTTTAGCCTTCCTGTAGCCAAGTTTTTTCGTGTCGTTAGCATATTTGCTGGTTGAAGACCAAGCGAAACGATATCGTGCCGCTAGCATATTTGCTTGTTGAAGACCAAGCCAAACGATATCGTGCCGTTAGCAGCCTAACCAAACGATATCGTGCCGCTAGCATATTTGCTAGCCAAACGATATCGTGCCGTTAGCAGCGGCCGTTGAAATACGGGGGTTCACTATCAAGACAGAAGACGGGGGATTGGTTTTGAAGATGTGATGTCATCACGGTTAGAGGAAGAGGGAAGAACGAGGTGCCACTATGTAATATGACTTAAATTCATAAGGGGTGAGTGAAGTGGCGTTGTTTGTGAATGGGCTGATTGTGGAATGGTTGGGTCAAATAAATGGAACAGGAAGTGGTTATCATGGGGGCAGCCATGTTGTGTTGATGTTGTGAAATGGGAGTTGCAAACACTTTGTACATTTATATTGATGATGGTGTATTTGACAATTGCATAAAAGTAAAGAAGATTATAATTAGGCATTCAAGTGAGTGATAATGGTAAGAATTACTACACAATTGGCCATGTTGGGACTCTGGAATTTTGATAATGGTGTTGTGGTTAAAAACTAAATAGTAACTTTGAAGAGATGGCCAGGGTGGTTAATTAAGTAGTTAGTTATGGTAATTAGTGAGTAATTAAGTAAAGAGGGGACTTAGTAAGTTGATGAGAAATGATAATTATGGGAAGCCTAATGAGGGAGATATTGCTGTTAGGAGAGACAATTTATGGACTATGGGGAATAATGATGGTTTGAACTCAGTGTTGTTACTTTGGAAAAAAATTTTATGGAAAATTGTAGGGAGATTTTATAAAACGAGTACTTTGAAATACTTTGGGGAAGGATTAAGATGATTTTCTGTGAAAGGGACTTTAAATATTAGGGAATTATTAAACATGTTTTCTCCTTTGGGGAACTTTGTGGGTAAGGGGAGATAATTGAAGTATGGTTGGGGGAACAATTAGTTATACTTGGCTTTGTTCCTACGACAGCGTTCAAGCACAAAAGCGGGGCTGTGGAAGGGTCCAAGCCAGGAGGGATGAACGACATGAGAGACAGCATGAGTTTCCGGGTGCAGAATGCTTCCGGCTCTGTACCTGGGATGAAGGCGTGCTAGTTGGTGGGGTTTTGACCACCGGTGTGTCGCAAAGTTTCGTTTCGTTTATTTGTTGCTTAACGTCCAGCCGACTACGCAGAGCCATATCAGGACGAGGAAGGGGGGATGAAGGGGGCCACTTGTCAAGCGATTCCTGTTTACAAATGCACTAACCCATTACTTGTGTCCCAGCAGGCTTTAGTAAAACTAAATTAATACCTACTGGAAGATTACCAGTTTCCAGTATGTTAAAATAGGCTGGACTTACATCAGAACACTAACAGATTAAACTATACATGAATCGCGAGACAAGCGGCAAGAGAAGAGATTTTTGGAAAAAATACAGGTGAATGAGCAAGAAGGCAGAAAAAAAGAAAAGAATTCATGAAGAAAAAGAGAGCATGACAGGAAAGAGGAACCAAAAATCTACCTAACAGCAAACTAGAAAGCTCCTGCGGTTCCAAAAACAGGAGGGGCCTTTAATTTCATAACCGCAGTGCCCCACTGCGGGATGTCGCAAAGTGTGAGCTGTGGATGTGAGGTGGCCCACCTTCAGTGGGTAAAGTGTTGAAGGTGCTGGCATTCTATTGCCGTGAGCAGTCTGTGTATAAGAATATATTCTGGCATCTGTGTGCCTGGGGTATGCAGCTGTGGCTTCAGTAAGCACTGTGACCTATGAGTTAGTCTGAATACATTAAAGACGTGGAGATTCTGCAAGTATTAAAGGAAACCAGGTAGTAATTGACTATTAATTGAATATTAGGTTAGTAATTTAGTACCAGGCCTGGTTAGTTACATTTTCAACGGGATTAATCTGGAGTGTCTTTAACTTTGCGAGCGACGTTTGACTTCGTGGATCGGCGAGATTTGAAACTGGACTTTGATGTGAAACTTCATGATCACAACGCAAGAAGAGAAACTTATGTATTGATATGGTGATTTGTTGTGATGAAGCAAGGTTATTACGTGGTGGATTAATGTGAGGTTGTTATTGCTGAATCAGTGCTCGTACCAGTACTGATAAATATTGGGTTAAAATAAGTGGAAGAGAATTTAAGGGTCTTGTTATTTAAAGTTAAGTTAATTAGTATTACTGGTGGTTGGGCCTACTGGTTTCATGTGTAGCTGCGTTTGGCGTTGATCTTATGTATCAAGGTTGAAGGCAGTGTAGCAGTAAACGTCGGTAGTCCCTATCACGAATTATTAGTGTGAACATAAGTTAGAAATAAAAGTTAGTCAACAAATAACGGGGTTAATTGCTTAATGTAAGTGAAGATAAGCGGATTTGAGTGAAATAAACAACATTGAGTTGAGATAAATTTATAAAGAGACATCTTGATTTTTCGGGATTAGGGGATTAAGGTGGTAAACGTTAATATTTAGGGGTATCCACATTTCTCTTAGTATCAAGTTATAAACTCTCATAGCCATTTTGATTCGTTAAAACTTTAAGCTAATTCTTTCTCCTTCATCTATCTTTGATTTTGAGTGTTTGTTGTGCAGGTTGAGTGTGGTGTATTTGAAGTGTCATGGTTTGATTTAGGGTGATTGTTGTTGTTGTTTTTGGGGTTTAATGTCTCTTCAGCAGATGCTAGCTGCTATTCGAGACCGATGCAGTTATTTTCTTTTCCCTTCATATGGCAAGTTCTACGTTTCAGACTATTTACATTCAAATCTATCACTGTAAAAGAAGGTTCTAAAAATTAATAATTTTCACTTCTGGTACTTTAAATCTTGTAAAAAATCTTGATCTCTTTTAAAAAGTTAAAAATCTTGTCCGGGGGAACATCCCGGAATAAAACCTTCAGTGTTTCCGCATTGTAGTGTTTGTCTCGAAATTCTTGAACGTCTACACATTTTGTGAGAACATGTTCTAATGTCCATGGTTCGTCACATCCAAAACAGTATGGTGGATCTTCACCTTTCAGCAGATACGAATGTGTAATGTGACTGTGCCCAATGTGTAAGCGACAGAGAACTGTCTCTTCTTTCCTGTTGAGGCGACATTGGGGTAGGCTGTCCGACAGCTGGGGTTGGTTGGTTGGTTTTTGGGGTTTAATGTCTCTTCAGCAGATGCTAGCTGCTATTCGAGACCGATGCAGTTATTTTCTTTTCCCTTCATATGGCAAGTTCTACGTTTCAGACTATTTACATTCAAATCTATCACTGTAAAAGAAGGTTCTAAAAATTAATAATTTTCACTTCTGGTACTTTAAATCTTGTAAAAAATCTTGATCTCTTTTAAAAAGTTAAAAATCTTGTCCGGGGGAACATCCCGGAATAAAACCTTCAGTGTTTCCGCATTGTAGTGTTTGTCTCGAAATTCTTGAACGTCTACACATTTTGTGAGAACATGTTCTAATGTCCATGGTTCGTCACATCCAAAACAGTATGGTGGATCTTCACCTTTCAGCAGATACGAATGTGTAATGTGACTGTGCCCAATGTGTAAGCGACAGAGAACTGTCTCTTCTTTCCTGTTGAGGCGACATTGGGGTAGGCTGTCCGACAGCTGGGGAACGATCTTATGAAGTTTATTTTCTTCACATTCGTCCCATTCACTCTGCCATAGGTACTTTATGTACATGTTGGTGCGAGTTCTGAAATCTGAATGCTTTGTGTGTTTGTCAGTGATGAGTCTTTCTCTGGCTTCTTTAGCAGCTTGATCAGCTGCAGAGTTGCCTCTAATTCCAACATGGGATGGCACCCATGCAAACACAATCCTTTTGCCTTCTTCAATCAGAGATGCATGTAGCTCTTGGATTTCGACCAACAGTGGGTGATCTAGCTGAATTCTCTTCACGGCGGTAAGAGCCGATAGGGAATCCGACAGAATCAGGAAGTCTTTCTTTTTTGACTGATATACCTGTTTCAGAGCTAGCTGTAAAGCTTTCAACTCTGCAGAAAATACAGAACTGTCATCCGGAAGACGGGCCGAAAAGGCCCTATCGAGATTAGGACCTGTGACAGAAGCTGATGCCACTTTACTTTCAGCTTTGGACCCATCAGTGTATATTCGTTGATGGGAAGGAAACTCGGTACAGAACTGGCTAAAACACTGTTTAAAAATCAAATCATTTGTCTCTGACTTCTTTAACCTTGTCAGATCGAGTCGAACAACTGGATCTGGCAATGTCCATGGTGGTGTTTCTGTCCATCGATTTTCACTAACATGATCGAGTTTTATCTTTGATTCGGCCAGATGTGACTGAATCCGAGAAGACAGAGGTGCTCGATCATTTGGGTGACTTTCAAAAAATTCAGAGCATTGTGGTTGAAATACACATTGGTAGGCTGGATTTGTAGGCATAGCTTTCAGTTTCAACACATAATTTAGGGTGAGTTTCAGGCGTCGCAGCCTCAGAGAGGGTTCTTTGGCCTCAAAATGTAAGGACTGTACTGGAGACGTCCTGAAAGCTCCCAGACAAAGACGTATACCCTGGTGGTGTATTGTGTCTAATAGCCTTAGGTTGGATTTTGCGGCTCCACCATAGACGACACAACCATAGTCCAACTTGGATCGGATTAAAGCACGGTAAAGTCTGAGTAGGACTGTGCGGTCAGCACCCCAGTCCGTATGAGAAACCACTTTCAATACATCCAGAGCTTTCAGACATGATGTTCTCAGATACTGGATATGTTTAAGGAATGTTAGTCGACGGTCAAAGGTCAGTCCTAGGAATTTAAATTCTTCAACAACCTTGACAGGATTACCATTCAGGACCAGAGAGGGTTCTGGCATGGCTCCCCTTTGTTTGCAAAGATGCATACAGACAGTTTTGCTGGTGGAAAATTTGAAACCGTTCTCTGTTACCCATTTTTGCACCTTGTCTATACATAATTGAAGCTGCCTTTCCACTCTATGTAGGGATTTGCCACGCACACAAAGTGCAAAGTCATCAACAAACAAGGATGACTCGGATCCTTTCAGTACTGCCTTTACTATGTTATTGATTTTGATGTTGAACAACATGGGTGATAGAATGCTTCCTTGGGGAACACCCATCTCTTGTTGACAGAACTCTGATAGGTTGGGACCGACCCGTACTGTAAAAAATCGATTACTTAGAAATCCTTCCACAAAAACAGGGAGACGTCCACGAAAACCCATTTCATGCAAATCGGCTAAAATACCGTGTTTCCAGGTCGTGTCGTAAGCCTTCTCGAGGTCAAAAAATATAGCTAGTACATGTTCAGATCTCGCAAAGGCCTCTCGAACGAAGGTCTCAAAACGTACCAAATGATCAGTGGTGCTGTGTCCCTTTCGGAAGCCACATTGCACATCACTTAAGAGGTTTTGTTTTTCTAGGTACCACACCATCCTAGCGTTGACCAATCTCTCCATGGTTTTACACAGACAGCTGGTCAAGGCTATCGGACGGTAGTTGCTGGGGTTTGTATGATCTTTACCTGGTTTTGGAATGGGGACAATCATCGCTTCTTGCCATGAAGGTGGAAAGGATCCACTCTCCCATATGTGGTTAAAAACCTTCAGCAAGACCAGAAGACAACTTTCTGGTAGGTGTGTGAGGAACTGATAATGTATTCCGTCCAGCCCCGTTGCTGAGTTGTTGCATTTTTGTAAGGCTTGTTTGAGTTCAGTTATACTGAACAACTTGTTGTAGTTCTCCTCATTCTGAGATGAGAAGTTTATGGGTTTACGTTCTTGGGTGGCTTTGATTTTTTGAAAATCTGTGCAGTAATTTTCTGTTGATGAGTTTTTTTCCATTGTTGAAGCCAGAACGTTTGCTACTTCATTCTTTTGGGTTATAAGGGATCCATTTACCACAAGGTGGTTAATTGATGCAGATCCTTTTTTCCCTTTGATTTTACGAATAGCATTCCAAACTTTACTTGATGATACCTTAGAGTTTAAGTTTGAGCAAAAAGACCTCCAGGATGTTCTTTTAGAATGTTTTATGACAGTGCGACTCTTAGCGCAAAATCTGAAGAAAGTCAACTTCTTGCTAAGGGTCGGGCATCTGTAGAACCTGTGTAGACTTCTCTTTCGCTCAGATCGGGCTTCTTGGCATTCTTTATTAAACCATGGCACTTTAATGCGGTTGTTTGAAGATGTTTTGGGGATGTACTCAGTGGCAATGTCTTGTAGAGTGTTTGTAAAAATAGAAGATGGGTCGTCACTTCCATCAAAGACAGTGTCTTCTGTGAGTTGGACAGAACATTCGGCAGTAAAAGACAGCCAGTTTGCCTTGTTCAGGTTCCATCTCTGGGGGGAAGCTTCTTCCAATCCATCTATTTGAGACATCAAGATAGGGAAATGATCGCTACCACATGTGTCATCATAGACTTTAAATTCAAAGTCTAGAACAAGAGAGGTGTCGCAAATAACTAGATCTAGTATGGACTTGCATCCTGTTGCTGGATGGAGATATGTTGGTACTCCATCGTTTAAAACGCATAGATTACGATTGTCTAAAAAATCTTCTAGAATTCGTCCTCTCGTACTTAGAGAGTTGCTGCCCCATAAAGGGGTTGGTTTTTGGTTGGTTTTTGGGGTTTAATGTCTCTTCAGCAGATGCTAGCTGCTATTCGAGACCGATGCAGTTATTTTCTTTTCCCTTCATATGGCAAGTTCTACGTTTCAGACTATTTACATTCAAATCTATCACTGTAAAAGAAGGTTCTAAAAATTAATCATTTTCACTTCTGGTACTTTAAATCTTGTAAAAAATCTTGATCTCTTTTAAAAAGTTAAAAATCTTGTCCGGGGGAACATCCCGGAATAAAACCTTCAGTGTTTCCGCATTGTAGTGTTTGTCTCGAAATTCTTGAACGTCTACACATTTTGTGAGAACATGTTCTAATGTCCATGGTTCGTCACATCCAAAACAGTATGGTGGATCTTCACCTTTCAGCAGATACGAATGTGTAATGTGACTGTGCCCAATGTGTAAGCGACAGAGAACTGTCTCTTCTTTCCTGTTGAGGCGACATTGGGGTAGGCTGTCCGACAGCTGGGGAACGATCTTATGAAGTTTATTTTCTTCACATTCGTCCCATTCACTCTGCCATAGGTACTTTATGTACATGTTGGTGCGAGTTCTGAAATCTGAATGCTTTGTGTGTTTGTCGCCCCATAAAGGGGAATGAGCGTTAAAATCTCCCATTAAAACAAAGGGAGCTGGAAGCTGATCAATAAGATTTTCAAGATCGTGCTTCGTGTAACATTTGGATGGTGACAGATATACACTGCAGAGAGTGATGGTTTTATCTAATGTCACTCGTGCTGCGACGGCTTGAATGTTTGTACATAGGTTGATCTCACTACAAAGTACACTTTTCTTAATCAAAAGAGCAACTCCCCCAGACGTGTTATTGTCTGAATGGTTTCTAAAAACATTGTATCCAGATACATTAAAATCTTTGTTTGGTTTCAGCATTGTTTCCTGTAATGCTGTAGCAACAGGATGAAATTTGTGTAAAAGTAGACATAATTCTTCATAGTTAGCTTGGACCCCTCTACAATTCCATTGAATAAAATTGGCTATGTTTGTTTAGTTTTAAGAAGTTTCTGCCTCCATACGCTCTTCGTCGGATAAACTCCCAAAATGATTGTATAGTGTGATGGGATTTTTCTCCATTTTTGGGGTGCGAGGCGATCTTTGGGGCAGAGTAACTTTTCCCTTGTCCGGAGGTGTTCGTGGTGTGGATTGAGTAAGGTCCACTACCTCCACTACCTCGACGGCCCCCTTCCTGTGAGTTGCCCTGTGAACGGGCTTCTGGGTTGGGGTGGTGAAGCGAACCTCACCAGGAGACCCCATAGGGTCCTCAATTGGGGTGGTGAAGCGAACCTCACCAGGAGCCCCCACAGGGTCTCCAGTTGGGGCGGTGAAGCAAACCTCACCAGGAGACCCCATAGAGTCTCCAGTGGGGATAGCCCCACCTGTGCTTTCATCTGTCTGTGTACAAATACTTTTGTTTCTTGTGGGCTCTGTCCTTTTCAACATGGACGGGCCTGCCTGGACACCCACAGACCTATATGAAATACTGGTCTGGGTGGGTGTTGACTTTGTTGCAGGTCTTTGACTGACTGCTGCCGCAAAACTTTTCTGGAAGGAAAAAACATTCGTTTTTTCAACCTCCTTCCTGGCGTCTGAGAAAGACATCTTTTTCTCCGTTTTTGTTTTTTGAATGGCCTGTTCAAACTTGTATTTTGGACATTCTCTGGAGGACGGGGAATGGTTTCCCTTACAGTTTGTGCAGGTGGGTGGTGATGTGCAGGGACCTTCGTGAGGATCTCCGCCACACCTCTCGCACACTGCCTTCTGTTTACATCCAGCCTTTGAATGTCCAAATCTTTGGCATTGGAAACATCTCATTGGTGATGGAATATACAAAGTCACTCTTATTTGAACAAATCCCACTTTTATTTTCTCAGGGATGGTTGGGGTACAAAAAGTGACGAAAAGGGTGTTGGTGGGTACTCTGATATCGCCCTTCCTGATCAACACCCGGTACACATCAATGACACCTTGATCCTTTAGACCTTCTTTTATTTCAGCCTCACTGAGGCCCTCCAGCTCTCGGCATCGGATGACTCCTTTGCTGGTGTTCAGGCCTCTGTGAGGACTGACCTTGACCGGTCTATCAACAAATTTCTGACCATTCAGACGGAGAAGACCATCTGATGCCTTTTTTGAAGGACATTCAATCAGTAGAGAACCATTACGAAGCCTCTTAATGTTGTCTATCGTTGATGATACTCCTGCAATAACCTTCTGTATCGCAAAAGGCGAAAGTTTGGAGATGGGCTGTGCCTCATCTGCAGTCTCAACAACAATGAAACGGGGCCAGGCCTCGCTGATGTTGTTCTTTGTTGCTCTGACTCGGACTTCATCGTCAGAGTCAGAGTCAACGCAGTATCTTCGTTTGTTTCCGTTTCGGGTGCTTGAAAAAAAAGAAGAAAAAGAAGAGGTGGCCATGTTTGGGGCCTTTATCTTCGTCGCATCTGATCCCCACCCACCACGGAGCCCAACAAGGGGACGCTTAGGTGGAGCGGTTATCCTACTACAGAGCGCCAAGGATACAGATGGATATACGCAGCGATAAGAGGAAACATATGGTATCAATCTGTAATAGGAGATTTAACTCTTTCCAAGCGGAAACGGGTTAGGTAACAACTTGGCATAATGTTCGTCAACTCTTTCCAAGCGGAAACGGATTAGGTAACAACTTGGCATAGTGTTTGTCCCGACTACCGCCGCCCCCTCCTACCGCCGCTTGCTCCTTTAGCCAAAGGTCCGATGCAATATGCTCAAGACATATACCCAGACTTGACCAGCCGATTGATTGAAGCGGGTAAGCCTTTTTCAACCTCCTGTCTTAGATAAAGACTGGGCCAAAATGATGTGTTGGCGCTACAAAGTCGCAACTAAGTAAACCCCTCAATCATCAGGTCACCAGCCCAAACCGGTACAGGTCGCAGCGCACGGCAAACACGCTGGGTCTTAAGAAGACCACAGAGAAATAAGGATGTGGAAAAGAAGACTTTTGGGAAGTGAAATAAAGGTGACGGATCCAGTCAGGTAGAAATAAGACAAGAAAGGAATCAGAAAACTGCAGGGAATAGTAGGGAGAGTTTTTTGGAAGGAAATATAGGTGAAAGGACTGGTAAGGCAGAAATAAGACAAAAGAAGAGAAGTAAAGGGGTGGGGTAGCTTGGTGGAAACACTCCCGCCGCGTGAAGGCGACCCCATGGGAGCGGTGGAGTTGAGTGATTGTGATTGGTTGTGAATGTGAATCTTTTCTTTATTTGGTGTTTAACGTCGTTTTCAACCACGAAGGTTATATCGCGACGGGGAAAGGGGGGAGATGGGATAGAGCCACTTGTCAATTGTTTCTTGTTCACAAAAGCACTAATAAAAAAATTGCTCCAGGGGCTTGCAACGTAGTACAATATATTATTACCTTACTGGGAGAATGCAAGTTTCCAGTACAAAGGACTTAACATTTCTTACATACTGCTTGACTAAAATCTTCACAAACATTGACTAATCTATACAAGAAACACTTAACAAGGGTAAAAGGAGAAACAGAATCCGTTAGTCGCCTCTTACGACATGCTGGGGAGCATCGGGTAAATTCTTCCCCCTAACCCGCGGGGGGTGTGAATGTGAATGCGGTGATGTCGTGTGTGTGAATAATAAACTTGGGTTTGAATGTTTGAATGCGGTGATGTCGTGTGTGTGAATAATAAACTTGGGTTTGAATGTTGCCTGGGTGTGGAGTCAGTGATTAGAGTAATAGTGGTTGATTGTGTCTGAGTGTTTTGTACGATAAAAGGTATTCCTATACCTCTCCCAAATCTTAGGGGAGTTACAACGCGTCAAGCAGACGTGACTTTGTCGCAGACGACCAGCTGCTAATCTGTTAGTATCGATGTGCGGGAGTTGTTTGATAAAATGACAAGTTTCTTTGGGATAATAGTCACTTACGGACATGGTTGTTTAACGACGGTTAGCGGAAAATAGAGTAGTATAAATCGAGGAAGAACCGGATTATTTGCCGGAAGTTAGTGATTCAGGGTCAGAGTTCACTGTAGCGCATGATTATGCGAAATAGTCCAGAGATTTGAGGTCTATATAATGTTTTGGATTTCGAGGGTTTGTTTGTTTGTTTGCTTGCTTAACGCCCAGCCGACCACGACGGGCCATATCAGGGCGGTGCTGCTTTGACATATAACGTGCGTCACACACAAGACAGAAGTCGCAGCACAGGCTTCATGTCTCACCCAGTCACATTATTCTGACACCGGACCAACCAGTCCTAGCACTAACCCCATAATGCCAGACGCCAGGCGGAGCAGCCACTAGATTGCCAATTTTAAAGTCTTAGGTATGACCCGGCCGGGGTTCGAACCCACGACCTCCCGATCACGGGGCGGACGCCCTACCACTAGGCCAACCGTGCTGGTATTTCGAGGGTGCGGCACTCTTTGTTAATCGGGAGTCATTTAACCCTAACCAGACTTTTTGTTAATCGGAAGTCTCTTAATTGTAACATAATTCCTTGTTAACCGGGAACGATACCTAACCCAGCTCTTTCGTTAATCGGGAGCCGGCCTTCATCTTTAACCGTAAGGATATCTTTATTAGATCTGGTTGTAAATCTTTCTTTGTGAACTAGGAACCTTGCAGTATACACAAAGTGGCTCCTTGTCAATCGGGAGTTCTGTTATAACGTTTGTATAAATTCCTTGCCAATCGGGAATCCGATAGTACCTCATGCACTAAAAAGCTCCTTGTCAAGCGGGAGTTCTGTTATAACGTTTGTATAAATTCCTTGCCAATCGGGAATCTGATAGTATCTCATGCACTAAATAGCTCCTTGTCAAGCGGGAGTTCTGTTATAACGTTTGTATAAATTCCTTGCCAATCGGGAATCTGATATTATCTCATGCATTAAATAGCTCCTTGTCAAGCGGGAGTTCTGTTATAAAGACTTTAAGTCTGAATAAGTTCCTTGTCAATCGGGAACCTGATAATCACCCCCCTTGTTTAGATGACAGTCAGCGACAGTAGTCTACTGAGACAGACAGAAATAATTATGAAGTGACGAGGGAAGAAAGAGGAAGAGTCTGCGTGAGAGAGTGACGATGTTTTGAATCTATGCACTTATAAAATAAAATGATGTTTTAAACTGTACAACCACGGTGTGGGCTACATTCGTTCGCAAGAGAGAGGCCGTTAGTTAGTTAGTTAGTTAGCTGTTGCTTTTCGGGTCCAGCGGACCATAATAGGCCAAATCAGGACCCCACAAGTTAATCATTGCACATTTTTAGATTAAAACACTTCTAATACATAAAATCCGTAACGTCACCCGAAGGCAACAAAAAAGTCAAAGCAAAACCCTATACATCATCATATTCCATCCTTGGCAACTCAGTAACGGAACGTAAGGTGTAAGTACCGATAATGGAAAACACGTGCAGTTCTCCACACAACCCATTCATAACTCCAGCTGTTTCGTTTCAATTTAGTAAAATGATGATGGTGGTGATGATGATGGTGATGGTGATGGTGGTGGAGTTGGTGGTGAGGAGGTGGAGCAGGTAGTTGTTAGAAGAAAGAGGAGGAGTGATGAGAGTGACAGCCCTGCTAAGAAACGTAGAGGAACAGCGGATGCTGGTGGACGGGCGCCCCCAGGGGAGGGCAGTGTAGAGGACAGTGAGGCAGGGGAGGGCAGTGTAGAGTCTAAACCACAGGTGCTTGCTATAACCAGTAACACAAGAAGGGCAAAGCCCATACGACTCACATGCTTGACCTTGACCTTTACATAGCAATGACATCATACACTAAGAACTGCTTTACACATTTTTCCTACCAAAATACATGTGACCCAAGGTCAAGGTCATCCAAGGTCATGCAACACAAAGCTGTTAATTCAAGACATAGGAAGTACAATGGTGCTTATTGGCTCTTTGTACCATGAGATATGGTCACTTTTAGTGATTCACTACCTTATTTTGGTCACATTTCATAAGGGTCAAAGTGACCTTGACCTTGATCATATGTGACCAAATGTGTCTCATGATGAAAGCATAACATGTGCCCCACATAATTTTTAAGTTTGAAACAGTTATCTTCCATAGTTCAGGGTCAAGGTCACTTCAAAATATGTATACAATCCAACTTTGAAGAGCTCCTGTGACCTTGACCTTGAAGCAAGGTAAACCAAACTGGTATCAAAAGATGGGGCTTACTTTGCCCTATATATCATATATAGGTGAGGTATTCAATCTCAAAAACTTCAGAGAAAATGGGAAAAATGTGAAAAATAGCTGTTTTTTAGGCAACATTTATGGCCCCTGCGACCTTGACCTTGAAGCAAGGTCAAGATGCTATGTATGTTTTTTGGGGCCTTGTCATCATACACCATCTTGCCAAATTTGGTACTGATAGACTGAATAGTGTCCAAGAAATATCCAACGTTAAAGTTTTCCGGACGGACGGACGGACGACTCGGGTGAGTACATAGACTCACTTTTGCTTCGCATGTGAGTCAAAAAACGGGACACGGACTAAACTGTGCTGTTGGTGGTTGTAGCAATGAAGCCGGGGATGGAATAACGCTTCACACATTTCCAAAAGACGAGGCTTTGCGGGGGGAGGACCATATCAGCCAAATCAGGATCCCACAAATTTACGTTCACGCCCTTTCTGGCAGTCCTCAGGACATTGCCCGGGAACAGGACGGTTCTTTGACTCTGCGTTTTCGAGAGGGTTTTCTGGCCAAGAACCAGGCCCCAGGTCAGCCTTCTCCCTGTGTTCGGGTTAAGCCTCTATCGCATATTTTGGCACAGGGTGACCCTGATATGGTCAATTGTCCGGTTAGGGCCCTGGAGGCCTATTTGGCTCGCATTCAGCCTGTCCGTTCGAGCTCGCAAAAGCTCTTGTTCATTTCCTTGAACACGTCTTTAGAGAAAGACATTACGAGAACTACCTTGGCCAGGTGGGTGTCGGCTCTTATCAAGCAGGCCTATATTTGGAGCCTCTCAAGAAGGGGGGGGGCGCAGCCTGTCTTCCCCCTCGACTCAGCCCGAGCGCATGAATCCAGAGCATGGGCCTCCTCCTTGGCCGTTTTAAGGTCTCGGAGACTAGACGACGTCCTGCGCACAGCCTACTGGCGCTCGGATGACGTCTTCATTAATTTTTACCTGAGGGACATTGCAGCCGTCTGCCGAGATGGTTCTCGGTCTCTCCCTGCCTTGGTGGCAGCTGGGCAATGCCTCTCCAGAACATAAGAGTGAGTTTGAACTTTTTTGATCTTACCCACCACCTTGTTGGAGTTATCTGCTATTATGTGATTCGGAGTAAGAATATGTAATTTAATCGAAAATTTTTAATTAAATTTTCATTTGATTAATATACTTACCCGAATCACATAGGTAATTCCCTCCCACCTACCCCGCTTTTAGTTTCTATGTATTCTAGAAGTCGAATGATGATATTGTGTGTGTACACGGTATTCGTGACGTAATGCACACTACGGGAGGTAATCCCGGGTGGCAATCCTGCTACTTTTTTGGCATGGGTTGCTTCCCTTAGACTATAGACGGGATAGCGTTTCAGACACCTTAGCTTATCGACTGCGTCAATATTTCACATATCTAAATTAAACCAATTTCAATAAACAAAATCAGGAATGTCACCCGAAGGGAACACAAAAGCTAAATCGAAACCCTACGTATCAAGGATTTTTAAAATTCAAATCTTAAAATAAAGGCGAGACACTTTCTTTATTTGGTGTTTAACGTGGTTTTCAACCGTTCAAGGTTATATTGCGACGGAGGAAAGGGGTGATGGGATAGAGCCACTTGTCAATTGTTTCTTGTTCACAAAAGCACTAATCAAAAAATTGCTCCAGGGGCTTGCAACGTAGTATGATATATTACCTTACTGGGAGAATGCAAGTTTCCAGTACAAAGGACTTAACATTTCTTACATACTGCTTGACTAAAATCTTTACAAACATTGACTATATTCTATACAAGAAACATTTAACAAGGGTAAAAGGAGAAACAGAATTCGTTAGTCGCCTCTTACGACATGCTGGGGAGCATCGGGTAAATTCTTTCTCGTCCCAACCAATATGGGACTCCCCCTAACCCGCGGGGGGTGGCGAGACACTCTTAAAAAAAACCTCTTAAAAACTCAGTGGACAGTGAATAGTGTGCTCCCTCTGTCATCAAATGCAACCATTGTAACGGGGAAGTTGAAGGCTCTGCGATAATCCGTTGCTTGGACTGTGGACTGCCGCATATCATTGGATGCCTACAGCATTACGACCAACAGCATATTATTGCATACAGCATTACAACCAACAGCATATTATTGTCTACAGCATTACGACCAACAGCACAAGCATTTTCCTTTTCACTGCCCAGAAATATGGAATGTAAGTTTCAATTTTCATGTTGGTTTGTTTGTTTGCTTAACGCCAACCGACACCGAAGGGCCATATCAGGGCTGTAATTTTCATGTGATAAACAAGGATAACATTCTCATTTTCGGATTGATTCGATTTGACAGCTGTTGCTTTTTGGGTCCAGCGGATCATATCGGCCAAATTCTTTCTTTCTTTCTTTATTTGGTGTTTAATGTTTTCAACCACGAAGGTTATATCGCGACGAGGGAAGGGGGGAGATGGGATAGAGCCACTTGTCAATTGTTTCTTGTTCACAAGAAACACTTAACAAGGGTAAAAGGAGAAACAGAATCCGTTAGTCGCCTCTTACGACATGCTGGAGAGCATCGCGTAAATTCTTTCTCGTCCCAACCGATATGGGACTCCCCCTAACCCACGGGGGGCATATTATTGCCTACAGCATTACGACCAACAGCACAAGCATTCTCCTTTCCACTGCCCGGAAATATGGAATGTAAATTTTCATGTGATTTTGATTTGATAGCTGTTGCTTTTTGGGTCCAGCGGACCATATAGGCCAAATCAGGACGCCACAAGTAACATTTCACAAATTTAAATTAAACCAATTTCGAAAAACAAAATCAGGAATGTCCCCCGAGCAGGTGAACATGTGTTATATATTGTAGCCTAGCCAAAACATTTTTTTCTTTTCTACTTAAAGCCATCAAAGGCAAAGGCTTTGATAGCTTTCTTTCTTTCTTTATTTGGTGTTTAACGTCGTTTTCAACCGGCTTTGATAGCTCAGGGCGTATCTTGTATAGTTTATTTTCATGTGATAACCAAGGATAACATTCTCATTTTCTGTTTGATTTGATTGTTGTTGCTTTTTTGGGTCCAGCCGACTGTTGGATAGGTCGAAGTACGCCTACCATGCAGACGACGCAAGGGAAAGAACTCCCGGTTATATCGCGACGAACAGTGATTCCACTTCTGGTAGTTTACCAAAACTACCTGATTTGTGACACATTCCTCAGGGGTTGGGTTGTCAAACCTGTCAGCATCTCAAGGTTATCTCAGGGTGGTCTTAAGTTGCATGACAATTTTCTCAGTTGAATTGACTTGCCAACATATCAAGTTTATTTCAAGGTGTTCTTAAGATACATCTCAATTTGCTCAGGACTTGGGTTGGCGACCCAGTCAACATCTCAAGGTTATTTCAGGGTGGCCCAAACTTGCATGACAATTTTCAAAGCTTGTTTTTTTTTTTAAGCCCTGTCAACATCTCAACATTATTTCAGGGTGGCCCAAACTTGCATGACAATTTTCAAAGCTTGTTTTTTTTTTTAAGCCCTGTCAACATCTCAAAGTTATTTCAGGGTGGCCCAAACTTGCATGACAATTTTCTAAGCTTGTTTTTTTTTTTAGCCCTGTCAATATCTCAAGGTTATTTCAGGGTGGCATAAAGTTACATGACAATTTGCTCAGGACTTGGGTTGTCGACCCTGTCAACATCTGAAGGTTATTTAAGGGTGGTTCAAAGTAGCATGACCATTTTCTCAGGGCTTGGGTTCCTTTCTTTATTTGGTTTGTTTGTTTGTTTGCTTAACGCCCAGCCGACCACGAAGAGCCATATCAGGGCGGTGCTGCTTTGACATATAACGTGCGCCACACACAAGACAGAAGTCGCAGCACAGGCTTCATGTCTCACCCAGTCACATTATTCTGACACCGGACCAACCAGTCCTAGTACTAACCCCATAATGCCAGACGTCAGGCGGAGCAGCCACTAGATTACCAATTTTAAAGTCTTAGGTATGACCCGGCCGGGGTTCGAACCCACGACCTCCCGATCACGGGGCGGACGCATTACCACTAGGCCAACCGTGTGTTCTGGTTGGTTTGGTTTGGTTTTTGGGGTTTAATGTCTCTTCAGCAGATGCTAGCTGCTATTCGAGACCGATGCAGTTATTTTCTTTTCCCTTCATGTGGCAAGTTCTACGTTTCAGACTATTTACATTCAAATCTATCACTGTAAAAGAAGGTTCTAAAAATTAATCATTTTCACTTCTGGTACTTTAAATCTTGTAAAAAATCTTGATCTCTTTTAAAAAGTTAAAAATCTTGTCCGGGGGAACATCCCGGAATAAAACCTTCAGTGTTTCCGCATTGTAGTGTTTGTCTCGAAATTCTTGAACGTCTACACATTTTGTGAGAACATGTTCTAATGTCCATGGTTCGTCACATCCAAAACAGTATGGTGGATCTTCACCTTTCAGCAGATACGAATGTGTAATGTGACTGTGCCCAATGTGTAAGCGACAGAGAACTGTCTCTTCTTTCCTGTTGAGGCGACATTGGGGTAGGCTGTCCGACAGCTGGGGGACGATCTTATGAAGTTTATTTTCTTCACATTCGTCCCATTCACTCTGCCATAGGTACTTTATGTACATGTTGGTGCGAGTTCTGAAATCTGAATGCTTTGTGTGTTTGTCAGTGATGAGTCTTTCTCTGGCTTCTTTAGCAGCTTGATCAGCTGCAGAGTTGCCTCTAATTCCAACATGGGATGGCACCCATGCAAACACAATCCTTTTGCCTTCTTCAATCAGAGATGCATGTAGCTCTTGGATTTCGACCAACAGTGGGTGATCTAGCTGAGTTCTCTTCACGGCGGTAAGAGCCGATAGGGAATCCGACAGAATCAGGAAGTCTTTATTTTTTGACTAATATACCTGTTTCAGAGCTAGCTGTAAAGCTTTCAACTCTGCAGAAAATACAGAATTGTCATCCGGAAGACGGGCCGAAAAGGCCCTATCGAGTTTAGGACCTGTGACAGAAGCTGATGCCACTTTACTTTCAGCTTTGGACCCATCAGTGAATATTCGTTGATGGGAAATACGCATTGGTAGGCTGGATTTGTAGGCATAGCTTTCAGTTTCAACACATAATTTAGGGTGAGTTTCAGGCGTCGCAGCCTCAGAGAGGGTTCTTTGGCCTCAAAATATAAGGACTGTACTGGAGACGTCCTGAAAGCTCCCAGACAAAGACGTATACCCTGGTGGTGTATTGTGTCTAATAGCCTTAGGTTGGATTTTGCGGCTCCACCATAGACGACACAACCATAGTCCAACTTGGATCGGATTAAAGCACGGTAAAGTCTGAGTAGGACTGTGCGGTCAGCACCCCAGTCCGTATGAGTGACCACTTTCAATACATCCAGAGCTTTCAGACATGATGTCCTCAGATACTGGATATGTTTAAGGAATGTTAGTCGACGGTCAAAGATCAGTCCTAGGAATTTAAATTCTTCAACAACCTTGACAGGATTACCATTCAGGACCAGAGAGGGTTCTGGCATGACTCCCCTTTGTTTGCAAAGATGCATACAGACAGTTTTGCTGGTGGAAAATTTGAAACCGTTCTCTGTTACCCATTTTTGCACTTTGTCTATACATAATTGAAGCTGCCTTTCCACTCTATGTAGGGATTTGCCACGCACACAAAGTGCAAAGTCATCAACAAACAAGGATGACTCGGATCCTTTCAGTACTGCCTTTACTATGTTATTGATTTTGATGTTGAACAACATGGGTGATAGAATGCTTCATTGAGGAACACCCATCTCTTGTTGACAGAACTCTGATAGGTTGGGACCGACCCGTACTGTAAAAAATCGATTACTTAGAAATCCTTCCACAAAAACAGGAAGACGTCCACGAAAACCCATTTCATGCAAATCAGCTAAAATACCGTGTTTCCAGGTCGTGTCGTAAGCCTTTTCGAGGTCGAAAAATATAGCTAGTACATGTTCAGATCTCGCAAAGGCCTCTCGAACGAAGGTCTCAAAACGTACCAAATGATCAGTGGTGCTGCGTCCCTTTCGGAAGCCACATTGCACATCACTTAAGGGGATGTGCGGGGGTGATTTTTGAGCTTTTGGGCAGATTTGGGCATTTAGACATTTTGACTGTTTGGAAAACTGTGGTCATTTTTCTTTCAATTTCTGCCGTTGATGTTGCATATACATGGTTTTTTTGTGTAATAAAAATAAATTCAATAAACCAACCCTCGCCTGATTGCGTTCATTTGTCCTGAACTTGCCTTATTATTGCCGATTTTCAACACCTTGATCAGCAAATTTGAGCAGACGACAGGGCGAACACTGCATGACGTTGCATGCTACATAGCCTCCCCTGTTTGCATGTGACCGTTGTTTCGTTATTTTCCGGACTACTTCGGCTCTAACGGAACATTGTCAATGTAGTTCAATCTACGCCAACTTCCTTATACGGAGAGTATGACGTACGATGCGATCTTGATTCGTTCAACCGGGGTCACGTGGTACAACAATGGCGCTTGTTTACAAGCAGTGAAAGTACACGCTCCTGTGCAAAAATGGTTCGCACCAAGCCATCAACAACCAGAGGAGCCCCAAAATCTACGAAAAAGAGGACAGATCAAGTGAAGAGTCAATGGAAGGCGAAGAAATCAGCGCAATCAGCTTCTGTGCTGACTGACGTGACAGAATTTGTGCCGGTTTTGGGGTCGTCTGCTAGTGCTACATTTTCCGCGTCGATTCCTTCAACTGAAAACATTCTCGGCACGAAGACAAGAAGTGAGTTCAAAAAAGAATCGTATGAGAGGTTTGTTTCCGGTGGAGTTGACACTAAGTCATCTGCTGCTACTGAAACCCTGGTAAAAACCCAGAGGGGTGTTGTAGACTTTGCCGAAGTAGACAGTATGGTTGCAAGTTTGTGCTGTCCACAGTGCAAAAACAAGTGCTTGTCTCTTTGCACAGACTCCAGACCAACAAGTGGCTTGGCAGTATTTGCCCAGGTGAACTGTTCTTCGTGCGAAGAGCCTGTGTATGAACAGTATCTGGCGACAAAATTTAAATCCAAGACAAAAGTGTTCGACATGAACAGACAGGCAGTGTATTCCTCGCTTGCTTGTGGACTGGGAGCCACCACATTCAGAAATTTCTGTGAAAACATGGATTTAGCTGGACTTCACCACAAGACCTTTCATACTCATGCCAGCCAACTATTCACACAACTAGAGGGATTCCGGAAGCATGTGTTCAGTGAGACTGTTGCATATGTTCGAGAAGTTCATGCAAGATACTGTGGCACTACTCTTGGTGTCGATGACACCCTGAACATTATTGTGAGCTATGATGGCACCTGGCTTACTCGTGGACACTCTTCGCACATTGGAGTTGGGTGTGCTGTGGACTTACTTACTGGACTCTGTGTTGATGCCCATGTCATGTGTACCTACTGCCAGGTGTGCGAGTCTACGGGGCAGAAGCTGTTTCAGGAAAAACCAGAGGAGTATGCGGCCTGGCTCGTGGACCACTTGGACAAGTGTGAGGTGAACTATAAAGGTAAATTATATTTGTTTGCACAGAAATATTTGAATAGAGTTTATTTCAAATTTAAGCAACTTACTCAAATATAGCAAATTACAAGTAAATGTAATAGTGATGAGTGGATATTATTTTCCATGCATTCCAGTGAAACTGAAAACCAAAACTAAAGGCATGGATGATGGATTACAAAAAAGCGTCATAAAGACAGATCATCAATTTATGATAATAATAATGAAAGTTGTAACACATGCATATATAAATCCAATTTTTAAGAATAGTTCAGGGCATGGGGGAGTGGATGTGTGTGATGAAAATAATAAGAAAACACACACAGATAGAGAGAGAGAGAGAGAGAGAGAGAGAGAGAGAGAGAGAGAGAGAGAGAGAGAGAGAGAGAGAGCTGTATTTACAGCATGAAGTGAGATTCACAAGTCTTCAGAATCAACGGGCTTAGAACAGAGGGAGCTAGTAGTGGTCAGGGGGTGGCAAATAGTTTACACATACATACATGTATACATGTGTGGCCACATACATACATGTACCGTATGTATGTGTGGCACAATACAAGTGTATTTAAAAATGTTCAAATAGTATCAATTGATGAATATTATGCTTAACGTTTACAATCTAACATGTTCAGTGCCACAATATAACATGTTCTCACCACTATTAATAGGTAACATGCGCCTTGAGTCGCCTTGTGGGGTGAGATACGTGCGCGATATAAATCCTCGTAAATAAATAAAAGTAAATAAATAAATAAATAAAAAAATACCTGCTGCTAGAAATTTAATATACAGTAATTTGGTAATTCCATGTTTATTTCAATTCTTTTCTGTATTAATTATAGTTGAAGTATTAGCTGTACAATGACTGTGAATAACACATGCGTGCACACACACACACACACACACTTAAAAAATACTCTGTTTGCAAATTACATTTCTTATTTTGTTCTTGTTTGCAGGCTCATCAGGGATGATGGAGGTGGAAGCAGCCCGTGTCATATGGCGTCGATCGGTGAACACCAACAAGCTTCGCTACACAACACTTCTGTCGGACGGTGACTCCAAGACTTTTACAGAGCTCAACGACATCAAGCCCTATGGTGAGGATATTCACATTGACAAGGAAGAGTGTGTGAACCATGTGAGTAAACGACTTGGTACAGCTCTTCGCAACATGGTGACAGACTGCCGAAAGCGAGGGGTGACTCTTGGTGGACGTGGAAGGGGTCAGCTGACAGGCAATGCCATACGCAAGCTACAGATTTACTACAACCGGGCAATTCGTAGCAACAAGGATGTGTGTAGCATGAAAAAAGCAATCATGGCATCACTGTACCATTGTTTTTCCACTGACGAAAATCCACAACATGAACTTTGTCCTGCTGGAGAGAGCTCGTGGTGTTTCTTTCAGGAAGCGCTGGCGAAGCACCAAGTTCCAGGTCCACACAAACACCTCATCCACACACCCCTCAATGAGGAGAAGTTAGCTGCACACCTGTTGCCCATTTATGAGAGACTTTCTGAAGAACACCTACTCAGCAGATGTGTTTCTGGCAAGACACAAAATGCCAATGAGTGTCTCCACAGCCTCATTTGGTCAAGATGTGCTAAGGACCACTTTGCTTCCCGCAGTCGTGTTGAGTTTGCAGTCTTGACTGCTATTAGAGAGTTCAACTTTGGACCTGCTGCTGCTGCCGACTCTGCCCAGTTCTTCGGATTCCAGACTGGACATCACATGAAGAGGCTTGGAGCAGCCAGGATGCACAAGAGGGTGCGGAACAGTCTGAAGGCTGTGAGAGACAAGCAAAGTAAAAGGAGAGACAAAGTGCGGGCAGCCAAGTCAAAGAGACTGGAAGAACTTGTTCAGCTGGAAGGTGGCCCTGCATATGCAGCAGGCATGTTCTAAGTTTTGACTATGTAAATGTTTTAACATAGACGGGGAATCGAGACGAGGGTCATGACTCATGGTGTGTTTGTGTATAAAGTGATTCCGAGGAAACTACTGGACCAATCTTGATAAAACTTAACATGAGAGTTCCTGAGTGCGATATCCCCAGATGTCTTTTTTCCATTTTTTGGAAAGATGTCTTTGATGACGTCATATCCGGATTTTTTTAGGCAGTTGAGGCAGCGCTCTAACACCCTAATTTTTCAACCAAATTGATTGCAATTTTGGTAAAGCAATCTTCGACGAAGTCCGGACTATGGTATTGCATTTCAGCTCAAAATTTTAAAAATAAAGTAATGAGTTTGCTTGTTAAGTTTGTCATTAAAATCTAATTTTTAGTAACAAAATAAACTTTGACTGCATTGCATTCCTCATTTTTTCCTGAATTCAAAAATATATAGATATGTCATGTTCACTCTAACAATGTGCTCAGAATTACAGAAAATAGGTTTAGTAAGTACTATACGGTCTCATGCTTTGCGGAGACGAGCGTGATCCGTCTCGGTATTGTTAGCCGAGACTATCTTAATGTATCTCGTAGTCTTGGCGATGACTGGTTTGTGGTGTTGATATTTAAGTTTCATACTGATTGACTAAATGTTTTTATATTGCTTCACGCGACTTGTCATTGTTATTGTGGTTAACATTATTCTCATATATATTGTGGTTATTGTACGCATATGTGCAATTAATGACTTGGGTACGTTTCGTAATTTGGAGCTAGCTTGTGTGTGTGTGTGTGTGTGTGTGTGAATGTGAACGTGAACGAGTGAGCGAGCTTTTTTTGGTGTGCATGCTGTAATTGGGAGTGTGTGTATGCATTGTTTGTAACTCGGGACAAACAATTTTCATAGTGTACTGCACATGTTTGAAATAACTTATGTTTTATGTCTTCCCTAACTTTTAAACTGTGTCTCTAAGGTGTGAAAGACATTCCTCAGTGTGGAATTTGGAGATACATGTATGTATTTTGAGTTTAATTACAACTATCAATGGTTTCAAAACAAATTGTGTGCGTTTTTGCCTTTTCCTCAGTTTGCATGTTTTGACATTTGGGAACGAAATGATTTCAAATCTACTGGTTAGATTTCTGTGAAATTCTGCATACTTGTACTTTTACATACTATCTACAGAGTTACCATTTGAATAATGAATCGGAAAAGAAATGTTGGCTTTACGATTTTTTTAATATTAAATTTTACGCAAAATTTCAACATTATGATAAAAAAAAATTTTTTTAAATAACTGTAATACTCACAGAAAAAATAAATGGTAAATCTGTAGATATGATCTAAATCTATATTTATGCAAAATATTGGACAGAAATCGAGCATTTGGATATGGAAAAAACGGTTCCTAAAATCCAATATGGCTGCTGTTTACTTTTCTGTTTCTATAGCAACGACATACACAATAAACAAACACATTAACATTTTTTAATTCAGAGACCATCAGTATTATAACAAAAGCGACACAAACAGTGCTGATCATCAGATATGGAAAATAGCGATTTGGCCCTCACATGGCCTTAAGAGGTTTTGTTTTTCTAGGTACCACACCATCCTAGCGTTGACCAATCTCTCCATGGTTTTACACAGACAGCTGGTCAAGGCTATCGGACGGTAGTTGCTGGGGTTTGTATGATCTTTACCTGGTTTTGGAATGGGGACAATCATCGCTTCTTGCCATGAAGGTGGAAAGGATCCACTCTCCCATATGTGGTTAAAAACCTTCAGCAAGACCAGAAGACAACTTTCTGGTAGGTGTGTGAGGAACTGATAATGTATTCCGTCCAGCCCCGTTGCTGAGTTGTTGCATTTTTGTAAGGCTTGTTTGAGTTCAGTTATACTGAACAACTTGTTGTAGTTCTCCTCATTCTGAGATGAGAAGTTTATGGGTTTACGTTCTTGGGTGGCTTTGATTTTTTGAAAATCTGTGCAGTAATTTTCTGTTGATGAGTTTTTCTCTATTGTTGAAGCCAGAACGTTTGCTACTTCATTCTTTTGGGTTATAAGGGATCCATTTACCACAAGGTGGTTAATTGATGCAGATCCTTTTTTCCCTTTGATTTTACGAATAGCATTCCAAACTTTACTTGATGCTACCTTAGAGTTTAAGTTAGAGCAAAAAGACCTCCAGGATGTTCTTTTAGAATGTTTTATGACAGTGCGACTCTTAGCGCGAAATCGGAAGAAAGTCAACTTCTTGCTAAGGGTCGGGCATCTGTAGAACCTGTGTAGACTTCTCTTTCGCTCAGATCGGGCTTCTTGGCATTCTTTATTAAACCATGGCACTTTAATGCGGTTGTTTGAAGATGTTTTTGGGATGTACTCAGTGGCAATGTCTTGTAGAGTGTTTGTAAAAATAGATGATGGGTCGTCACTTCCATCAAAGACAGTGTCTTCTGTGAGTTGGACAGAACATTCGGCAGTAAAAGACAGCCAGTTTGCCTTGTTCAGGTTCCATCTCTGGGGGGAAGCTTCTTCCAATCCATCTATTTGAGACATCAAGATAGGGAAATGATCGCTACCACATGTGTCATCATAGACTTTAAATTCAAAGTCTAGAACAAGAGAGGTGTCGCAAATAACTAGATCTAGTATGGACTTGCATCCTGTTGCAGGATGGAGATATGTTGGTACTCCATCGTTTAAAACGCATAGATTACTGATTGTCTAAAAAATCTTCTAGGATTCGTCCTCTCGTACTTAGAGAGTTGCTGCCCCATAGAGGGGAATGAGCGTTAAAATCTCCCATTAAAACAAAGGGAGCTGGAAGCTGATCAATAAGATTTTCAAGATCGTGCTTCGTGTAACATTTTGATGGTGACAGATATACACTGCAGAGAGTGATGGTTTTATCTAATGTCACTCGTGCTGCGACGGCTTGAATGTTTGTACATAGGTTGATCTCACTACAAAGTACACTTTTCTCAATCAAAAGAGCAACTCCCCCAGACGTGTTATTGTCTGAATGGTTTCTAAAAACATTGTATCCAGATACATTAAAATCTTTGTTTGGTTTCAGCATTGTTTCCTGTAATGCTGTAGCAACAGGATGAAATTTGTGTAAAAGTAGACATAATTCTTCATAGTTAGCTTGGACCCCTCTACAATTCCATTGAATAAAATTGGCTATGTTTGTTTAGTTTTAAGAAGTTTCTGCCTCCATACGCTCTTCGTCGGATAAACTCCCAAAATGATTGTATAGTGTGATGGGATTTTTCTCCATTTTTGGGGTGCGAGGCGATCTTTGGGGCAGAGTAACTTTTTCCTTGTCCGGAGGTGTTCGTGGTGTGGATTGAGTAAGGTCCACTACCTTGACGGCCCCCTTGGTGTGAGTTGCCCTGTGAACAGGCTTCTGGGTTGGGGTGGTGAAGCGAACCTCACCAGGAGACCCCATAGGGTCCTCAATTGGGGTGGTGAAGCGAACCTCACCAGGAGCCCCCACAGGGTCTCCAGTTGGGGCGGTGAAGCAAACCTCACCAGGAGACCCCATAGAGTCTCCAGTGGGGATAGCCCCACCTGTGCTTTCATCTGTCTGTGTACAAATACTTTTGTTTCTTGTGGGCTCTGTCCTTTTCAACATGGACGGGCCTGCCTGGACACCCACAGACCTATTGAAATACTGGTCTGGGTGGGTGTTGACTTTGTTGCCGGTCTTTGACTGACTGCTGCCGCAAAACTTTTCTGGAAGGAAAAAACATTAGTTTTTTCAACCTCCTTCCTGGCGTCTGAGAAAGACATCTTTTTCTCCGTTTTTGTTTTTTGAACACTTTGCCAAGTTGTTACCTAATCCGTTTCCGCTTGGAAAGAGTTGACGAACATTATGCCAAGTTGTTACCTAACCCGTTTCCGCTTGGAAAGAGTTAAATCTCCTATTACAGATTGATACCTTATGTTTCCTCTTATCGTTGCGTATATCCATCTGTATCCTTGGCGCTTTGGAGTTGGATAACCGCTCCACCTAAGCGTCCCCTTGTTGGGCTCCGTGGTGGGTGGGGATCAGATGCGATGAAGATAAAGGCCTCAAACATGACCTCTTCTTTTTCTTCTTTTTTTTCAAACACTCAAAACAGAAACAAACGAAGATACTGCGTTGACTCTGACTCTGACGATGAAGTCCGAGTCAGAGCAACAAAGAACAACATCAGCGAGGCCTGGCCCCGTTTCATTGTTGTTGAGACAGCAGATGAGGCACAGCCCATCTCCAAACTTTCGCCTTTTGCGATACAGAAGGTTATTGCAGGTGTATCATCAACGATAGAGAACATTAAGAGGCTTCGAAATGGCTCTCTACTGATTGAATGTCCTTCAAAAAAGGCATCAGATGGTCTTCTCCGTCTGAATGGTCAGAAATTTGTTGATAGACCGGTCAAGGTCAGTCCTCACAGAGGCCTGAACACCAGCAAAGGAGTCATCCGATGCCGAGAGCTGGAGGGCCTCAGTGAGGCTGAAATAAAAGAAGGTCTAAAGGATCAAGGTGTCATTGATGTGTACCGGGTGTTGATCAGAAAGGGCGATATCAGAGTACCCACCAACACCCTTTTCGTCACTTTTTGTACACCAAATATCCCTGAGAAAATAAAAGTGGGATTTGTTCAAATAAGAGTGACTTTGTATATTCCATCACCAATGAGATGTTTCCAATGCCAAAGATTTGGACATTCAAAGGCTGGATGTAAACAGAAGGCAGTGTGCGAGAGGTGTGGCGGAGATCCTCACGAAGGTCCCTGCACATCACCACCCACCTGCAAAACTGTAAGGGAAACCATTCCCCGTCCTCCAGAGAATGTCCAAAATACAAGTTTGAACAGACCGTGTGTTCTCAAGATACATGAACATTTGCTAAGGACTTGGGTTGTCGACCCTGTTAACATCTCAAGGTTATTTCAGGGTGGTCCCAAGTTGCATGACAATTTTCCAAGGCCACTCAAAATAACTCTTTTACTTCCCAGGCAAGTTATGTATGACGTCAAATATAATTAGCGTCATCAATAAATAACGTCACAGACAGTGTCACAGCCATAGACAGTGATTCCACTTCTGGTAGTTTAGAGAAACTACCTGATTTGTGACACATTCCTCAGGGGTTGGGTTGTCAACCCTGTCAGCATCTCAAGGTTATCTCAGGGTGGTCTTAAGTTGCATGACAATTTTCTCAGTTGAATTGACTATCCAACATATCAAATTTATTTCAAGGTGTTCTTAAGATACAACTCAATTTGCTCAGGACTTGGGTTGGCGACCCAGTCAACATCTCAAGGTTATTTCAGGGTGGCCCAAACTTGCATGACAATTTTCTAAGCTTGTTTTTTTTTAAGCCCTGTCAACATCTCAAAGTTATTTCAGGGTGGCCCAAACTTGCATGACAATTTTCTAAGCTTGTTTTTTTTTTTAGCCCTGTCAATATCTCAAGGTTATTTCAGGGTGGCATAAAGTTACATGACAATTTGCTCAGAACTTGGGTTGTCGACCCTGTCAACATCTCAAGGTTATTTCAGGGTGGTTCAAAGTAGCATGACCATTTTCTCAGGGCTTGGGTTCCTTTCTTTATTTGGTTTGTTTGTTTGTTTGCTTAACGCCCAGCCGACCACGAAGAGCCATATCAGGGCGGTGCTGCTTTGACATATAATGTGCGCCACACACAAGACAGAAGTCGCAGCACAGGCTTCATGTCTCACCCAGTCACATTATTCTGACACCGGACCAACCAGTCCTAGCACTAACCCCATAATGCCAGACGCCAGGCGGAGCAGCCACTAGATTACCAATTTTAAAGTCTTAGGTATGACCCGGCCGGGGTTCGAACCCACGACCTCCCGATCACGGGGCGGACGCCTTACCACTAGGCCAACCGTGTGTTCTCAAGATACATGAACATTTGCTAAGGACTTGGGTTGTCGACCCTGTTAACATCTCAAGGTTATTTCAGGGTGGTCCCAAGTTGCATGACAATTTTCCAAGGCCACTCAAAACAACTCTTTTACTTCCCAGGCAAGTTATCTTTCTTTCTTTATTTGGTGTTTAACGTCGTTTTCAACCACGAAGGTTATATCGCGACGAAGGCAAGTTATGTATGACGTCAAATATAATTAGCGTCATCAATAAATAACGTCACAGACAGTGTCACAGCCATAGACAGTGATTCCACTTCTGGTAGTTTAGAGAAACTACCTGATTTGTGACACATTCCTCAGGGGTTGGGTTGTCAACCCTGTCAGCATCTCAAGGTTATCTCAGTGTGGTCTCAAGTTGCATGACAATTTTCTATCCAACATTTCAAGGTTATTTTAAGGTGTTCTGAAGATACATGAACATTTGCTCAGGACTTGGGTTGTCGACCCTGTCAACATCTCAAGGTTATTTCAGGGTGGTCCCAAGTTGCATCACAATTTTCCAAGGCCACTCAAAACAACTTGTTTACTTCCCAGGCAAGTGATGTATGACGTCAAATATAATTAGCGTCATCAATAAATGACGTCACAGCCATAGACAGTGATTCCACTTCTGGTAGTTTACCAAAACTACCTGATTTGTGACACATTCCTCAGGGGTTGGGTTGTCAACCCTGTCAGCATAATGACGGTACCCACCGTTAATTCAATTTTCATCTTCAGTTTCACAAAACAAAAAATGAAAAACGACTCGATTTTCAATATTTCGTTTTTCAATCTTCAATACGGTAAACAGAAAAACAGTTCACTTCCGTTTTTCAATATTTGATTTTCAATTCACAAATCAAAAAAGGAAACAAGGTCTACTTCCGTTTTTCAATATTTTGTTTTTCATTCTTCAAAACGGTAAACAGCAAAACAGTCTACTTCCGTTTTTCAATGTTTGATTTTCAAAGCGATAATAGAAAAACAATCAACTTCCGTTTCTCAATAATGTAATATCTTTCATAGTTTTCTTGTGCAATGAACGCTCCCCGATTTCCCAACCAATCGAAGCTCGGTGTCATTTGCGCCATAACGCAAAAGCCGTGCAGGAGTGCTAGCTGGATTTTTGGCCTGTGGACTGCAAGATGTCGGCTGTTTTTTTTAGTGGGTCGCAAAGGATATCGTTGTCGCTGGCAGACGTCCGTGTCAGCAACCAAGGTTATCTCAGGGTGGTCTTAAGTTGCATGACAATTTTCTCAGTTGAATTGACTATCCAACATATCAAGTTTATTTCAAGGTGTTCTTAAGATACAACTCAATTTGCTCAGGACTTGGGTTGGCGACCCAGTCAACATCTCAAGGTTATTTCAAGGTGGCCCAAACTTGCATGACAATTTTCTAAGCTTGTTTTTTTTTTAAGCCCTGTCAACATCTCAACGTTATTTCAGGGTGGCCCAAACTTGCATGACAATTTTCTAAGCTTGTTTTTTTTTTAGCCCTGTCAATATCTCAAGGTTATTTCAGGGTGGCCCAAAGTTACATGACAATTTGCTCAGGACTTGGGTTGTCGACCCTGTCAACATCTGAAGGTTATTTCAGGGGGGTTCAAAGTAGCATGACCATTTTGTCAGGGCTTGGGTTCCTTTCTTTATTTGGTTTGTTTGTTTGTTTGCTTAACGCCCAGCCGACCACGAAGAGCCATATCAGGGCGGTGCTGCTTTGACATATAACGACACACAAGACAGAAGTCGCAGCACAGGCTTCATGTCTCACCCAGTCACATTATTCTGACACCGGACCAACCAGTCCTAGCACTAACCCCATAATGCCAGACGCCAGGCGGAGCAGCCACTAGATTGCCAATTTTAAAGTCTTAGGTATGACCCGGCCGGGGTTCGAACCCACGACCTCCCGATCACGGGGCGGATGCCTTACCACTAGGCCAACTGTGCCGGTTTCTTTATTTGGTGTTTAACGTCGTTTTCAACCACGAAGGTTATATCGCGACGGGGAAAGGGGGGGGGGGGGGGGGAGGGGAGGTGGGATAGAGCCACTTGTTAATTGTTTCTTGTTCACAAAAGCACTAATCAAAAATTTGCTCCAGGGGCTTGCAACGTAGTACAATATATGACCTTATTGGGAGAATGCAAGTTTCCAGTACAAAGGACTTAACATTTCTTATATACTGCTTAACTAAAATCTTTACAAACATTGACTATATTCTATACAAGAAACACTTAACAAGGGTAAAAGGAGAAACAGAATCCGTTAGTCGCCTCTTACGACATGCTGGGGAGCATCGGGTAAATTCTTCCCCCTAACCCGCGGGGGGTAGGGCTTGGGTTGTCGACCCTGTCAACATTTAAAGTTACTTCAGGGTGGCCCAAAGTTGCATGACAATTTCCTATTTTGTTTAAACCCTGTCAACATCAGTCTATGGCGAGGACTTTCCAGTTGAAAAGATTGAGTGTGTGGGTCATGTGCAGAAGCGCATGGGGTCAAGGTTGCACAACCTCAAATCAAGGTCAGGAAAGAGAAAACTAACTGATAACAAGCCCATGGGAGGGAAGGGGAGACTGACAAATCAAACAACTAACACAGCACTATGGAAATGCAATAAGAAACAATAAGGAAAATCTGAAGGGCATGAGAGAGGCAGTGTGGGCCATATACCATCACAAAGCCTCCACTGACGAGGCACCGACACATAACTTTTGCAATGAATCTGAAATCAAGGGCAAATGGGACTCTGGCAGATTTTACCCACAAAAACATTTGCCAGAAGCCATCATGTCTTAGCTCAAACCAATTTTTAAAGACCTGACGAAGACTGAGTTACTGACAAGTGTCTGGGCAGTTACACACAAAACGCATGGTTTTTTTTATTTTTCAAGATACATCCTTGAAACTTGGTGTGCTACACTCTCACATGCATATCTCAGAGTTGTTCTAGAATTTAGTTATTACTAGCACTAACATCAATTTTTAGAAATTTCAGTACTACCTAATTTTTTTTAATAAAAAAAATATCCAGTATAAAATATTTCACTCCAAGCAAAATATTACACCTAATGACTTGATTATAGAACAACACTAACTTAAGGAAATAATCTACTTGTTTGGAGAAAACTTGGAAAAACAACACTGCACGTGTTTGCCCCGAAACAGCCTCTTTTTATGATTTTTTAATTTTAATTCTACTTCTGCACAATTCATCATCAAACTGATACTTTTCTGTGATATATTACATGTATGTCCATTTCTCTAAGCTGTGCTAATATTTCAAAAGAATACAATGATTAAGAGCTTCATAACAAAAATAAACAAAATAATACCTTCCGCTAGGTAGTACTGCCGCCTTGAGCCAGAAACATTTCATTTTTATTTTCTTCTGCAAAAAAGAAAGGAAGCTTGACTATGAATTTGCCAAAGACCCCTGGCACAGTTGAACTGTAGTTGGTTACTGGTTCTAAATACATGACCAGTGGAAGTAAGCCACACCCACTTTACTTCTCTTCATCCTGCTAACAGCAACAACAAAACAAGTAGCGTAAGGCGAAAATACAACATTTAGTCAAGCTCAGTCGAACTCACAGAATGAAACTGAACGCATTGCATTTTTTCCGCAAGACCGTACACTCGTAGCATCGTCTGTCCACCGCTCGTGGCAAAGGCAGTGAAATTAACAATCCAGAAAAGCGCGGTAGCGGTTGCGCTGAGGAGGATAGCACGCTTTTCTATATCTCTATTCTTTCTTTCTTCTTGTCGTTCGCTGTTAGATCGTCAGTCCGGACTGCATTATTCTTTCTAACTCTCTGAATGTGTTTTTAATCCAAATATATCATATCTATATGTTTTAGGAATCAGGAACGGACAAGGAATAAGATGAAATTGTTTTTAAAATGCAATCCCAAAGTCCGGCCTTCGTCGAAGATTGCTTGGCCAAAATTTTGATCAATTTGATTGAAAAATGAGGGTGTGACAGTTTATTTCTTTCTTTGTGGGCTTTCTGTTGTGTTACCAGCCAGTGTTGTTTTAAAACTTTTTTTCCTTTTTAAACTCATGCATATATAGTTATGATCAAACAGAAGAAATTGACTGTTGTAATTTGTATTTGTAATAATTATACTACAACACAATGGGTAATTTTAATGATATGAAATATCAAAGGCATGTTATATCAAAATCAATATTTTAATTTTATCATGAATGGACCAGTCATTTTGGTCATGCAGCTTTTATTTCAGTTCAGCATGTTCATAATTATGCAGCAGTAGGGAGGAGGTTGACATAGTTAGAAATTACCTTCGAGACAGTTTTTTTGTTTACCTAAGAATTTTTGGAACAAAGAAATGCATCAGACTCGGTATTAGCAGCAATGTCTGGACATAAGAGCCAGAAACCATAACTTTTGAAGGTTCACTCAGTACATCAAAATTCAGAATTTCAAGCAGATTAAAAGGTCCTGTTACACTTTTCTGTGTGACTTCCTATCCCGCAACCTGTTCTGTTGTATAGTATTTATGACAAAAAAGCCCTTTAAATCAATGTGGAAGAATTTTGTTAACACTATCAGTGAGAGGTGTTTGCATCAGTTTAAGTTGTAAACATGTTTTTGTCTGCACAGTGAACTAATTTCTTGTGCACAGTAATCCCTATTGTGCTCATGTGCAAGTCTCATGCCAAGATCTAACCCACTGGGGTCCTGCTTTGGCCCCAGTCTTCTGCAAGACCATAAAAGCAGCAACTAACTATTTATTATGTTGCAGTAGACCAACAATGGTCTTGACAGATCACGATCTGACAGAGCGACTTAAGGGCATACAAGGGCTGCTAACCCTAATCGCAGAGGGTGGTGGTGGTTGGAGTGATGCAGGCGATTTTGGGAGCACCTTCTAGCAGTCCATCATATATAGCGCCTATCCTGTCAACACCATGCTCGAATGTGGGTGATTCCAACCATCTTGAGGGTCCAGCTTTGTTTGCCTTTTTTAATTTTTCTGTGATTTTTCATATTTTCTCTGCTAGTGCTAATGCTAAATGAATGTTGCTTTTCTTTTTTGTTAATACATGTACTTTGTTTTCCGTAACATACTGATTTATCTGTTTCACAGGTGTACCCATAAACACTTCGAGACGAAGGGGCCAGGTCCCCAATGCCAAGCGGCAGAGGAAACAGAAGCCGTGTCCTCTGGAACAATGCCCTGCTATGGTTGTGAACTTGCATCGTCATTTCGTGCAAGTACATAAAGACATTTTAAGTTGTAAAAATGTTTTTGTCTGCACAGTGAACTAATTTCTTGTGCACAGTAATCCCTATTGTGCTCATGTGCAAGTCTCATGCCAAGATCTAACCCACTGGGGTCCTGCTTTGGCCCCAGTCTTCTGCAAGACCATAAAAGCAGCAACTAACTATTTATTATGTTGCAGTAGACCAACAATGGTCTTGACAGATCACGATCTGACAGAGCGACTTAAGGGCATACAAGGGCTGCTAACCCTAATCGCAGAGGGTGGTGGTGGTTGGAGTGATGCAGGCGATTTTGGGAGCACCTTCTAGCAGTCCATCATATATAGCGCCTATCCTGTCAACGCCATGCTCGAATGTGGGTGATTCCAACCATCTGATTTATCTGTTTCACAGGTGTACCCATAAACACTTCGAGACGAAGGGGCCAGGTCCCCAATGCCAAGCGGCAGAGGAAACAGAAGCCGTGTCCTCTGGAACAATGCCCTGCTATGGTTGTGAACTTGCATCGTCATTTCGTGCAAGTACATAAAGACATACCACAACATGATATCGCCAAGTATTTAGAGAAGCCAAAGGGCAGCAAGAGGAAACTGAAATCGTGGACATGTCCAGAAGATGGGTGTGGGTGGAGGGGGGATCGTTTAGACCAACATTTAAGTTCCAAAATTCATGGATTTGACAAGGGTTCTGCCAAAGCAATGGCCAAATTGGTCAGACAAAATTAAAGCCTAACCCTAACCCATACCGTACTTTCCGGGTCATAAGGCTCGACTTTTTTCCTCCAGTTCGACCCCTGCGTCTTGTATAACGAAGCTAATCCGTGTATGAAATACGAAAAAAATCAAAGAGACCGCCTTTCTTTCTTTATTTGGTGTTTAACGTCGTTTTCAACCACGAAGGTTATATCGCGACGAAAGAGACCGCCTGAGTACCAGTCAAACAACTTGTGATAATGCATGTTTCAGCTACTAGGTACTGCCCTGGCCAAGTTTCCTCGAGCTCTCAAGCCACCCAGCTATCACAATGGACCTGCCTTTGATCTCCCCGCACACACAGAGCACACATATTTCCACTCTGTTAAACTCGGTCACTGACCGGTCACTGACCCCGGTGCAGGAAGTGTTTCCTCTCTCAGATATGACAGGGGAACCACCTCTCATGGCAAAAACTGGGTCATTGACCCCTGGGAAGAAGGTGCGTCTATAAACAAGGCCACCCAGCTATCACAATGGACCTGCCTTTGATCTTGCCGCACACACAGAGCACTCATATTTCCACTCTGTTAAACTCGGTCACTGACCGGTCACTGACCCCGGTTCAGGAAGTGTTTCCTCTCTCAGATATGACAGGGGAACCACCTCTCATGGCAAAAACTGGGTCATTTCCACTCTGTATTCTTCCTTTGATGTGCGGCTTACCGTTTGTTACCGGTATACTTTTTCAATTTTGGTGCGCCCTCCCCTGCGCCCAATGGGTGACTGGATTACAATTTTTGTTAAAAAGAAGGGGGTGCGCCTTATGCGCTGTAGCGCCTTGTCACCCGGAAAGTACGGTATTTGAAAGCGATCAGGTTCCTCGTCGCCCCTGGAGCACAATTTTGATTAGTGCTTTTGTGAATTAACGAACGACGATGAACCTTTCTTTCTTTATTTGGTGTTTAACGTCGTTTTCAACCGTTCAAGGTTATATCGCGACGGGGAAAGGGGGGAGATGGGATAGAGCCACTTGTTAATTGTTTCTTGTTCACAAAAGCACTAGGCCTAATCAAAAAATTGCTCCAGGGGCTTGCAACGTAAGAATGCAAGTTTCCAGTGTGTGTGTGTGTGTGTGATGAGCTTTCCTATCTTTCTTTCTTTATTTGGTGTTTAACGTCGTTTTCAACCACGAAGGTTATATCGCGACGAAGCTTTTCTATCCTTGGCACAAAGGGTCAAAAATCCAAAAAATAAGCCCTTAAAAAAATAAGGCCTTATTTTTGAAAATATGCCCATATTTTTGAAAATAAGCCCTTATTTCTAAAATAAGGCCTTATTTTCCATTATTAAGGCCTTAAATCTTTAAGCCCTTAAAAAAATATGGGCATAAAAAAATAAGCCCTTATTTGAAAATAAGGCCTTACGAGAAATAAGGCCTTATTTCTGTAAGGCCTTAATAAAAATAAGGGCATAGAAAAAATAAGGGCATAAAAAAATATGGGCATAAAAAAATAAGGGCATAAAAAAATAAGGCCTTATTTTTTTGACCAATCATGAAGCTGAATAGAATTCGGCTGCGCAGCTCATGCGCAGAGATCTCATAAGAAACATGGCGAATGGGGGGTTCACAGATTGTGATGAAGTTTTGAGAAGAATTTGTGCTAAAATTGCAAATTGCAAGAGAATTGGGGTTTTGGCGAGTTTGTGCGCGCTTTCGAATGCGTGAAGCCTATCCGCTCGATGTTATGACGGATGTTTTGAACGAGAGGCGAGTTTGTGCGCGCTTTCGAATGTCCGGATGCGCAGTGGCGATGCGCAGAAAAATATGGGCATATTTTTTTTAAGGGCTTATTTTTTTATGGGCATAATTTTTTAAGAGCTTATTTTTTTAAGGTCATAACAGAAATAAGGCCTTATTTCAGTAAGGCCTTAACAGAAATAAGGCCTTATTTCATTATGCCCTTATTTCCTTATGGCTGTAAATATTTAAGGCCTTATTTCTGAAATAAGGCCTTATTTATAGAAATAAGGGCTTATTTTCAAAAATATGGTCATATTTTCAAAAATATGGTCATATTTTCAAAAATATGGGCATATTTTCAAAAATATGGGCATATTTTGTTAAAGGAATACCCGGTTGCAACCGTGAACCATTATTTCTAGGAAGAAGTGTCTTTGGGGTAAACAATTATACGCATAACATCAACAAACTCCTTTTCAATCAGAAGTTATCAACCTCGGAAAGTCCGTTTGTACACCTGTAATCAAGCTCAAGGGAGCGAACCGAGCGCAACAGGTTTTTGCTCGTACTCGGTTAGGTCCCCTGAGATGTGACGTCATAACTTGGGAAGAACATGGCTGCCGAAGACTCCTCATCGTGCTGTTCGTATTCCTCTCTGCCATCTATTGATCAGCTGTCTTGTGATAGCAGCGATTTTGAGCTGGAGGCATTTGCAAAAACCACCACTCAGCCATACCAGTACGAACCAGAAGCTGCTAACGACCAGGGGGATGAGGAAGATGAAGTTGTTTGTGAAGACACAGAGCCAGAGGCCTGCCTCTCCCGTTTGTTTACCACCGAGTGGTGAGTATTCAGTGTACTTACTTACATGCTCAAAATATCTTTTTTTTTCATTGGGTGAACTGCTTACATACGTGCAAATGTATCTTTTTAAGTTCTAGGTGTGTGTGTGTGTGTGTGTGTGTGTTTGGTTGCTATTGTCGTGGGTTAGGGTTTGTTGATTGAATCTGCTCTGTACCCTCGTAAATGTGGGTGAAATCAACCTTGATCTACTTTCTAAAAATCAATTTCAGCTGTTTGTGCTTATTTGTGCTGACAGGTGCAACTGTGGATGCTGCTCTAGCTCTCTCATGGGAACACTCCGTGAAAGCAGGTGCTGCCATGAACTACCAGAGAGCACTTATCACCGAAGATGAGGTTGGCTGTGTCACAGACCACCCAGGCTTCGCACCAGTCTGCCTGAACCCCTATGTGCTCTACACGTGCTATAGGTGGTTCAATCAGCAGCACCGACGAACCATTACGGACATCAATGAGTAAGTTGATCTCATTTCTATGCTTTTTCAATATTCAATGCCTTTGATTTGATGTACACATCATGTACGCGAAATAGATTTGCAAAAAGCTTAGTAGAGATACAAGGGAAGTTGAATTTCAGGCCCTATTTAGCACTTAAAGTGTTTCAAGAGTATTTTGGTGATAAAAACAGTGATGTTAAAGTCCTTTGTGATGAGGTGTGGTTTGACGTTCTTAAAATTAGAAATAAAACCCTAATAAATAATTACCAGAAAATGTATGGCCTCTCAAATGATATAATTGTCACCTCTAATTGCAGCTAGAGATGTGAAAAAACAACAACAACATAACAAATATCTGAGAGATATGTTTTCAAATTCATGTTTTAATGAACTCACCATCAAAAGTAAAATTTTGCTCTGGCACTGAAGGGTGAATTGCTTATGTTCTATAAATAATCTGAACAGTGTAAGCTTATTTGTGAACAACACATTTTTTTACTTTGCATACATGTAGGTAATGGAAAATGGTAAAGACATGCTTTTGTATTTTTTGTCAAGTTATAACTGCTAATATATTTTTTTGTGATTTGTGTGTGTTTCAGCCGTAATATTTGGCACAAAGGACCGATATTTTATTTAAAATGTATAACTGCTGCATAAACCGCGAAAAAATCGCGTGTGTGTTATATTTGAACTGATAAAAAATACGTGCGTTCATTGCCACCTGTAGAACGCTCCACCATTTTGACCTTTGGGCTCGTGACGTCACTAGATGGGGATGAGCTTTCAAAATGGCGACTCCCAGAGATGAAAGCGTGAGGGACACTCCTCAGAGCAAACGCAAACAAGAAGGGCAAAGCCCATACGACTCACATGCTTTACACATTTTTCCTACCAAAATACATGTGACCTTGACCCAAGGTCAAGGTCATCCAAGGTCATGCAACACAAAGCTGTTAATTCAAGACATAGGAAGTACAATGGTGCTTATTGGCTCTTTCTACCATGAGATATGGTCACTTTTAGTGGTTCACTACCTTATTTTGGTCACATTTCATAAGGGTCAAAGTGACCTTGACCTTGATCATATGTGACCAAATGTGTCTCATGATGAAAGCATAACATGTGCCCCACATAATTTTTAAGTTTGAAACAGTTATCTTCCATAGTTCAGGGTCAAGGTCACTTCAAAATATGTATACAATCCAACTTTGAAGAGCTCCTGTGACCTTGACCTTGAAGCAAGGTAAACCAAACTGGTATCAAAAGATGGGGCTTACTTTGCCCTATATATCATATATAGGTGAGGTATTCAATCTCAAAAACTTCAGAGAAAATGGGAAAAATGTGAAAAATAGCTGTTTTTTAGGCAACATTTATGGCCCCTGCGACCTTGACCTTGAAGCAAGGTCAAGATGCTATGTATGTTTTTTGGGGCCTTGTCATCATACACCATCTTGCCAAATTTGGTACTGATAGACTGAATAGTGTCCAAGAAATATCCAACGTTAAAGTTTTCCGGACGGACGGACGGACGGACGGACGACTCGGGTGAGTACATAGACTCACTTTTGCTTCGCATGTGAGTCAAAAAACGGGACACGGACTAAACTGTGCTGTTGGTGGTTGTAGCAATGAAGCCGGGGATGGAATAACGCTTCACACATTTCCAAAAGACGAGGCTTTGCGACGAAAATAGACGAAGTTTGTCCAACTTGATCGGGCGGATTTTGGTCCCAAGTACGGCACACCAAATCAGTACAGCGCGATTTGCCACGAACATTTTGCGGTAGACTGCTACCCGCAATCGTATGCACTCATGAACCAACTGGGGTTTACAGCCAAGAGGAACCTTATTTATGGTTCTGTGCCAACCATTCGGCCTTCACCCGTGGCTAAAACGAGCAGAGCCACTGCTAGTCAGTCTAGTGTCAACACCGTCTCTGTGTCAGTGGGGAGTCCAACGACGAGCACAAAAATGGCCATCACTTCTCCAGTTTGTTCTATCCTACCTGGAGTGAAAAACATCAGACGAGCATATTTTTTGGATTTTTGACCCTTCGTGCCAAGGATACTTTTCAGTGGCAGTATGACTCGAAAATGAGCTGTTTGGTTATCGTGGGGTGAATCTGATTACATTTGCTTGAATACCGTACTTTCGGGACTATAACTTATAAGGCGCGTGTTTTTTTATCATCGTTAATTGTGTTGAATCGTGTAAAAAACGATTTTTTTTTTTAATATGGGGGTGCGCCGTATATAGAAAGGTGCGCCCTATAGTCCCGAAAGTACGGTAAATTATAATGTTGCTTCAGTTGATATTGTTCGTCATCAACCTGCATCGCTATGGCCTCCATCGCGATGACGTCACGAACTGCAAAAACAGGAGTTGCTTCCCTTGTTTACGGCAACGATGCTGGCGCGCTTCACTTTCCTTTCGTTCTTGCACCGTCGCAGACAAGCGCGTGGTCAGTCTTTGGTGCCGAAAAAAAACTTAGAAAATGGTGAACAGTTGTTGCGTGAGACATTGTCACAATAGGCAAGATCGCGAGCGAGACAGGCGTTATTTCAGCATCCCGAATGTAATGAAAACACAGGGAAAAGAAACAGAAGAGCTGACAAGCAGACGACGGAGAGAATGGGTGGCACAACTTGGTGAAAGAAGTGACATTCCAGTCTGACACCACTTACAAGTTCGTCTGTTCTGACCATTTTGTCAACGGTATGTGAATCAGATATTTTCTTTTTCGTTGTTTTTATCTTGTGATGAAACATTTTGGCTGAAAGCTACTTTTGCTTTCGTTTAACTGCCTTCTTCTGTTACCAGCTGGCAGCTAGCTTAGCCTATCTGCAGTTTATGATTCAGTTTTGTCAGTCAGACTTAGTGTTTGTCAGCAAGAGCTAATCGGTTAAACTACAGCAAGCTGAACCACTTAAGTCAGGGATCGCGTTTACGCACGATTTTTGCGCATTTGACGCATTTTAAAAGTCGCTGAAGCGTTTTTTTCGCCGCGCCGCGTACGCCATACGTAAAAATATTGTAACTTTTTCTTGTCTTCACGCAGCGCTTTTGCTCTGACTTAATAATCACCCGATCCTGAAACTGACTATAGGGCTCGAGAAGTGACGACACACATGAAATCTGCGCGTCAAAACTAAAGTCCGTTTCTTTTTGCATCGAAGTATCGCAAACGAACGTAACGAGGGTATTACCAGATAATGTCTTGTCGGATAATGAAACAGACATTAGCTGCTCTCCCATCTCGCGCTTCCAAAAGACGGAAAGTGTGTCTAGTCGTATTAGAGCGGGAAACAAACTCGCAAGGCCCGAAGGTTGGAGACAGCAGGGGTGTTATTCGACAGGCGTGCGCGGAGTTCGACAGAAAAACTCGCCGTATTTAGGTAAGGAATGTCTTTAAGTCTTTTGTGCGTGTTTTGTTTGTGTCTGTACGTGTTTTCGTAGTACGCAAAAATATTGGTCCGTGACGCGTTTTTTTCCTTTCGTTGCGTATGACTTACGCGTTTTTTAAAAAAGCTAGCGCGATCCCTGTTAAGTGTGCCGCGTTAAACTAATTCTAGCCCAACTTGACTTCAGACACAGAGTAAAGATAGACTGTGGTTATACTCTGTCCAAAGAAGGGGTGGTGGTGGTGGGACAGACACAAAGATAGTGTTTTTTCCCTGTGTGTGTTTCAGTCAATAAATGGTATGTTCTCCACTTCAAGAACATTTCCTTTTTTCTGCATGATTCTTTTATTTTACTGATTTTTAGGGGTTTTTGTCTCGTGATTGTGTCTTTTTATTTTCCAGGAGTGAAGGCCTATGTTCGGGATGTGAACAGCCCAAGCTGGATTCCAACTGTAAAGCTTGGTAATAACAAAAGCAAGGAAGTTTCTAAAGATCGATACAACCGATCGCAGGACCGAAACAGAATGAAGAACTCTGCATCACCTGCTACCCAAGACGAAGATAGTGTCACAGTGACAGCAAGCGGCAGTGGTGACAATGACCTGACTGCACATCCATCACCATCTGCAGACACTGATGGATTCGGAACATTTTGCCAGACTGAAGGTCACTTCAGTAGTATTTCCACAGAAGAGGAGAAAATGCTGAGAGATGAACTGAACAGACTAACCCAGGAAAACAGGGAGTTAAAAGAGCACATAGCAACCAGAGAAATGACTCTTGAATCTCTCAGAGAGCAGGGTGACACAATAAAATATTTTACAGGCTTGACTGATTTTTTGACATTGACAACAGTGTTCAACTTCATAAAAAAACAACTGCCATGGGACAAGCGACGGGCACTTTCAACATTCCAGGCTTTCATGTTAACTTTTATGCATATCAGATTGAACACACCTCTGCAGCATTTGGCTTACATTTTTTGTGTTTCAAGAACCACTGCTTCCAAAGTCTTTCATGAAACCTTGCATGTTTTGTATTATAGACTTAAACCTGTAGTGTTTTGGCCTGACAGACAAAGTATCAGAACCAGCCTTCCAGCACAATTCAAACAATATCCATGGAAAAAAGTTGTTTCCATAATTGATTGTTTTGAAGTATTTATTGAAAGGCCATCAAGCCCTGATGCAAGTGCACTAACATGGTCCAACTATAAACACAATAACACAATCAAGTATCTTATTTCTATCACACCCCATGGGCACATTTCCTTCATATCCAAAGGCTGGGGAGGGAGAGCTAGTGACAAAAGAGTAACTGAAGACAGTGGATACCTAAATAACCTTTTACCAAATGATCTAGTTTTAGCAGATAGAGGTTTTGATATTTCTGAATTAGTTGCTATGCAGGGTGCTGAAGTGAGAATACCCGCATTTACAAGAGGAAAACCACAACTCTCTGCTATAGAAATTGAGTCAACTAGAAGTTTGGCACATCTACGAATCCATGTAGAGCGAGTCATTGGAGTAGTATGTGGTAAATATACAATTCTTAGTGGAGTTGTTCCAATAGAATTACTGTTTACTCGTGATGGTGAACAGGTGACAACACTTGATAAAATTGTCACTGTGGCTTGTGCTTTAGTGAACATGTGCCCAGGAATTATTTAGCCGTGTGCTTTCTATATATATGTGACCCTCCACCACGAAAAGAGTCGCATGTCACCTCGCGCGGTTCTGCGCTAGGCTTAATATAAGTCCGGGGAGTGTCTGGTAACAGTGTGAGGGTCGCCTTAGTCACAGGCTTGAATCGAATTATTTAGCCGTGTGCTTTCTATATAATATGTGACCCTCCACCACGAAAAGAGTCGCATGTCACCTCGCGCGGTTCTGCGCTAGGCTTAATATAAGTCCGGGGAGTGTCTGGTAACAGTGTGAGGGTCACCTTAGTCACAGGCTTGAATCGACACGCAACACGATCACTCAGCCGCAATTTCGCGCCCAACAACCACCCCCCCCCCCCCCCCCCCCCCCCCCACGGCAACTCCGCCCACCACGCCAATAGGGCCCCACTACACGTCTCAAAGACGCTACGCCCAGCCACCGGAGCTTTGATTGACACACACTTATCCCGCATCTACACAAACCAGCCAACCCACGGGCGGAACTTGGCCTCACCAATAAGATCGCAGAACAACTCTGACGAGATTGTCTATTAAAACAGACAGAATCAACTACTTGACCACATCACGAGTTTCTCCTGATTCCGAGACCCACCACGCTTTCCCACTACGCTCCTTGATCTACACCACCCTCTCGCAAAATGGCCACCACCAACTTCAACATGGAGATTGCTGAAACCCAATTCACCTTCTCGTTGGAAGAAGAAGATGATTCTACCATCAACTCCAGCCAATACCACGCCGCCAGGGAGATGGAACTCAACTCCCACGTCTCGAATGAACATGACAGCATCCTCGAGATAAGCCTGTTACCTGCGGACGCAACCACTCCCGCCCAAGCCATACAGGTTAACCCAAAACCAGCCAACGAAAGGGTGATCCCCATCTTGGACAAACTGCAGGAAACCTTCAAATGCAGAACGAGTCTCACCACTGCAAAGCAATCGCTTATTCTCGCATTAGAGAAGAACCGGTGCGTACCCTTCTTGAAAGGGACCACTGAGTTCAACCCAGCATTGAACGGCTCTACTGCCAGAATACATGAGCTTAGAGACCAGTTTCAGGATACCATAAGGGAAAACAAATTATCCCTCCAACATAAGTTCGCCAAAATCATTGAGGCGGAAATTGAAAAGGAAACGGGCATTATCAAATGTCTCCGCGATGAAGCCCTCGCCATCGCTGATAAAGACGAAACTCAGCCTGCAGAAATCCATCAAAGATGAACAAACTGCAGTACAACGCCACCGTACCTACGAGGAGGACAGGGAAAGGCGCGAGCGCCGTAACCAACAGCGAAAACAGCCACACGACCACTCAGCGAACCGATACAGAATCCCTAAGCTGCCTAAACGACAATAGTCAATCTATTGTCCCGAACCTACAACCCGGTCTGCCCTCGGGCGGACCACCCTCATCTTCCAAAAAGGGATGAATTGTCTCGTTGCTAAACCAAACAAACAACCATTACACCCTCCCTCCAATGAACCTGTACGCATAGTACACATACGGGGAAGATAACCCGTTAATATACGACCACAGTACATTTAGTACAATACATCCTAGTACACACCATGGAGGAACAATCCCACCATAAATCATACATAAATGATTATCTTTATTGTTTTTCTTCTTGTGAATAAACACAAGAAAGAAATGGGCTGAACAAACAAATACACGAATCACCGAGCCTTATATAAGCCTCAGTCACTGTGAGGACATTTGGGTAATAAACCACCAGTACGTGCAAGTACATCCTAAAAAGGGAAATGAATAATAGTCATCTATAAATGATTATTCTCAATTGAGTAACAAAATGATGAGGATATGGGTTTGAATAGTTGTCCCCTGACGAGGCTACCTTTTAGTTTCCCCAGAACACCTCTCTAAAACCACAAAGAAGCTATCCTAGCAATTTGAAACTGTAAATATTGCCGAAAAGTACTACAATTGGGAGAGGTACTTAGGGATCTCTGGGCTGCCTACTGCATTTTCCGGGTTTGGCAGACCTTTGATTTTTTACCCCCTTAAGTCAATCTGATAGGCAGGCTTCGGTGTCACTCCTCTCACACCCAGTGGTACTTTCCAGTATGCCTTGGTACCAGTACATGTTGTTTTCTCACGTGCAGTACAAAATGCATCAAGTGCAAACAAGAGGGCACCAACGTGGGAACAGGTCTCGCCAACTCCAGCCATGCAAGTGCAATGCGCTGACAAAATAATCCCGTCTGATGATGTGATGACCCAAGGGGTTAACGGCTTCTCGTTGAGCTTCTGTGAATGAAGCACCTGTAACAAACAAAACAAAAAGTGAAAAATGTGGAACGTGTTTATCAGTGACTGCTAAGTACAGAAATTACTTTGCAAACAAATGCATAACTTTATTCAGATATTTCACATTTTGTGATCAGACAAAAAGTGAAGAAATGCAACCAAATCGACTTGTTATGATTACAAGTGCAGGTTCTACAAATTTGAAGACTTAAATGCCTCTGAATTCTGAGCTATGAATTTAACATGCTAAAGTTCAAGATTACCACCAAATCTGTTGTGCAAACAATCAACTCTCTCTCTCTCTCTCTGTTGACATAACTTTGCTGAAACAACGTTTTGGCATCCATCAGGTCTGTATGAAGCAACATCACGCACCCAGCCAGCAACAAATGTCTTGTACGATTTCAGACTTTTGTAGGCTTTGAAATCGTCTGTTGTGTAAGAGCTCTTTCCATACACGAAGTAGTATTGCCACATCGCCCAGCGTCAACTGAGGACACAGTGAAAAGGCACTTTTTTTTCACTTTGAGTGAAAAATAATTGGCATAATTCATGTTTGTGAGTCACAAATTATGTATCAAAAATGAAAAAGGAATGAATAAAGAAATGATTCAAAAACAAAGGTTACTGTATGAAATTAATAAAAGATGTGTTTTGGAATATTTTGAGTGTGAAAGTGCTTGTTCGTCTTCACTGCCTCTAGCGGCCATTTTCGTGTCACTCTTTGCAGACGACCAGTTCATTTCAAACTGCTGGGAGTACCGTAATTTTCATTGGAGGGCTGTGATAGTTTGCAACCAATCAGAGAAAGCTTTACATCTTTTGCATACAGAAAACCGCGACCCACCGGAAGCTACATCTCCGTCAGCATGACGGTGAATATTACTCGTGTGAGTTTCACTAAAATTTGGTCTGAAAACTTCCATCGGCATACACGGTTCAAATGCAGTTTATAAAACATTAACTTCTGTTTCATTTAAGCCAAAAATCAAAAGAATCGAGCGAGAAATGACTTATTCCCAACGATTATGCTGCGCAAAACTGGACCCGAAAAATGCGAAACTCGGCCGATCAAAAGCCTGAAGAGGTTGCGATCTCGGCTCGCTCAAAGCAAAGTGATTTCGAACTAAAATGTTCATATCTCGCGAACTACTGCACCGATTTAAATAAAACAAATTGCTATGTGCTCAGAATTTTGATCTCTTTAAAATGGTGTGTTTCTTGTCATTCAACCATTAATTTCAAAATGTCATGTTATTGCCACAGCTATCAGTCTATGTCCCATGTATTTAGCTACTAGCTTTGTCCTCAAATGACGCCCAACATTTCTCAACTAAAATGACCATATCTCGAGAACTACTGCACCGATTTAAATAAAACAAATTGCTATGTGCTCAGAATTTTGATCTCTTTAAAATGGTGTGTTTTTTGTCATTCAACCATTAATATCAAAATTTCATGTGTCATTGATAGTAGTTGACGATGTTGATGTAGCCAACTTCTGGCAAATCGTCTGGATTCACAGACCACGATCGTTTTGGAATTTCATACGGGTCAACGCTGTCAACATCAACAATTTTCTCGAAATATCTGCGTTTAGCTTCTGGCATCAAGCCATCAACATACCATTTCGCATTGTGGGTACCAACACACACAGCTTGGGCTTCACTGTATCGTCCATCTTGGATACCGTAAACAAGGGAAGTAACTCCTGTCTGACCGAAAGTACTTTCGGGACTATTAACTTATAAGGCGCGTTTTTTTCATCGTTAATCGTGTTGAATCGTGTAAAACGATATTTTTTTTTTGATATGGGGGTGCGCCGTATATTATATATAGAAAGGTGCGCCCTATAGTCCCGAAAGTACGATAAATTATAATGTTGCTTCAGTTGATATTGTTCGTCTGACATCAAACTGCCCTATTTGAAACATTCTTAGACATTGTTTTTTATCATGCCTGTTGACTCTGAATTCGATTAAAAAAAAGCTTGTTTTAGTTGTCTTTAGCCGTCTTTAGTTGTCTTTAGCCGTCTTTAGCTGTCTTTAGTTGTCTTTTCGCCCCTTACCTCTCGGCGTCTCGCGCCGATCTTTCGATTGCATCAAGGATTTCATTATTATCTTGCGTTGGGGTCTCCTCTCGGTTGGGAACAGCATCTCTCATCATCTGATCGACTTGTTGGTTACGAGTGCCTGACCTTTTCGAAGATTGCGATGGATGTGGCATGTTTGTGATTAAAATCGATTGGGATCTGAAACCTTGGGCCTCCTTACTCCTCAGCCGCCATAACCGGAAGTCCAATTGTGCGTGTTTTAATGTCGGAGAAAAAAACAAATAAATTTGTTTTATCATGCATAGGGCATTTTCAGATTTTAATGTGCCTGTGGAACATGGCACTTTAATAATCTGAACCCTGCTCACCTATCTCCTGAACCCTGTGGTACATCATTTATCGAAAGAAGAAGGCGCAGTTAAGATGAACCACTTCCGCCTGTGGTCGAACCTTGCATGGGGCTGTGTCTGTACATGATCATGTAATTTCTCTTGATGTTGCCGAAGTCTGTGCAGTGTGTGTGCATGTATTAACCCCTTCACTGCCCACCCCGTAGGTAATACGTGGTCATTTTCAGTTTGTCGTACGCCCATAATCATACGTGGGATTTGTGTCAACAACATTTCAGGACATTTTCTGAAAACTAAATGGGAGGTAACCACTGTCCAACAACTTGTAGGGGTTCTAAACACAGTTCTTTCCCATAGACCGTTCGGATAAGTTGCTAAAGTTGCTACCACGTGTTGAAAACGCTGTTATACTGTGGCAGTGAAGGGGTTAACATCGAATGTGCATCCACATGAATGCGCATGCTTGTTTGGTTTTGCGTTTAAAAAAATTTTTTTTTTTTTTTTTACATATTACTGTGTGTTTTGTTTTGATCATTTATTTGTGGCATACCCCCTGAGGAAATGACGTCATAATTATATATACTAAAAGAAGAGTGAACATTTTAAGATTCATTCAATGTGACAACGAAGCTCACTCGAGGCTAAATCTTGATATTGCCCAATTGGTTTTTTCCACAAATGTTTAGTGCACTCACTAAAACCAAAAAATGTGAACATTTAGAGAGTCATGATATGTTGACAACGAAGCTCACACAGGCCTGAATCTGGACATTCCCTAATCATTTTTTGTAACAAAGGTTTTATGTAATCGGCACGACAGTAAAGTTATTAACTCATTTCATATTTTTGCCAGGTCGCTGAAGTGGACGAAGATATCACTGGCGCTCAGACCAAGTTCATGGCAGCATTGAGCAAGGACACAGGTGACCTCTCTGTTCGGCGAGCTGCAGCAAGCCTTGGATGCTCAACACCAGAAAATCAACACAGACCTCCAGCGCATGGAGCATGCCTATCTCACCGAGCGGAACAACTCTCGAGCGAGTCTGGACGGGTACCGAGCACAGCTGTCTGCTCACACGAAGATCGTTAACAGGCTTGTTTCAGCGTCTGACAACTCGCTGCTAGGTATGCTGGCAAAGCTGAACTTGTGACTGGACAATCTGGAGAAACAGAGTCCTTTATGTTTAGACAATCTCAAGATGCAGGCAAGGACAGTAGACAAATTTTGTTTTGATAAACAGTTTCTTTGGGGCGGGGATGTAGCTCAGTCGGTAGCGCGCTGGATCTGTATCCAGTTGGCCGCTGTCAGCGTGAGTTCGTCCCCACGTTCGGCGAGAGATTTATTTCTCAGAGTCAACTTTGTGTGAAGACTCTTCTCGGTGTCCGAACACCCCCGTGTGTACACGCAAGCACAAGACCAAGTGCGCACGAAAAAGATCCTGTAATCCATGTCAGAGTACGGTGGGTTATAGAAACACGAAAATAGCCAGCATGCTTCCTCCGAAAACGGCGTATGGCTGCCTAAATGGCGGGGTAAAAAACGGTCATACACGTAAAATTCCACTCGTGCAAAAAACACGAGTGTACGTGGGAGTTTCAGCCCACGAACGCAAAAGAAGAAGAAGAACAGTTTCTTTGTCAGCTGTTAAAGATAGTTGATTTGTATCATCTTTATCAATGGCCTAGTGGATAAGACTACCTAAACAGAATGTTGTGGGTTCGAATCCCGGCCCGGCGAAGGTTAAACAATCAATCACATTTGTGTGATGCAAGAAAGCCGTGCGTGTGTGAAAACCGAGAGCTGCAGTCGCCCTGGGTGGTTCACATGTAGCTATGCAATGTAGGAGACAAGGAATAAAAGGAAAAGTTTTTGTGTATTTTCTTTTCAATTTTATCTAGAATATTTTGTGAATAAACTAACTTTCTTTCTTTATTTGGTGTTTAACGTCGTTTTCAACCACGAAGGTTATATCGCGACGGGGAAAGGGGGGGAGATGGGATAGAGCCACTTGTTAATTGTTTCTTGTTCACAAAAGCACTTACCAAAAAATTGTTCCAGGGGCTTGCAACGTAGTACAATATATTACCTTACTGGGAGAATGCAAGTTTCCAGTATTGTGAATAAAGCTCTGTCATTAATTATTATTGATTATTGATCAGTTGATTATTAATAAATGTTCATGTTATCCTCACCCTAATGCAAGACTGTAGCAGTGCCTGTGTGTGTGTGTGTGTGTGTGTCAGACCTGGGAACCCATACGATTCCGCCATATATGGTACGCATGATTGTCGAGAAGACAATCAGTACAATCAGTGGGAAAAAAATACGAGAAAAATTCCTTGACTACTTTTCGTCACAAGCCCATCCAGTATTTTGACACATGCTTACAGTTTTTGTCAGTAAACGTTGAAAAAAGCATTTGTTTTAAATGTACAGGTAAACTTAATTAACAATATGACGGACGCGTGTGAAGCACGTTTTAATCATGGATGTTCAAATGCTGTGTGGAGTACGCTCATTTTTCTGTAAATACACCAAGTTTGTTTGAGAATACTCAAAGTGCAAAACAGGGGTTTCCAGGTCTGGTGTGTGTAAGAGAGAATACTAAAATACACATTTAGTGTGTAAATGGCAAAAAGTCATCATGACAAAACTTTTTTTTTCTTCTATTTTTATTCATTCACATATCTTTGAGAGAAGAAAAGAATGAAAACACTGTCACTTACATGTTCACACATTGAAAATAATTTAAAATTGGTCTTAACAATACAGTAAACCCTCACTTACTTAAAGTGTACTGAATCGATATTCTTTTACATTAAAACAAGTTCTATTCAAGAGCAATGAATATCATCGTATGAAAGAAATGTTCTATGAAATGAGCAACACTTTCGATTTTAAGGATGTACACTGTATGAAAATCTAAGATGATGCAAACTGATGGACACAAAATTTCAGATTTTTCAGTCTTCATGTATTATAGAAGGCCCATGTCTGCAGTTCTGCTAGATGTGAAAATATTGCCACAAAATGTAGTTTCCCTTTAACTATCTTACCTGAATGATCAGTCACAGTCAGAATGAATATGAATATTCGCTACCTAGCTGTTAAGACTTTTCTGAACTTGTGCAAGATATTTCTTTCAGCTATCAAAAGTATGCAAGTAAAACCTACAACCTTGTCAACACAAGCGTAGCAGAACAGCAACATGTCAAAGAATGTGTAGTCAACAATAAACAAAGAATCATTGTGTATCAATCATCCTCACACGTAATAATTTATATGTCAGAACACCAAAATACAGTACAAGCACCTCATGTTCAAAGGAAACTTTTTACTTTTTTAAAATTTTTTTTACAAAACCACAGACATAGGTGGAACATGTAACTCATGTGGATGCACTGACTTATATACGTTTTGCAAGGTACAGGCAAAACAGTTTTGTTTCTGGGGGGGGGGGGGGGGGGGGGGGGGGGGGAAATTATCTTTAAACACCCCTTCCCCTTCCACTGGATGAAAATGATGAACATTATCATTGCATCAGTGACACACACAGATTTTCCCCCCTATTTTCTTATTCTCAGATGTTATATTCCACACTATTATTATCGCACATCTTCTTCTTGTCGTTCGCCAATGTTAAACAGGCATGGGAATTGAAAATTGTAAAAAAGGCGGAAAATTTATAACTGAAGACGCGAAGCGTCAAGTCGACGGCGCGAAGCGCCTAGCCATACTAGGGGGGGTCCGGGGGCATGCCCCCCCGGAAATGTTTTTTCTCCAAAGAACCCAGATGATGCAATCTGGTGTCATCTGAGCTCCAAGTTTGCCATTAAATTCTGTTTTTAGAATCAGAGTTTTTAGTACAAAAATGTACCAATTTTTGCTTTTTTGAAAAAGAAAAAAAAATAAATACATGTATTATATGGTTTAAATTTGTAAATAAAATGATCTGTTGAGACAAACAGGAAAATGTAACTTGTAACACAATCTGTGCAATCTGGTTTACTTTCAAACATAAAAGTTCAATAACTGTAGCAGTGCGTAAACAAAGTACGGAAAGTTTTCGCGGGCTTTTGCGCAAAGGCCAAAGTAACCGGTGCTTTTTTTGTGTGCCTCCCCCCTTTATTTTTTCGGCGGACACTTTTGCATTTTCGGCGGAACAAAAAAAAAATTCGGCGGAAATCCGCCGTTCGGCGGACAATTCCCATGCCTGGTTAAACTTGGAGTACATTATCGCACATCTATTCGGATGTTCTCCATACTGACTTAAACAACACACATTTCTTTCAGTTAAACTGATTTGCCCTAAGCAAAGAACTTGTGTGGAGAATGTTCACACTTCTTTCAAGGCAGTACTGCTTTCAATTTTGGAATGCCTTTTCCCCCTGCAATGAGTCGGTGGAAACTAAATCAACACTCGATAAGATACGCTGTAAAGAACACATACATTAAAAAAACAAAATGTACAAATACCTGGGCACAAACATTTCCTTTGTTGTAAAAAGACACACCAATGCGTACGTAATGCATTCAACTTACAAAGTACAAACTTTCACTCAACACTCTTTTGGGCATGATAAAACAGAATAAAGCACAGTAAGTTGACCATATTCTGAGTGAAAAAAACCCGAAACACTGTTCGTGAGATAAATAAAGGGCATTTACTTCCAAAAATCATGTCTACGTACATTTGTTCATACTTTGTTTTACCCTAGTTGCTTACAGAAGTACACTGTTTCTTTCTTTATTTGGTGTTTAACGTCGTTTTCAACCACGAAGGTTATATCGCGACGGGGAAAGGGGGGAGATGGGATAGAGCCACTTGTCAATTGTTTCATGTTCACAAAAGCACTAATCAAAAATGTGCTCCAGGGGCTTGCAACGTAGTACAACATATTACCTTACTGGGAGAATGCAAGTTTCCAGTACAAAGGACTTAACATTTCTTACATACTGCTTGACTAAAATCTGTACAAAAATTGACTATATTCTATACAAGAAACACTTAACAAGGGTAAAAGGAGAAACAGAATCCGTTAGTCGCCTCTTACGACATGCTGGGGAGCATCGGGTAAATTCTTCCCCCTAACCCGCGGGGGGTATTTCTTCACTTCACATTTGCTCGACTTTTCAGTGTATATAAACCAACATTTATTTCTGTTTACTTCACATTTGTTTCTTTTATCTCTTATCCTTTTTCTTATTTCCTTTTCAGTATTCACAAACTGGGGAATATTTTTTGCCTGTTTGGGTGCATATGGGAAAGCCAGAATTCCTAAAAACAGATAAGTTCCGGGACCAGTGTGCCAGATGAAAATAGGGTCTGAAACAAGAGCCCAGAAAAGTTAAGGTAGAGCTTTTAGGCCTCACATGCACTTATGTCTAATGTTCCATGTGCCCTTTTCATCTGCTACTTTTTCACTTGCTCATCTTTTATGTTCTGCTTTGGCAGGGCTGGACATCTTGAACTTGGTGGCTTCCTAAGCTAAGTTGCAATTTTACTTGTGGAGCTACTTTTGTGAAATGTTACTGCGCAGAGAAACACACAATCAAAACAAGAACTCGGAGAAAAGAGAATGTTTAAAGGCAAGTTTTGATTAAGATAGTGATCAAAACACAAAGTTCAACGCACACGTCAGAAACATCTGAAGCAGACGAAAAAGAAGCCAAAAGACAAAAAGAAAGGCAGCATCGCAACAGTGGAGACAATCACGTTTCACAGTGGTCTGAAACGGAAGAAAGACGCACAGGACAGGAGAGTCTGCGTCAGTTCAGTGGAACCCGGACCCCTTTTAAGGACCCCAAACTTGACCCCTTTTAAGGACCCCAAACTTGACCCCTTTTAAGGACCCCAAACTTGACCCCTTTTAAGACCCCAAACTTTAAGACTTCCACCCTTTTATTAAGACCTGGGTTTTTTTGGCAGCTTTTCCGCTCTGAATGTCTATAAATCGACCTCCGCTTTGAGACTCCAACCTTTTCAAGGCATGACGATCTCGGATCTTAATAAAAACGGGGGGTTCCACAAACAACTCTTGGACACCTTGCACACACATCTATCTGGCGACAACCTACACAGTCTTACAGTCCTTCATAGGTGTTCCCACCAGTTAGTCCACAGTCATTAATGCGAGGCGCACTGCACCCTCTGCCCGCCTGGCTGATCGTCGTCAGAATCGTACGCCTCTCCCCTTCGGTGCAGGCCACCACGACCTCTGTCCTCGCTGGGGTCGTAGGCCAACAGGGTCACGTGTTCCGAACCGTCTGGAATTATCTCCTCCTCTCTGGGCGGAAGGCAGGTCTCAAGCGTGGCAATCTTGGCGGGGTCGATTTTGTCCGGGAACTTGACGTTGAACTGAACGATGAGGCGACCCTTCTCGAAGGGGTCGCGGTAGACGGGCATGCCCTCCCCCATCACGCACTTGATGGCTCTGTCAGCTACCACCTCCCCTGGAAAAGTTTGGAAAAGAGGATGCTTTACAAATTACAGGCCACATTCTGTGCATGATCAAAATTATTCAACTCCAAAGCTAGAACACGAGAACCAAACACCCATAGAGGAAAAGAACAGAATCTGAAGCAGTACACAGAAGTGTTTTATCTCAGTTACTTGTATGCTTTGTATGCTCGTTTAATTTGTGCTGGTTCGTTTCAGAATAAATTTGTAAAGCACCTGGTCAATTAATGGGACTCTCGCTATAGAAAAGTTATTTCTTCTTCTTATTATTATTATTATTATTATTAAGTGTTGTGTCAATGTGTGCGGCTTTAAGTGTGTCAACCTTGATGAATTTCATTGCAAGACAGCTACACAAACTGTCCTCCACCAAAAAATGATCAGACACCTTTATTTATTTCATTGTTTTTTAAGAAAACAAAGTTTTCACAAGCTGAAAAGGCCAGTCAGTTTGTTATACACCTGAACATTTATGTCACTGTCCATGCAAAATCAGATTGACTGATTTCACACACACATACTACTACAGGGTTCAGCCTGGAAAAAAAGGCAGTGCTGGAAAGCCAACTGTACACAGGGAGGAATAGAAGTTTGTAATCTCGATGAGCCATTTGATTCGCTGAAGCATGAAGGGAATTCTTACAGGTCATTTTCATATTTAATGCACAAAACCAAACCCAGCTCCAGTGGTATCTGCCATGTGTGGCCCCTCCAATGAGAGGACACCTCCCTTAAAAGGACACCTTCTGAGGTCCCTTTGTCTATTATCTCTATCAAAATATACCTGTTATGACAGGCCACCTGCAATATAGGGACACTGCTGATCCCAAGGGTGTCCTTTCATCGCAGGTACCACTCTACCAGCATAATCACTCATTCATCCTGAAACTTCTGTGGTCACAACTACAAACCAAGCACACACACACACACACACACACACACACACACACACACACACACACACACACACACACACACACAAAAGAAAGCCAGCCAACAAAACCTACCAGGTAGACATGTGATAACAAGCGAACGGCCGTCCAGTGTCTTGATGGTTTTCTGGAAGCCGCACAGAGCCTCCACCAGCTGGAGCTCTTTGTGGGTGATCAGGTCGGTGCCACGGCGATGGAACTGGGGGTGCTCTTTCTCGTCCAGGACAATGACGATGTCGCCCGGCTCCAAGCCGGGTTCCTGGTCCCCTTCCCCTGAGAAACGAATCTGTTGCCCGTCCTTCATGCCTGCACAAAACACGATACAAGGAGTCAGCACAGATGCAGCTTTATCCTACATACGTGCGAGATACCACTCATGACACAACACATGGGTGTTACTGGGAAAAATCAAAAAACCTGAAAGGCAGGGGTCCAAAATGCTCAAGTTTGAAAGAAAGTTTCTGGACACCGACGAAACCAAATCATAATAAGCAAGATGGCGGCAAATCCAAGGGAGCGAACCGAGAAAGCACGCGAACCGGTGTCAAAAGTCGGATCGGAACCGCTGCTCGTTATTTCAACTTAGCAAAACGAAGCTTTTTTTTTTGCTTTTTTTTTTGAAAACCTGGAAAACCGGAATTTCCGGCTTCAGATTTTTTCAAAAACCGGAAATCCGGCAAAAGCCGGAAGAGTAACACCCATGCACAACAATATCGTTCACCACAGTTCATGTGAATGAGGCCATGTAAAACTAGTCTGGCGAACAATACATCAACTCTCCTGATCACCCACAAAGAGCTCCACAAAGAGTTATCTGTGAGCGTTGATGACCCACCTTTGTCGATGTGCACCTCCAGTATCTTGCGCTCCTTGACGATCTTCTGGCCAACACAGGTCTTGCAGCGTAGCTTAGGGTCGATGCACTCGCCCTCCCCGCGACACTCGTGGCACATGGACTGAATCTGTTGCACCATGCCCGGCCCAAGCTGCTGGACTCGAACCTGCATCCCTGTGCCGCGGCAGTTGGTGCACTTGGTCACTGCGCCCTCTTTGCCGCCACGACCTGCACAATGTAGGAGGGAGAGATCAGCCAACCTGAACGTGATTGTTATTAAGCCTACCCCCTGAGAAGTTTAATGTATTGTCAGGAAATTTGCTATGGAAGAGAGAGAAATTTTAAGTTTTACGCCCTCGGGTGTTACCCTGCCTTTAGAGGAGATACCCAGTTAAATGCGCATTTAGGTGTAACCAGCCACCTGCCCTAATGGCAGAATGACATGGGGGGTGGGACATGGATACCGCCTTTGAATCTGCCAACAAAGTTGTCCCTGTCTGTCCTGGCCTGGATTCGAACCCGCAACCCTAGAATCAGTCCAGTGCTCTACCACCTGAGCTACCCGGGACCCCATTTGCTATGGAATCAGGTGTCCCAAATGTATTGTTTTTCTTGCTATATCTCCTCGACTTGTACTTACTATAGTTCCTTCTTGAACAAAATTGCAAACTCTATCAGGAAATAAGTGTCCAAAACAGGAAATCCTGATTTTCTGCTGGAAAGTTTTATAATTAATTATTACATGCAGTTAAAGAGTCTTACATAATCTGAGTTTCCTTTTTACATGTAGTCAAGTTTTAACTAAATGTTTTAACGTAGAGGGGGGAATAGAGACGAGGGTCGTGGTGTGTGTGTGTGTCTGTCTGTGTGTGTGTAGAGCGATTCAGAGAAAACTACTGGACCGATCTTCATGAAACTTGACATGAGAGATCCTGAGTATGGTATCTCCAGACGTTTTTTTCATTTTTTTGATAAATGAGACAATGACAAAAGGTGACGTTTTCATGTCAGTATGTCCCAAATGACATCACCAGTACATTTTTCATTCTATCTAATCTGTTTTCGTTCTATTTTTTCTAATAACATGCGTTAACAATTGATTGCCAACTGGAATGGAAGAGCACAAAAAGTGTAACTTGATATGTAGTTTCTCTAGAGGGAAAAACATCTTCCACTTTCATGTCAGTGTGTCCCATGCAACATACATTTGCCAAACAGCTATGTGTAAGTAGATTATTTGTTAGTGGTATAGAAAATACTGATCAACAATCAAAGTCAGTGTTCACATTCATTTTCTACCTATTTCTTATTTGTTTATTCTTTTGGCAATGGTGAAATGTCAGCAATCGTGTGTCATTCGGGACAGTAGACATGACACCTGACCTTTTGTCACTGTCTCAAATGTCTTTGATGACGTCATATCTGGCTTTTCGTGAAAGTTGAGGCGGCACCGTCACGCTCTCATTTTTCAACCAAATTGGTTGAAATTTTGGTCAAGTAATCTTCGACGAAGCCCGGACTTTGGTATTGCATTTCAGCTTGGAGGCATAAAATTTGTCATGTTTACTCTTAAAATGTGATCACAATTAACGAAAATAGATTAATTAGTCTTCCGATTAAAATTTAAGAAATCGATCCAAAAATGATTTCATCTTATTCTTTATCATTTCCTGATTCCAAAAACATATAGATATGATAGGTTGTATTCAAAACAAGCTCACAAAGTAAACAAGAATACAGAAAAGCGCGCTTTCCTGCTTAGCACAATACGCTACCGCGCTAATCTGGCGTGTCAATATCACTACGTTTTGTACGTGGGAGGTGAGCGATTTCCTTCACGCGGGGATTGACGAAGCTGTACTGTCTTGGTGAAAAAATACAGTGCGTTCAGTTTCATTCCGTGAGTTCGACAGCTTGACTAAATGTAGTAATTTCGCCTTACGCGACTTGGTTTTGCTTCAGTTTTCATAACAGTCCCACACAATAGACGATTTTCAAAAATAACTCTGTCGGGTTTGTATAGGCTGTGGAAGAGTTATGGAGTTTTGTTGCAAAAGGCAGACACACAATGAGAGGATCAATCACTACCAAGGGGTGTGCCGGAAACAAGTGGAGACACGCACACGTTTCAAACACACCCCTCGCTAGTGATTGGTCCTTTCATTGTTTGTCTGAGGTTTTGCAAGAAAAGGTCACTCTCCCACAATTCACACAAACCCGACAGTTATTTTCGGAATTCGTCTATTGTCATTATTTTATCAAGATCGTTACATATGAACCTAAAGAACCACTGATTTGAGGCTGGAGTCAGCTTTGTAATACCTTTACTGCTTCTCAAAATGTTCGGATAAATAAACAATGCGGAAGTCTTGCTAGTCCCTCCCCCCTAGAGTGGATTATTGGTAGATTTCTCTTTTGTCTATCTGTATTGCTGTAAGGAGACAGTCCCAAGCGCAGGCGTTATAGTACGATATCAACAACCACACATCCCCCAACTCAACTCAACTCAAATTTTATTGGCTTCAATTTTCATAGAAGAATTTGTCTTGCGCTTGGGAGAAAGTAAGAGTATAACATATAAAAACAGCATTCATATCACATTTCATGTATCACACACAGTAATCACTAGTATAAGCCTACAATTATCACATTTGTACCTGTATCATACATGCAAATAAATAGTATCACATTTCCACGTATCACACACAATATATACATTACATAACATACAGCAAGCTTCCATCTCCCGCCCCCCCCCCCCCCCCCCTCCCACACATACATATCCTCGCACGTGCCTCGACTCCATACAAATGACATCATCAGTCCATTAACTCACTCACCTTCACATTTAGAGCAGATGACGTTCTTCTGCAGCGCCAGTTTACGCGTGGCGCCGTTGTACATGTCTTCCAGGTTGATCTTCAACTGGTGCACAACGTCCTTGCCCCGACGTGGACCTTGCTGCCGACGACCGCCCCCACCACCACCCCCAAAGAACATGTCGAAAATGTCCATGGGAGAGTGGAAGTCCATTCCTGAGCCAGATCCTCCGCCCTTGATGGCCTCTTCGCCGCCACGGTCGTAAACCTCGCGCTTCTTGGCATCTGCCAGCACTTCGTACGCCTGGCTGATCTCCTTGAACTGCAATCGATGAAAACCAACCATGCATGGTTTAGCTGTACAGTGGAAGCCACCTTTTAAGACCAACACAAATCTGAGAAAAATCGGGTCTTACAATGGGGGTAGTTAGAGAGGTTGTGAACAGAAAGTCTAAGAAAACAAGGTCTTAAAAAGAGAGGGAGTTCTAATTTTGGGGGGGGGGGTTTCCACTGCAATGGTTCAAGGGGACCTCTGTGTGTGAGAGTGTGTGTGTGTGTGTCATCTATACATCTATACATGTGCATTTGTGCGTGCATCTGTATTTGACTTGTAAGTTTAAAAAAATTTTTAAACACCCGGGAAAAAAGCTAGCTTACTTTCCCATGAAGCAACAATACAATGACAGCAAGTTGTAAACAGAAGACACAAGATATGCAAAAAACTAATGAGTAAAACCTTAATCAACTTCAAATAAGGACAAAAGCCTGGTTTTCAAAACTGCAAACAGGCATAGTGTGACTATTGAGTATTGGTTACACAAATAATGAATAATAACTTAAAACTTTGATGTTTCGTTGTTTGCCGACTGCTGATGTCAAGAGTCAGTCTGATAAAACAGTCAAAACTACAGAATACCATGCTACAATAACAACAACACCCAGACACTTTTCGATTTAACAGCAAGAAACTTCTTCACTTTCCGTAACGTCTTCACATCGATTGACCGCAAACTCCTAGTCCTGTCCTAACCAGTGCAAAGTTTCTCTCTTTGTCAAGTTTGTGCCTGCAGGAACACATGCAGTGATGCATACGCAATAGACCCTTGCCCCCCCCCCCCCCCCCCAAAAAAAAGTGTGGTTAAGGTAACATAGCCCAAAAAAATAGGGTAGGAAGGTAGGCAATCACTTTTTTGTTTTTTTAACTTTTTTTTCTAATGTGTACAAATTAAACCTACTTGACAGGGAAATAAGTGTGCGACTCGAGCGCTTTCGCTTTCATTGCGTTTTCTGCACTCGTTTTCTTGGTTTTTTTTGTGTGTTTTCTGACAAATGTAATAAAAAGTTAGGGTCGGCCCCTAAAAATAGGGTAGGTCGGGTTACCGTAACCACAGCTATTTTCTTTTTAGGCCCTATCAGTATTCCAAGCTCTCGTAAACTTCAGAGCACAAGCAAAGCATGTGGTACAGCGATCTGAATTCTCATGCGAGCTGCAAAAGCCGAGGTTTAAGGTTCTCGCGATGTTCAAAGCATTTAACAAAGAGCATGTTTCACCGATATCTCGCAAGAGCTGCTCAAATACTGAAAAGGTTTTGTTTTTTCTCGCAGTCTCGTAGTTGCAGCACTTACCTTTTCTTCTGCCTCTTCGCCGGGATTTTTGTCAGGGTGATATTTGAGGGCCATCTTGCGGTATGCTTTCTTCAGATCAGACTCGGAAGCAGTTGGGGGAACCCCCAAAATATCGTAATACTTTGTTTCCTTCACCATCTTGCTGACAGTTCTTTATCACAGCTCCAATTATCACAGACGTAGTTCCTGAGAAAATAACCACACACAAGAAATACAAAATGATGGGTTTATTACATCAAAAAGGTAAATGAGACAATGACAAAAGGTGACGTTTTCATGTCAGTATGTCCCAAATGACATCACCAGTACATTTTTCATTCTATCTAATCTGTTTTCGTTCTATTTTTTCTTATAACATGCGTTAACAATTGATTGCCAACTGGAATGGAAGAGCACAAAAAGTGTAACTTGATATGTAGTTTTTCTAGAGGGAAACAAATCTTCCACTTTCATGTCAGTGTGTCCCATGCAACATACATTTGCCAAACAGCTATGTGTAAGTAGATTATTTGTTAGTGGTATAGAAAATACTGATCACCAATTAAAGTCAGTTTTCACATTCATTTTCTACCTATTTCTTATTTGTTTATTCTTTTGGCAATGGTGAAATGTCAGCAATCATGTGTCATTCGGGACAGTAGACATGACACCTGACCTTTTGTCACTGTCTCAAATACAGTATGCATAATATGGTCAATGGTGGCTTGATGTGAATGACACTTTGAAAGTCTGACCTTGAAGTTGAATTTACCAAGCTTTACAAATACAACACTGGGTGGGAATTCCCCTTTTGTGATGATAGTTTATAGTTATAACTTATAGTTAACTGTATTTCTAATGTTAGTATAACTGAATTGTAATTCAGTGAATGTGAATCTCTCTCTCTCTCTCTCTCTCTCTCTCTCTCTCTCTCTCTCTCTCTCTCTTGTTAAATAAAGTTCAAATCAATTCAATTCAATTCTCTCTCTCTCTCACACACACACACACACACACATAAACATGTGATGTTAATTATATCATCTGTAGGCCTACATGCTTAAGTTTGGTAGCGCAAAGTAGTGCAAGTCCGCGTGCGGACGCGTAGTATTTAGTCAGACCCTCTCTTTTCAACGTGTGTATGTGTGACACAATAAAAAACCGTGACTGCGCATTCTTCAAAGTACACAGGTCTGCTAAAAAACAGAGATTAACGAACAATGACAACCGAATTTTGATGAATAATCACTGAATCAGAATCACTTCCCCGTCAAAGTCGATGGTTGGTTGAAACTTAGCAACAATCGGACCTTACCTTTGATCAGTTGGGAGTGAAAAGAGTAAAACGTTATCCTCAGTGTAGCGCAATAAGCAACAATGTGTAACGCGTATTCGACTTACTTCAACTGAGTGCAGGTATTTGTTCGACCCAATATCCAAGCAACAGACGATTCGAGTCGGTCTTTCACCGTTCGCCTCGTGTTCTCGAGAATTTTCTAAGATACACAATTATGGGTGACGTAATTTTTTGTCGCCTCGACAAAATGAATGACGTTTTACGCAGAGTTTCTTAGAGTCACCGTCTATAATGACTACCTCCTCGAGTGCCAAGACTTTCAGCACATTGAGCTATAATACAAGATTTCAACAATATACTTGTGACAGGGGAGGCTACCGCTCCTTTCACAGCAGACTCTGCACCCGAGTTGTTGGCCTTTAAGTCAACACCGGTGGGTTGTGGAATTCTGTTTGTGATGGGGTCTGGTGGTTTCCGATTGTCTGTATGTTCATGGTCTTCATGGAAACCTTCGGGTTTGCACAACAGTTTTTATAGGGCTAAGAAATTGGCCCTAACATTTTCAATCCTGTTTGATTGCACTTCGCCTCCCGAGGTGATCGTAGTGTTTCGGCACTCGGTTACATACTAAAAACTGATTTTTTTTCAAGCAGTTGCAGACAAAAATATTCAATTGTGGGCTCTAATATTCATGTCAGTCCAAATCCGAACTAGTGCGCTTCTAGCCATTCCACTTACATATTGCACAGTACGGTTCACCGGTGATAGAGCCATTGGGGTCACACACGGAAAATCTAAAGCGCACATAAAAACTGTGCTCACTTCATCTTGAAAAATTCCCATTTCAGGGCCAAAAGCTTTTATTTTAATATGACCAACAAAATGTCTGCACAAATGTGCACCAATCTTGTTGACAATTATAAAGGTTTTGATGTTCTTGTTCCGATATTTGTTGTATTGTGTTAACTTCCCATTTCTTTTTCTCCAGTCTATGCTGAGACTTTTAAAGTAAAGTATGAACACTTTTTTTTCCAAAAATAAACAGTTAAAAAAGTTATCCCATATCTGGATCTGGATCTTTTACGTTGCAGGAACCACTGTTGGTCATCTTTGCAACGGATCATCGGCGGGAGAGCGCATAGTAATAATAATTTAACTGATACAATAAAAGTCCTGACTTTGGTGGGACAGGTCATATATACAGGCCTGTCGCTTCAATGTCTATTCCACTCTTAGTGGCTTGTTAAAATGATAAAACTACTGAGTCTGTAGGTGATCAGTGTTGGGGCAGCCCTGATGACGGTAGTCTCAGCGCTGACTGAGATGCTGCGCTGGCTGGGCTGGGCTGGTCGTGCTGGAAGGTCTGCGTCACCGTGACTCAGCTGATTCCACTCTGCGACTGTCCGTACGAAGAAGGAGTTCTTGCAGGTGGGGATGCGGAAGCCTCGTGTGTTGTTGACAGCCTGCCGCTCGATGATATTGCTGCTTTCATGATACTCCTGGAACCGGCTTGTGGGGATGACTCTCCGTCGTCCGCTAACGGCCTTGCATTGAAAGTGTTACTTGTTTGGGTATTTTTTTTATGCTACATTGTATCTAAATAGCATATCGTCGCTGTAAAGGCAAAGTCTCCTATATGCAATTTTGCAGTTTCGAGAAAAACGAAAAAAAAATCAGTTTCAACGATACCTTAACATTTTTTCTGATTAACGCTGGTACCCTGTGGTTTTTGTCACAGTTTGTCCTAGACTGATTATGTCCCATTCCTTGAGACAACACCCAATAAAGACCAATTGCAATACTAACATTTAAAACAAAAGAATAGCAAATGAAGAAAGAATGCACCCAGAAGAAAATAAGATAAAACCTTTGGGTACAGTGTATTTTTTGCCGTAGGTTGTCAAGTTACACGGTGATTTGTTTAGTGCATAAACAAATTTGCGATTGGAAATGGGACTTTTGTTCCAGAAATAACACTTTCCGGATAATATTTCAAGTTTAACTTTACCATGAGCTTAGAAGATGTGAGACTTAGCTGATTAACAGAATAGATAATCAGCTCTACCTTGAAGAAAGTCCATGGATTTTTGAGGATACATGGACATTTTGACAACGAATTGCCACTTCTCATTCTTCAAATTATTATGGTTTTCTGGTCCACATGTAGATCCGGCTTTTCTGATAAGTACAGTTTAGAACTTCCGGCCACGTCTAGGACGCAGCCATCTTTGACAACACAAGCCGGCACGACGCATTTTTGAACGAAGTTTTTTTCACTGGAGTACGCTTCAAAATAGCAAAAAAACGTTTGCATTGATCAGGGTGCGACCAGCCACAATTTGCACTGCCAAAATGGATTTTAGTATATTATTAGTAGTTATAGCAGGCTTTTTAGCTCACGATGTGCTGTGCGGAGAGTTGACTTTCGAACTCCCAGACAACGAGAAAATGTGTTTTCATGAAGAAATCGACAAGGGTGTGGAATCAACGCTAGAATTTCAGGTAATCCATTATTGTTATTGAGACTACGCGCAAAATCCTTGATCTTATTTTTGTTATATATATATATAGCATTGTTATTGTACTCGAAATGCATACATCTTTTTTGTACTGTATGTATACGTACACATTTATCGTTTTGTAAAATTGTTAAAGTTGTAAATTTGGCAGACGATAAAGGCTGAACGGGCACACGTTTGCCACAATGTTCTGAAAGAACTGACCAACACTTATGTGCTGAACGTGCCGGTACTGTAGCAATGCATCCAATTAACCGATAGTCCACAGGTTGTTGATCGAGAAGTGCACTCCCAGTCCCAATCCCATGGTCAACAGCCTCAGGTCAAGAGTACACTAGACGCACACTGGAAAAATCTACCCTCAAAATGTTACCCAGATTGACATAGACCTTTTTTTGTTTGTTACACTTACACCACCAAGCATTACCACCATATCGTGTATTTTTTTCATCAACTTTGGAACGGTGAACTGGCCCTCAACCACTGATCATGTCAAGTCAACAGAGTGCAGACATCCATAATTATTACAATCTGAAGTCCAAATGAGAATTAATTTGCAAAACACTTGAGGTGCCTTGTCACACTCTGGAAAAGCTGGTAACATCGTTACTCATGATTATACAATTGAATTTGAAAAATAGTTATTTTCATTATGCAGCTGTTCCAAATACCAAACCTTTGTCTTGCAATTTTTGAATTGGATTATTTTATTTATTTATTCATTATTGAATTCTTTTCTTTTTTACAGCAGTTCAATAGCTTTGTCTTGCAGTTTTTGAATTTGATCATTTTATTCATTGAATTTTTTTTACGGCAGTTCAACTTTAATAGCTTTGTCTTGCAGTTTTTGAATTTGATTATTTTGTTTATTGATTGATTTTTTTTTACGGCAGTTCAATAGCTTGTTAATGTATAAAGTTGTTTTTCTGTTCGGTTTTATTTTTTTTATTTTTAGATTTTATAAATTTGTGGTAAGTCAATAAGTGTGCAAATGTACAGCACCCCCACAGACAAAAAACAAGTCCGATTTCATATTATCCCTGGGCACGTCCACACCTGTCGGTTTGAATGCGAAAAATGTGATCTACATGTATTCCCCAAACATACTGTGGATTTACGGTACGTGTGAATGTGTGTGTGTGTGTGTTTATCACTTTATGTGTGTGTTCATGTGTTTGGTTGTGTGTGTGTGCGTTTGTTCATTTGTTTGTTTCCCCCCCTCCCTTTTTTTTTCTTCCCCCCCCCCCCTTTTATGAATGTGTATCACTTTTAGTCTAGTGTGCCAGTGCCCATGACATCATCCAACCACTTCTCTCCTCTTTCATTCATTTCCGTTCCTGGAGTTCCTTCCCTTTTTTGCGTGTTTCCCCTCCATTTTCTTTCAAACCTTGTTCGTTCCGTGTTGCGCCTGCTTTTTGTTACATTTAGTCAAGTTTTGACTAAATGTTTTAACATAGAGGGGGGGAATCGAGACGAGGGTCGTGGTGTATGTGTGTGTGTGTAGAGCGATACAGAGTAAACTACTGGACAGATCTTCCTGAATTTTTTCATGAGAGTTCCTGGGTATGATATCCCCAGACTTTTTTTTCTTTTTTTCGATAACTGTCTTTGATGACGTCATATCCGGCATTTTGTATAAGTTGAGGCGGCACTGTCACACCCTCATTTTTCAATCAAATTGATTGAAATTTTGGCCAAGCAATCTTCGACGAAGGCCGGACTTTGGTATTGCATTTCAGCTTGGAGGCTTAAAAATTAATTAATGACTTTGGTCATTAAAAATCTGAAAATTGTAATTACATTTTTTTTAAGTATGCAGTAAAGACATGCTTGTCATGTCTGATCAATGTGGTAGACAACTTGATTGTGCAAATACGTTCATGCATTACCTTGTGTTTGGTGTGCAGGTGGTAATGGGAGGAAACTACGACGTCGACATGGAGCTAACCGCCCCCAACGGTCAGATGCTGTACAAAGACGTCAAAAAGCAGTATGACAGCTTCACCTGGAAAGCCGACTTCAAGGGCGTTTACACCTTCTGCTTCAGCAACGAGTTTTCTACATTCACGCACAAGGTCGTCTACTTTGATCTGCAAGTTGGCGAGGATAAACCTGTGGTGGAGAGCATGGGGGAACACGCTTCAGCCATGACTCTGGTAAGTTGGATGGTGGTGGGAACGCATGTGAACGATAATTGTTTGTTTCTGGTCACTCAGGCCTGAAAGTGGTGAGTATTTTACTCGCCATGGCGAGTGGACACATGTAACTTGCGAGCGGAAATGTTCATCTACTTGCCAAATGCGAGTAAAGTTGCTGAAACAAATGGTTGGTTCGGCTAGTAAAGTTTGCTCTCTGGCTAGTAAATGTTCATAATCACGACCCAAAGGCTAGTACACTATTTGTTTGGCTTTCAGGGCTGTCACTTTAAAGGTACAGTGGAACACCACTTTTCAGACCACACAATTTAAGGAACCCCCCCCCCCCCCATTTTAAGGCCCTCTTTTCTCAGACATTCTGTTCATAGCCTTTGTAAATTTACCCCCTTTTTAAGACTCCCTCCCTCTCAAATTTTTGAGGTCGTAAGAGGGGGGTTCCACTGTATTGACATGTGCAGCCAAGCCTAAGTTTTTCTCGCTTACTGTCTGCAAAATATGATCTGTGTCTTCAGCAGGCCATTGAAAGCAGTGACAAAGCTCTAGCTTTTAGGTAAGACAATGAATTAAGCTATGGTACTTTCACTTTTAAAGGTGTAGCCATTTGACCAGAAACAAACTATTTTCTTCTTCAGCCGCGTCAGTCTTAACAGGTTTTGGTTTTGGCTCACGTAAGTGTAGCCTATGCGATCGTAACTTTGTCTGTCTGTGTGTGCGTGCGTGTGTATGTCTGTGGTAGAAACTCTAACATTTGAAGACGTCACATTACATTGACGTCACATTATGACGTAAGAGGGTTAGACGTCACGCGAAGGAAGTACTGAAAGTCTCGGTCATTATTATTTTGAGCGGGCCGAGACTAGTTGGCAGTCGTGTCCCTGTAAGTAGGCTACATGCAGACAGACAGATCTAGATCTAGTGTCTCGCTTTCTTGCACAGTTTCACCTATGCTCTTTCTGTGTGTGTGTGTGGGTGTGTGTGTGTGTGTGTTACTGTTTGTCGATTTCTTACGTGAGCCTTGATGGCTTCGCCTCTTGTTGTTTGTGGTCTCATTGCGCTAACTCATGTCTACAAAATAAGCATTTAAGACTGTTACTGTCCACAGTTTTAAACTATTTTAAGGGAAATTACTTACTGGCTTCAGAAAAAAAAATCATGGATAACTAAGGTATAGTTTAGTAAACAGCTGTTCCATGAATGTGTGGAGCACCCTGCAGGTGTTTACCCTAGCTTTAACTCATGTCTACAAAATAAGCATTTAAAGACTGTTACTGTCCACAGTTTTAAACTATTTTAAGGGAAATTACTTACTGGCTTCAGAAAAAAAAATCATGGATAACTAAGGTATAGTTTAGTAAACAGCTGTTCCATGAATGTGTGGAGCACCCTGCAGGTGTTTGCCCCAGCTTTAAAAGTGAAATACAAAGGACAAAAACTGTGTGTGAATGGGATCTGTATGCCATAATTATATGTTACTGTTAGCCATAACCAAAAATATTCGTCAGTTTGCACACTTTGATAAAACAATAGCATGCAATTTTCAGATTTTCAACTGGGTTTTTTTCTTCAAAAAAGTTAATCTTGATACTGATAGCAGGACACCTGAGCTGGATGTTGTAAGGGGGTCGGCCCGCTATTACGCGGGGCCGCTATTGCGCGAATCTTTAGGGTTAGGGTTAGATTCGCGCAATAGCGGCCCCGCGCAATAGCGGCCCAGCCCCGTTGTAAGAATACAACCTATTCCTAGTTTAAAAGTAAAACACTTTAATATTGAAGCCAGAATGGTGATGGGTCAAACCGCTTCCTCAGGACAGACACAAAGAGGAGGCACACATTTTGAGCTTGACTATTGTGCATGTTTCCATGTGGAGCCTCACACATTGGTTGATGTTCAAGACGACTTCAACTCAACATGATGTCGATAAAAAAAATGTGTTAGAAAGAACAGATGAGACAAGAAAATGTCCACAAGACACAGGTAGACACATTGCGGCAGACACAGACATGCACTTGGTTTAAACAATTCTTTAGGCCAAAAAAAAAAAAGTCTGTTTACGGTAACCCGACCGACCCTATTTTTTTCGCGCGACCCTAAACTTTTTTTTGGCATTTGGGGGGGGGGGGGGGGGGGGTAAATTGCAAAATAACCTAAAAATATGGTTTTTTGGAGGGAAAAAAAATCCCGACCTACCGACCCTATTTTTTTGGCCTATGTTACCGTAAACAGACCTTTTTTTTTTGGCCTTATTCAATCATTATCCTGACATGGTCTCATTGCGTTAGCACCTCATCGGATGTGTCCAAAGCGAAAGGGAAGTGCATGTGTGTGTGTGGGGGGGGGGGGGGAGAGAGAGAGACTTTGACTTTGAAAGGGAAAAGTTTGTCTTAGTGCGTGCGCTAAAGGTTAGTGAATGGTTTTTTGTAGAAGCTGGTTTTTGAAACATCATGTTCTTTGTGCATTTTTTGTGTGGAAAGTGGTGGTGTACCAATGCAAATTAAGACAAATATGGATGAAACCCTTTTTGTCACCTTACTAATTTTCTTGACATTTTGCTATTTGTCACGCTTTGCATTATAGATGTATCAGATTATTAGCACAGCAGCCCTTTGATTTGTATTTTGTGTACACATATCAGTTGTCACTATTGATTTTTGTGTGGACATAATTTGCAAGAATGTGTTTCACATTTAAGATATTAATGATTTATTAATATTATACATTTTGTATTTGTGTAATATCAGTATTGTTTTAACAATCTGTTCTTTTTTGGATGGACATGCAAGTTTTTCATAAAGTTTTGAAAAATAGGACATTGAAAGAAAGAAAAAAATGTCTTGATGTGATGAAGTGAACTTCGAACAATAGAAGTCATTTTTTTCATGTTCAAGGAGGTTTTTCATCCATTTTTCTTTGTAAGTGAAGGCAGAATTGACATCATTTAAACTCATTAATGGTCTCAGAAAAAAAGTATTGTTGAGATTTCAGTTGTTTTCAGGGAGCTTTAAAGACTGCTGATGTATAACCAGACTCAGACTAAATAAAAATGAAAAGCAAAAGGCACATTGTGCATGTGTACAATAATGAGTATTTTATATGTGAGACCTGCATGTCTGTTAGTGTTAGGTTTGTGTGCAGTGAAATTTGGTTTGCTAAACTCTTTTGTAATAGTAGACACTGTTAGACTTTTAGAGATATTTATGAATAGTATTTGTGCGTTTGAGTTTGAAGGAAAGTTGAAGAAAGCAAGAATTGTCGTTTTGTGCCCTTTGTTCTGGGAGGTTCTTTCACTGATTTAGGGTGAGAAAAACAAGATGATGGCAAAAAAACAGAAACAACAACAACATTTTCAAACTAGCTTGAGCTTGCAGAAGAAACTAGCAATTTCTTACGGTTTTCCTTGTCAGTGTAAAAGCTTTAATTGTTGTCAAAAGAGAAAAGCTGTACATTTCTGTAATTGTTAATGATGCTCATAGTCATACACAGTTCATTTACTGCACCCTAAAGTGGCCTTTTGGAATGGAGATTTTACTTTGAGTGTACACCTGTTATGATATATTAATCTAATATGTATACCTTTTTTTTTAACATCGTACATAATGTACTCTTTATCTTTACTCTTTTTCTATTTTGCTCCACTCACTCTATTACTTTTTGCAAATGTTTGTATTATGCGCCTGCACAAATATAAGATGTAATATCAGATGATAATTGATAGCAGCAGCATTATAGCTGAGATGAGAACGATCTGAATGTTGAGAAGAATTTTGTTTTGGTTGTTATCATCAAGTAAACTTTAAGAATAAGATGTGAAAATTGAAATACTGGTTGCTCAGAATTGTTCTTGATTGTTGATTTTGTAGATATATATATAACATACTGTCTACATTTTCTACTGTGAGACTTACGTATCCATCTCAAAATATAGATATATATCAAGAAGTTTTGGTGGAAGTCTAACTTGCAGAAGTGTGAAGGAACTTCAACTATCCTGAAAGTAGATCTGTGTGAAACTGAAAGTAGATCCTGTCTGAAGTGAACTAATCCTGTCTTTTGATTGGCTTAAATTCAAATTGCATTATTCGGTATCTTTTTATACTCCTGCCTACCACTTTTCAACCTTTTGTGTGATTTTGCATGCCCTCTGCTCTTGGTTTTCACCTCTTTCTTCTTGCTTTTGCTTTTTATTGTAACATTTGGTAATATCAGTAACAGAATGGAGAAGTGTGTTCAATTGTTAACACTTGTTCAATTGTTAACACATTTGTTTGTTTGTTTGCTTAACACCCAGCCGACCACGAAGGGCCATATCAGGGCGGTGCTGCTTTGACATATAACGTGCGCCACACACAAGACAGAAGTCGCAGCACAGGCTTCATGTCTCACCCAGTCACATTATTCTGACACCGGACCAACCAGTCCTAGCACTAACCCCATAATGCCAGACGCTAGGCGGAGCAGCCACTAGATTGCCAATTTTAAAAGTCTTAGGTATGACCCGGCCGGGGTTCGAACCCACGACCTCCCGATCACGGGGCGAACGCCTTACCACTGGGCCACCGTGCCGGTATTGTTAACACAAACACATGGTTTTTGTTCCATGTTTACAAAGTACTTATGTAGTGATTGCAATGGGCAATGCTGGTTCTTAGTAATAGTTCACAGTACAGTGAAAGTGAAACTCCCTGGACTGTGAGCTTGTCTAGTTTTTCACAGAGATGTTCAGATTGTAGTGGTCACTAGTGTGTGCCAAAAGGTCTGATTATCAGTGGTACTGAGACAAGCAATGAGTTACCTAGATAACTGCAAAACATGTAGTGAAAGAAAATAGCTGCTTCAATCTTATTGCACCTGTTTCGAAGAGAGAGAGAGTGAGAGAGGAGTTGGAGAGAGAGAGAGAGAGAGAGAGAAATTATGCATGATAATCAGTCATGGATGTCCTGAGAATGTGAGATGGATTTGTGTATCCTGAGGTGTGTACATTGTATGAAAAAAACCTTTACAGAACATTTGTACAGTGATACCTACAATGTAAGGACCTTCTTATGAGGGGACACCTCCATGAAAGGACACCTGTGGTGTTTTTGACTATCATACCTCGCATAACAGTGTTTGGTCACTTTTAGCTGGGTTTGCAAGGCAGTCTTTTCATCACAGGTACCTACTAGTACTACCACTGTATCACCACAATAACTGAATAAGACTGGAGCATAGCCTAGTGGTTGGCAAGTCAGACTTCTATGTGGAAGGTGCAGGGTTCATATCCTTGCTGCACTAGTAGGGTGGACATTTGTCTCATCTTCCAGGTCAACTTAAATGCAGATCTTCAAGGTCAACTTATATATGCAGATCTTCCAGGTCAACTTATATGCAGACCTGCTATTAAGTACGCATGAAAAAGACCTTGTAGACTTCGGTAGATTATGGAATTTGAAATGACGTGGACAAAAACACCATACACATAAAACCCCACTTGTGCCCACTCCTGTACAAGGAAGTCGCATCCTAGGCCAAAAAAAAAAAGGTCTGTTTACGGTAACCCGACCGACCCTAGTTTTTTCGCGCGACCCTAGACTTTTTTTTTGGCATTTGGAAAAGAAAAAAGAAAAAAAATCTTGTTTTTTTGGCAAAATAACGTAAAAATATGGTTTTTTGGAGAAAAAAAAAATTCCGACCTACCGACCCTATTTTTTTGGCCTATGTTACCGTAAACAGACCTATTTTTTTTTGTGGCCCTATCATTATAAACGCAGAAGTATCACCACAAGAGATGAGAATTGACCCCTGGTATCGACAATCCAATATTTCTGACATGTAGTTCTCCTGACAGAGCAATGACTCTGTGTTTAGGGCGTTGAGACGAATATATATATATTTTTAATCCAGGTCCAACTGAGCTTTTGTCCTTGGAGTCTCAGTCTGGGGACAACACTGATGAATATATTTATATGAGTGTGTGTGTGTGTGTGTGTGGGATGGAAGTTTGTACTCGTGCATGTCTGTTTACTTGTTTTTTTAAAATGTTCGGACACATCCACTGGTTACGGTTAATTTGCATGTACAGTACTGTCTTTCTTGAGATTGGTTTTCTAATGAAGTTGGATATTACATCTTCATTTTCACACAGACCCTTGAACAGCTTCTCAAAACCGCCTAGAACTTGAGAAAATTAAAAGGGGGAGCCTTGAAATAAAGGTAAATTTACAGACATTCTGAACAGAAATTTTGGAAAAAACTTGATCTTTGAATGGGGGTTGTAGTGGTACTACTAACTAGTACTGGTACAACCTTCTCTGGATTGATTTTGCAAGAGGGTTTGGCACTTGTATGCGATGGAACAAGCAATAAGGCCAAGAAGAAAAATATCTCTGTTTCCGGTAACCCGACCGACCCTATTTTTAAGCGCCGAACCTAACGTTGTTTTTTTTGCTTTTCGCACACACACAACAAAAAAAACAAAAAAGGGAGGTAATCGGTCGATGAGACTTTACAATCGAAGAGACTTTTACCTCCCGTTTCCGTCGTCACACGAAAAAAAACATGGCCAATGACGCCGAGAATCTCTCTGAAGGGTGGGTCTGTGGCAAGATTTCCTCTGCAGTTATTCCAGGAAAATGCGACCACACGCCTGACAAAAAAGTCATAGCAACATTTTCTGCCAATCTCACCGTAGCTGCGATCTTTTTTGACATTCGCGGCCCGCCTTAACCCCAAAGTGTACTCTGCTAAAAAAATGTAATTAAAAAAACCCGACCGACCGACCCTATAATTTTCGGCGATGTTACCGGAAACAGACATATTTTTTCTTTTTGGCCTAACATTAACAAAGAAGCTGGATATATTTGAAAGTATTTTCCAGCATACAAAGTCAATAAGAGAACACTACAGAGCACAAAAACACACATAAAGACCTACAGATAAAGCAAACAATTGTACCTAACAGCGACAGCAGGCAGCGTTTGTGAGCCGACACGTGGAGAGAGCAATTTGAGACGATAGATGGAGAGAGAAATTGAGCCACACCTGGTATTATGCCCAGTGACAGGTGCTAAGCTAACGTGGCAGGTTGCATTAAGGCCATTAATCCTGATATTGGATAGTGTAACTGATAGATTACTGTATGTCAGATAATTTGAATGGAATGGTAACGGTTTCGGTACTTTTGTCACTTGCTCCTTGGTTCTGACTTGATTTTATTGGTGTCTTTTCCCTGTTGGTTCTGTTTTGCTCCCTGCACTTATTTTATTCTTTAATTTCTTCTTTTATTTATACATTCTACTGTGGGTTATTTATTTTTTTTGGTGTAATCAGGTACTTTCTGCAAAATGTTCATCGAAGTGGTTGGGAATAAAACCCACATATCTGATAAAAAATGGAAATCTTTTACAAAAGTCTGCGGAATTAAACATTTGATTTAGGTTGAGGTTGCTCAGAGAAAGGGTTCTACTGTATTGTCTGTGACACTCGGGAGTCCCAGGGGGGGTAACCCACAACTCGTTTTGCACGTTCACTCTGGCTCCCATGGTTTTCTCTCCTTGTCTGTTGTGTAGATCGAAACCAGTGCTGTCAGCATTTTCGAGGAGCTGAAGAAAGTCCTTGACCTTCAAACCCACTTCAAGCTGCGCGAGTCCCAAGGTCGCGCCTTCGCCGAGGATTTGAACGAGCGTGTTTTATTGTGGTCCATCGGCGAATCCATCCTCATCGTTTTGATCGGCATCGGACAGATCCTTGTGCTTCGTAGCTTCTTCACTTCCAAGCATAAGACATCCGCTATGACGTGATCTGTAAACAATTGCCTGATGCGTTTGTGTGAGTGTGTGGGCTGAGAGATTGCCTTTTTGTGTGTGTTGGTGTAAAATGATTATGTACGTGTGTCTGTGTGTGATAGTCATGGAGAGTAAATGAGACATTTTTCAGGGTAGGGTGAATTTTATGTGTGTGCGTGAATGTCGAAAACTAATGTTGGCGTGGATTGTTTGTGACTAACAGCACTTGAGTGTGATTTTTGTAGAATGTTTTTGTTTGTTTGTTGTACGTGTACATGTTGTGTGGTTTTTATGTCAGGACTTTCTGTTAGAAAAAGAGTGAGAAGAGGAACCAAGAAGAAAGCAAAATGAGGAAGAACAAGTTAACACGCATACACTTGAACAAGTGAGAATGATGAACAGGTTTTTTAATGAAATTTATTGTTTAAAGTATAACTATGAGTGGTACGTATAGTGCTCAGTGTATAAGAACAAATGTGTGGAATAATGGAAGAGTCTTTGATCGTGGGTAGCCATTTTTAAACGAATGAAGATTGTGAATGGGGTTAGAAGTGGTGTTAAGCGATGCTATTAGGTTTTATATGAAACGGCTAGATTATCTTCATATAAGATAGACGCCCCCCCGCGGGTTAGGGGGAAGAATTTACCCGATGCTCCCCAGATGTCGTAAGAGGCGACTAACGGATTCTGTTTCTCCTTTTACCCTTGTTAAGTGTTTCTTGTATAGAATATAGTCAATGTTTGTAAAGATTTTAGTCAAGCAGTATGTAAGAAATGTTAAGTCCTTTGTACTGGAAACTTGCATTCTCCCAGTAAGGTCATATATTGTACTACGTTGCAAGCCCCTGGAGCAAATTTTTGATTAGTGCTTTTGTGAACAAGAAACAATTAACAAGTGGCTCTATCCCATCTCCCTCCTTTCCCCTATCCCATCTCCCCCCTTTCCCCCGTCGCGATATAACCTTGAATGGTTGAAAACGACGTTAAACACCAAATAAAGAAAGAAAGAAACAATAATGGACAAACAGAGAGGAATCCAAAGAAAAAATCTACCCCCATGTACCCTTTTTTTTTAATCAGCAAAGTCGGGAGATAGTATTAAGGGCTCTTGCATGATTTAGTTTTGTACACTAGCCGAGCGCTACGCTCCAACCGCATGTGTAAATTTGTAACGTCGTCATCATAAAATGTTCGATCTGCAAGCTGAGAAATATTTTTCCTAGACCTCATGGTTTGAGTTAAGACCTGAACAATTGTTGTTGTTTTATACATAGAGTGAGTGTGCTTTTATTTGTTATCTTTGTTTGATTGTTTAGCTTTTGTTTGGTTTGTACTGTTGAACTTTGTTTTACTCGAAGTACAATTTGATTTCAGAACCAACTGTTCATAATGAACGTACTAGATCTTGGGAGTGTGTGTTTGTTTTCTTCTTTTACATTTAAAAAAATTTGTTTTGTAAGAGTACTGAACATGTCTGTAAGTGTAAGCGTAAGAAGTAAGATTGTCTCGTAATAGTTTTTCTTTGCGAAATGAAAGATGAACATGAAGTCAGCATTCTTGATTTCTGTGGAATGTTCCAGTCAGATAAAGCTTGTACAACTGAAATGAAAAGATCTAGATTAGTGTGTGAATGAGCTTCACAGAGGCAGCAAAGGGGACTTCTCCATTGTTTAAGTCCCTGACCTGTTGTGGGGTGTATTTTAACGTGTGTAGACCAGGGAAAATGTCTTCTGCTGTCATTCAAATTCAGACCTGATTTTGGTGTTGTTGTAGAACAATTTAATTCAGGTAGAGATGTTTCCAAGTGAGCTTGCATCTGCTTTGCCGAATAAGTGTCATATAGATGTCAGCTGATATGTTCGCGTCACTGATAGTTGGGTAAGATCATTTACTACTTACAAAAACATACACGCACAAACCATAAGTTTGGCTGCATTGGAGTTTAAACTAGAGTGGATTTTCTTTCCAACTTTTGAAGACTAAGCAAAGCGCAAGCTTTTCATTGTTTTGCTATTGTTTGTACATCAAGTTCAGTCACGTTTTGAGTTCTTTGAGTCATAATTGTACTCTTCTTCTTTTGCATACACTTCATGTATTCCTTGGAAAGTTGTAAATGTTTATATTTTCCCTCTAGACTTAGTAACAAAATACATGTAGTAACATCTGGCCCCTATTTTGGTGCTAAAATCATGAAGCTTCGTATGAATAGAAATCATTTAAAGGTCATGGTTGAATTGTGCAGGTCGTTATCTCATCATAGTCTCAGTGGTTTTCTAAATACAAGAGTTTCTGTCGCACTCTTTGATGCAGTGGGGCACTGCGGTTATGAAATTAAAGGCCCCTCCTGTTTTTGGAATCGCAGGAGCTTTCTAGTTTGCTGTTAGGTAGATTTTTGGTTCCTCTTTCCTGTCATGCTCTCTTTTTCTTCATGAATTCTTTTCTTTTTGACTCACATGCGAAGCAAAAGTGAGTCTATGTACTCACCCGAGTCGTCCGTCCGTCCGGCCGGCCGGCCGGCCGGAAAACTTTAACGTTGAATATTTCTTGGACACTATTCAGTCTATCAGTACCAAATTTGGCAAGATGGTGTATGATAACAAGGCCCCAAAAAACATACATAGCATCTTGACCTTGCTTCAAGGTCAAGGTCGCAGGGGCCATAAATGTTGTCTAAAAAACAGCTATTTTTCCCATTTTTCCCATTTTCTCTGAAGTTTTTGAGATTGAATACCTCACCTATATATGATATATAGGGCAAAGTAAGCCCCATCTTTTGATACCAGTTTGGTTTACCTTGCTTCAAGGTCAAGGTCACAGGAGCTCTTCAAAGTTGGATTGTATACATATTTTGAAGTGACCTTGACCCTGAACTATGGAAGATAACTGTTTCAAACTTAAAAATTATGTGGGGCACATGTTATGCTTTCATCATGAGACACATTTGGTCACATATGATCAAGGTCAAGGTCACTTTGACCCTTATGAAATGTGACCAAAATAAGGTAGTGAACCACTAAAAGTGACCATATCTCATGGTAGAAAGAGCCAATAAGCACCATTGTACTTCCTATGTCTTGAATTAACAGCTTTGTGTTGCATGACCTTGGATGACCTTGACCTTGGGTCAAGGTCACATGTATTTTGGTAGGAAAAATGTGTAAAGCAGAAGGTCAAGCATGTGAGTCGTATGGGCTTTGCCCTTCTTGTTTCTGCCTTCTTGCTCATTCACCTGTATTTTTTCCAAAAATCTCTTCTCTTGCCGCTTGTCTCGCGATTCATGTATAGTTTAATCTGTTAGTGTTCTGATGTAAGTCCAGCAGTAGATAGGTTAAGCCTATTTTAACATACTGGAAACTGGTAATCTTCCAGTAGGTATTAATTTAGTTTTACTAAAGCCTGCTGGGACACAAGTAATGGGTTAGTGCATTTGTAAACAGGAATCGCTTGACAAGTGGCCCCCTTCATCCCCCCCTTCCTCGTCCTGATATGGCTCTGCATAGTCGGCTGGACGTTAAGCAACAAATAAACAAATTGTGCAGGTAGTTATCTCATCATAGTCTCAGTGATTTTCTAAATACAAGAGTGTCTGTCGCACTCTTTGATTCAAAACCAAAGTAAACAAGTGAGGATTTTACATCTTATTGGAGCAAGTTTGAAATTCTGTGATCGATGAATGGCGTTTATTCTAGATACACCATAATTATGAGATTCTGGATGAGTCGATGATGAAAAACAGGGCCCCAGGGTATCTTTAAGCATTTTGCATTGGGTGTGTGGTGTTTGAAGGCTAGAACCCCCCCCCCCCCCCCCCCCCCCCCTCGGGTTAGGGGGAAGAATTTACCCGATGCTCCCCAGCATGTCGTAAGAGGCGACTAACGGATTCTGTTTCTCCTTTTACCCTTGTTAAGTGTTTCTTGTATAGAATATAGTCAATGTTTGTAAAGATTTTAGTCAAGCAGTATGTAAGAAATGTTAAGTCCTTTGTACTGGAAACTTGCATTCTCTCAGTAAGGTCATATATTGTACTACGTTGCAAGCCCCTGGAGCAAATTTTTGATTAGTGCTTTTGTGAACAAGAAACAATTGACAAGTGGCTCTATCCCATCTCCCCCCTTTCCCCGTCGCGATATAACCTACGTGGTTGAAAACAACGTTAAACACCAAATAAAGAAAGAAAGAAAGAAAGGCTGGAACGAGTTTAAATAGAATCTTTTGTCACAAGCAAAAGGGGATGCAGTGTAAAAATTGAAAGGCATAGGAAGCGCTTTTCTTTGTTAATATGTGACTGCTAGAGTGATTTCACAGCTTTAAATGTTTTTTAGTGATGTGTTATGAACTGCAGTTTGATGTTTTTGAGTAATCTGTCCAAAACTGCACATGCGTATGAGAGGGTTACAAGTTATATCAAATGATATGTGTGTTTTTAATTTTCTTGGTATTGTTTGTTTCTTTGAAAGTGTTTTCAATAGTTGTTTTTTTCCTTGAAAAAAAAAGTGATCAAAGATGTTATGCCGATTTACGGTTATAGTCAAGTTACACTGAATTGTTTTTCCTCCGAAAATGGCGTATGGCTGCCTAAATGGCGGGGTAAAAAACGGTCATACACGTAAAATTCGACTCGTGCAAAAAACATGAGTGTACGTGGGAGTTTCAGCCCACGAACGCAGAAGAAGAAGACTGAATTGTTTGTTGTTATTTAGTGGAAATAATGCAACATGCTAACCAACTAGATGTCTCATTCAAAAGAAAGGTGGGTACACAAAACAAAAAAAGGTTTTTTTTGGCAGAAAACAATTTGTAACTTCCATCATTGCAGTAACAGTGTTTTTCTGTGGTTATTAAACACACATTTAAATGTCAAATTGTGAAGCAAAGAGCATGTGCAAATACTGTATGGGATTCTTAGGAATGTGATTTGTATTTTTCTTGGTGGGGCTATAAAAGAATCTCTTCTTTTTTGATTTTTTTAAATCAGTAATCCTACTCAGAGCCTATGAGCCATTGCTTTCACATGAAGAAGAAATTTGGGTTTGTGAGGTTTGAATATAATTTCATGTTGATTCTATCGCTTTGCTCACTACATTGGTCATGATTGTCTATGTTTAGACTGTGAAAGTTGACAGGTTTTGTACCCCCCGCGGGTTAGGGGGAAGAATTTACCCGATGCTCCCCAGCATGTCGTAAGAGGCGACTAACGGATTCTGTTTCTCCTTTTACCCTTGTTAAGTGTTTCTTGTATAGAATATAGTCAATGTTTGTAAAGATTTTAGTCAAGCAGTATGTAAGAAATGTTAGTCCTTTGTACTGGAAACTTGCATTCTCCCAGTAAGGTCATATTGTACTACGTTGCAAGCCCCTGGAGCAATTTTTGGATTAGTGCTTTTGTGAACAAGAAACAATTAACAAGTGGCTCTATCCCATTCCCCCCCCCCCCCCCCCCCCCCCCTTTCCCCGTCGCGATATAACCTTGAATGGTTGAAAACGACGTTAAACACCAAATAAAGAAAAACAAAAAAAGAAAGACAGCTTTTGTCTTCGTTTTTCCCCTGTACTTGTAGAGACTCAAGTATTTTTGTACAGGTGAATAGCATTGCTGGAATCAAATTTATGATAACATAACTCCTGACTGTTAATGCAAATGAGGGTTTTAAGATTTGATTGATGCGAGTGTTGTTGATGTGTGCGTGTTTGTTCTCTTGAAATTTCTTTGTCATTGGTAAATTATTGTATGCATGATTGAGGCATAGAAACTGACACAGAGTCTATCGTGTAGAAAGTCAGCTTTTCATTGTTTTGTTGCAAGTTCATACATTAGAGCGCCATTGAAGGTCTTCCACTACAGAGTGTTTCTCCTTTCTTTCTTTTCTGTGGGCCGTCTTTGTCACTCTGTACTAGCATGATTCTTTTGTTTGTTTTTTGTTAGCTGTTCTGTGAGATTCATCCATGAAACGGTTCTCAAAATTTCACACCTAGATCATTAGATGCAGGGAACGCTTTAAAACACTTGCGAGCAAACACTTAATGATTGCTTTGAGGTGTTGGACTTGGAGGAATCTTGTGTCTGAAAGGAAGAGCTTGCTTTTTACACCATACCTTAGTGTCCAAAATCTAAAACTCAAATGTGTATGAAGACTACAGTTTCATTGCAGATACTTGGAAGTAGTCGAGTTTTAATGATTTTTCGACAGTGTTTATGTTTATTTCATATTATTAATTCACAGTTGTGCAGTTGATTTTTGGTACGTCTGACTTTTTGGCCGTGAGATGACAAGAGTTAATTTGTTCTCACTGTTTTGTCAATAATACTCTTTTGTTTGAAAAAGGAGCTGTATGAAAGTTTGATTTATAAACGGTGTGTTATGAAATATGGTAGGAGTTTGCTTCTGTAGTTAGGGTGTGTGTGTGTGTGTGTCTGCATCTGTGTGTGTGTGTGTGTGCATCTGTGTGTGTGTGTGTGTGTGTGTGTGTGTGACTGCATCTGTCTGTCTGTCTGTCTAGTTGAGAGACAGGAAAAAGAAGGGTGCAATCTGTCACTAAATGAATCCCCTATGTTTAACAGACGAAATAAGTCAGTCAGTACGTGTCATGCATACAAAATTGATTGGCAGTGTTCTGCAGACAAAATGAGTTGTTGGTCAGACAAAATCGAGTGAATGTGTTCCGCAGAAAAAAATAGTTAGTGACTCTATGAAAATTACTGAAAATCAAGCAGACAAAATCAGTTGTTGCATTAAGTAATACTTAAGGTCAACTAATCTGAGCAATGCACGCCGGATACAATACCCCTTTCTTTTGAAAATCAGCGTTCAGGAGTTCATCAGAGTTCAAGATTTATTGCGGAAATGATCGCTGGCCCGTAGTGATCGCTCACAACGGGTTTTGATTGAGGTCACGTTGGTTAGGCTTGAGGTCAGGTGAGTTTAGGAAAACACACATGCTTTGCGAAAACTTTCAGTGATCAGCAAGCATGAGAGCGATAAATAAAAAGACCAAAACGTGCTGTACTCGCGTGAGGACGAAACAAATAACAGCGACATTTTGACCCTGGGTTCTTCTTCAGACACATAAACAAAGCAGACAAAAAGAAGAAGTACATGTACAGAATGAGATGTACAGTCGAACCCACTTAAAACGAACACGCTAGTTACGAATTTTGACTTGTAACGTATTAGTTTTAAGTTCCCAACTGAATACCTCTTTCTTCATGCTTAAAAAAAATGCTTGAAACGAATTCTTTGTAACGAATTTATGCTTATAACGAGCACTTTTTGGATTCCCAAGCATGCATAATGTCTGTAATTTACTCACGCTTATGGCGAAATCTTTAAACTCGTCCCGAGATCGACATATCACATCATTTGCATAACGAACCCCTCTTTTAACAAACACGTTTTCATCGTCCCAGAGCCGCTTTGTCTCTAAAAGTCACAAGGCTACAAGGATCTGCGTGTGAGGCGAGGTCAAAGGCAGGTCCATTGTGATGGCTGGGTGGCCTTCTTTATAGACACTGACCTTCTTCCCAGGGGTCATTGACCCAGTTTTAGTTATGAGAGGTGGTTCCCCTTTCATATGAAACACTTCCTGCACCCGATCAGTGACCGAGTTTAACCTATGGGAAGTTTAATCTATGGGGCGGTCTCTTTTATGTCTTGAGAGGAAACTTGGCCAGGGTAGTACATATGCACCAGAACTGGTGGACACCATGAAATCGGAGATTGATCAGAATGTGCATGTACATGCTTTTACAGGACTTTTTAAATGTTACTTCTAAAATTGTGACAGTAAAAAAAATCAATCAATTCTCTTAATGCGAATTTCGGTTAAGACGAACGTATTTCCCGATCCCCAGTGATTCGCCTTAAGCGAGTTCGACTGTAATGATTCACAACCGGGTTAATTCAAAGATAATTATCGCTGTTTATCTCTATGATGCTTCCTGGGTTCAACAGACACACGAACACTTAAATACACATACACACATAAAGAATATATACACACACACACAACACACACACACACACATATAGAGACATCACTTTTCTAAAACTTACATGAAGACTTGTTTAAATAGGTTCGGAGGGGAAATTGTCCATGGGGCAATTACCCTGCTACCATCAAAACTCCGATGGTTGAGTGGACAGGGGTCAAAGCAGTGTATCCGATAAAAAAATAAAAAACTGAGACCTGAGAACAACACTGCACAGGTGTCTTCTCTTAACTCATTGTCTCCCAGGTACAGATATATCCGTACCCACTCATATGGCTCTATCTGACTTAGTACGGATATATCCGTACACACAAGTCGCTTCCTGTAACGTCGATCTAACGCCTGCATTCCAGCGTGTTGATACAGTTTCTACACAGTTACTACAATTCTGAGTGACCTGCTGCAGCACAGCTGGTCTCGGCTAAAAAAAAAAACTTGGTCAACATAGGTGGGGTAGAAAGTGTTAAGCAGGTGCATTGTAACTTGTAAGTTTATAGAATCAGGGAAAGGAGGACATGTTCTTTTAAGTGAGAGGTGTCCTCTCTAAAGTCAGGCATTACATTAAAGGTATAACTGTAATTGTAATTGCATTATGTCCTCCCGCGGGTTAGGGGGAAGAATTTACCCGATGCTCCCCAGCATGTCGTAAGAGGCTTCTAACGGATTCTGTTTCTCCTTTTACCCTTGTTAAGTGTTTCTTGTATAGAATATAGTCAATTTTTGTAAAGATTTTAGTCAAGCAGTATGTAAGAAATGTTAAGTCCTTTGTACTGGAAACTTGCATTCTCCCAGTAAGGTAATATATTGTACTACGTTGCAAGCCCCTGGAGCAAATTTTTGATTAGTGCTTTTGTGAACAAGAAACAATTGACAAGTGGCTCTATCCCATCTCCCCCCTTTCCCCATCGCGATATAACCTTCGTGGTTGAAAACGACGTTAAACACCAAATAAAGAAAAAAAGAAAGAAATTGCATTATGGGTGAAACACATGGACAAGCACACACCACCACCTCAACCATCATCATCACCTCCCAATGAAAAAAAGATTAAAAAAAGAAATTGCATGAAGCAAATTCAAAACGTGAAGTCAGTCTGCTGGCCGATGTAACTAAAAGCTCAACATTGAAAACCTGGATCAGTCATCCTGACACAAGTGAGGCTTGGCTAGCTAAAACCCGAAGACCTAGACGGGTCACACTGGTCTCCATGAAGCATGGGAACAAAGAACCAATTTTCTTTCTTCTTCTTCTTCTTCTTCTGCGTTCGTGGGCTGAAACTCCCACGTACACTCGTGTTTTTTTGCACGAGTGGAATTTTACGTGTATGACCGTTTTTTACCCCCGCCATTTAGACAGCCATACGCCGTTTTCGGAGGAAGCATGCTGGGTATTTTCGTGTTTCTATAACCCACCGAACTCTGACATGGATTACAGGATCTTTTTCGTGCACACTTGGTCTTGTGCTTGCGTGTACACACGGGGGTGTTCGGACACCGAGGAGAGTCTGCACACAAAGTTGACTCTGAGAAATAAATCTCTCGCCGAACGTGGGGACGAACTCACGCTGACAGCGGCCAACTGGATACAAATCCAGCGCGCTACCGACTGAGCTACGTCCCCGCCCCAAATTTTCTTTAATTTGGAACACATTTTGATAGCAAACAGGACGTATCTGAATATGGATTCAGGAAATGATAACGAATACAATGTAATAATGGTCTAATCTGTTGTTAAAATGTCAGTTTTGATTAGAATTTTAATGAATAGATTATTTAATTTGAAGCTTTCAAGCTCAAATGCAATACCATAGTCCGGACCTGGTCAAAGATTGCTTGACTAACATTTCAATTATTTTGATTGAAAAATTAAGTTGCCACAGTCCACGTACCACTACCACCTCAAATTAGTAAAAGAAATTTATTGAAAAAATGAAAAAGAAATTGTCTTCGGATATCATCTGAGAGAATTCAAATGTAAATCAAATTTCATGAAGATCTGTCCAGTAGTTTTCTAGGAATTGCTCTACACACACACACACCGACCTCATCTTGATTCAAAGTCTATCTGAATACATTTAGTCCCAATATGACTAAATGGAATTTTAAGGGACGTAAGCTAGAGCTCGAAAAGCATTTGACATGACTGATGAACAAAGACGGGCGCAGTGGCGTGGTGGTAAGACGTCGGCCTCTTTATCGGAAGGTCGTGAGTTCGAATCCCGGTCGCTGCCGCCAGATGGGTTAAAAGTGGAGATTTTTCTGATCTCCCAGGTCAACTTATGTGCAGACCTGCTAGTGACTTAACCCCCTTCGTGTGTACACGCAAGCACAAGAGCAAGTGCGCATGGAAAAGATCCTGTAATCCATGTCAGAGTTCGGTGGGTTATAGAAACACGAAAATACCCAGCATGCCTCCCCCGAAATCGGTGTATGCTGCCTGAATGGCGGGGTAAAAACGGTCATACACGTAAAAATACACTCGTGCTAAAAAGATGAGTGAACGTTGGAGTCTAAGCCCATGAACGAAGAAGAAGAAGACTGTGGAATAAGAGTAAGGGATAGTTGTACTGAAAGTTGCTTCTTCATTTTAAGGCTTGTTATTCTCTCGGGAGCCAGGAGATTGGTTCCACATAAGTTCCATAACTGGGCGGGGATGTAGCTCAGTCGGTAGCGCGCTGGATTTGTATCCAGTTGGCCGCTGTCAGCGTGAGTTCGTCCCCACGTTCGGCGAGAGATTTATTTCTCAGAGTCAACTTTGTGTACAGACTCTCCTCGGTGTCCGAACACCCCCCGTGTGTACACGCAAGCACAAGACCAAATGCGCACGAAAAAGATCCTGTAATCCATGTCAGAGTTCGGTGGGTTATAGAAACATGAAAATACCCAGCATGCTTCCTCCGAAAACGGCGTATGGCTGCCTAAATGGCGGGGTAAAAAACGGTCATACACGTAAAATTCCACTCGTGCAAAAAAACCACGAGTGTACGTGGGAGTTTCAGCCCACGAACGAGGAAGAAAAAGAAGAAGTTCCATAACTCTCACTTACTCTCGTTGCACAGTCATGCTGTATTTGTTAGGAGCGCTTGCGTCCCTTTTTCTCTAAGATTATATTAACCCATTTAAAGACTTTCCAAAGTCTGAGAAAATCAGGTCTTAAAAAAGAGAGTCTTAAAATAAAGGTAAAAACCATGTCAGAGTTCGGTGGGTTATAGAAACACGAAAATACCCAGCATGCTTCCACTGAAAACGGCGTATGGCGGGGTAAAAAACGGTCATACACGTAAAATTCCACTCGTGCAAAAAAACCCACAAGTGTACGTGGGAGTTTCAGCCCACGAACGCAGAAGATGAAGAAGGTAAATTTACAGAGGCTATGAACAAATCATCTGAAAAAGCAAGGTCTTAATTAAAAGGGAGGAAGTCTTAAATTGGGGTGTCTTCAAAGGGGGGCCCGGGTAGCTCAGGTGGTAGAGCACTGGACTTGTGATCGAAAGGTCGCTGGTTCGAATCCGGGCCGGGACGGACATGGGTCAACTTTATGTGCAGGCCCAGAGACGGTATCCATCTCCCACCCCCGTGTCACCGCAGTGGCACGTAAAAGACCTCGGTCATTCTGCCATAAGTGCGGATGGCTGATATGTACCACCTAAACACGCATACACTTGTGTATCTCATCTAAAGTCGGGTTAAAACCCGGGAACATGCCCCCAATGGCTTTGCCGTGAGGGCGTAAAACTTGAATTTCTCTCAAAGGGGGGTTCCACTGTCTAACCTCTCTTGGTTTATTTGCTCTTTCAGATGGAGTCAACAAGCGAGACTATCCACAAGCACCTGGATCTCGGCGTCAGGCTACAAACTTATTTCCGTAATCACGAGGGGACCGCCAGAGCTTTTGCGGATAATCTCAACACACACGTCATGATGTGGTCTATAGGTGAGACCGTCGCAGTCCTGGTCGTCGGCCTCGGACAGGTCTTGGTGCTTCGTAGCTTCTTCTCCTCACCCAGCCCTCGGTCCACCAGTGCAAATGGAAGAATCGTGACATGATTGTGTTTGTATGATGATGAGTATGGGAGAGAGAGGAGGGGGCGGGGGTTTGGAGCGTGTTTTGTGCGTTAGAGGGGGGAGGGTGGCGGATTTTGCCCCACAGTGGAACACTCCTTTAAATCCCCCGTTTTAAGACCCAAGTTCTTTTTCTGACTGTCTGTTTATGGCCTCTGCAAATTGACCTCCATTTGAATGAATGAAAAATTATGTTTGACGCCCTCACTGCAGAGCTTTTTCCTCCATTTCTTCTTCTTCTTCTTCTTGTCGATCACTCGGATGGAAACGCCGGTTCTCCGCGCAAATGTAGCCGTGCGCTGTAGGTCGTCCAGACTGCCATAGAGCTTCCCTTGCACCGTGGTCGCCTCCGCTTCCTCCATTTTAAAACCACCTCCCTTTTAAGACCCGATTTGTTTGGTCTATCATTAATCTTCCAATAATGATATCCCTTTGTTTTTGAGGAAGAAAGACACTTACAGTACTTACTCATTTCAATGCTTGATATTCTCTCAAAAGGCACGAGATTTTAAAACCTGATTTTCTCAGATGTTTGGAAGTCTTAAAAAGGGAGCTTCCACTGGACAAAGCTCTATACCTACAAGACTGGCGCTGAAAATGCTGTGCAGTAGGCAAATAAAAAGCCCGACACAGTCAAACCTTCCCCTTGACAATGGGCATGTGTGTACCGTAAAATCCCTAGCAAACGCCCAGTATCTAGCAAACACCCACCCCCCACTTTTGGCCAAAAGTTGTGCAGAGGGGTTACTACCTAGCAAACGCCCACCCCTTATTTTGCTTTAAAAAACATTTGTTTTAAGACAGTCGGCCTCCTTTATCTACGATTTGTGCACACTGTTCGATGGTTCGCCGTTTTTTTCTTCTTCTTCTTTTTTTTCTAGCACAGAACGTTGATCTTTCTTTGGGTAAACAAACGGTGTGTTTATTTTTTCATTAAAATTGCATAAATCACATGTTGTATCACTTTTTTTCTCTCGTGAAAATGGGATGACACTTTATCTTGCAAAGGGGTGTATACCTACCAAACGCCCACCCCCTACTTGTACCCGAAATCTGTGCGGAGGGGCGGTGGGCGTTTGCTAGGGATTATACGGTACTGTGAAAACTCCCTATTAAGCCCTTCCAAGTTAAGACTCTTCTGTTAAGACCTGAATTTGTTCTCTCGTGCCCCCCGCGGTTAGGGGGAAGAATTTACCCGATGCTCCCCAGCATGTCGTAAGAGGCGACTAACGGATTCTGTTTCTCCTTTTACCCTTGTTAAGTGTTTCTTGTATGGAATATAGTCAATGTTTGTAAAGATTTTAGTCAAGCAGTATGTAAGAAATGTTAAGTCCTTTGTACTGGAAACTTGCATTCTCCCAGTAAGGTAATACATTGTACTACGTTGCAAGCCCCTGGAGCAATTTTTTGATTAGTGCTTTTGTGAACAAGAAACAATTAACAAGTGGCTCTATCCCATCTCCCCCCCTTTCCCCGTCGCGATATAACCTTGAACGGTTGAAAACGACGTTAAACACCAAATAAAGAAAGAAAGATGTTCTCTCGTATTATGGATGGTCTTTCACGTCTCTTATAAGGTCTGATTTATTTTTCTCAAAATGTTGATGGTCTATAAGGGTGGGTTCCACTATATTTACATATTGATTTTCATCAGCCCATGTTAGTTATCCTTTCTTTGTTCAGTGTCTGCTGTGGATACAGTAAAATGGAATTTTCAGTCAAATAAAAGCATTACTTTTGCGGTATATTCACCACAGAAAATATTCAATGTTAAATCTTTGTCAAAGAAAAAAACTTGTAAACAAAAGAAGGAATTTAAAAATAAGCTCAAGTACTCATGCATACTCAAAGTCAATCAATCAAAGTCATTTTTTTCATTTTTTTCATTTTCATTACTTTATTGTCCCATCGCTGGGAAATTCGGGTCGCTTCCTCCCAGTGGAAAGCTAGCAGCAACGGAGTCGCGCTACCCAGGTGTCTGCGTGTTTAGGTGTATTCAGCCACCTGCACTTATGGCAGAATGACCAAGGTCTTTTACGTGCCATTGTGATGACACGGGGGTGGGACATGGCTTCCGTCTCTGGGTCTGCACATAAAGTTGACCCGTGTCCGTCCCGGCCCGAATTCGATCCTGCGACCTTCCGATCACAAGTCCAGTGCTCTACCAACTGAGCTACCTGCTGTTTTGTTTCATTTTTTTGTATTGGACTTTTTTGGGTTGGTGTTGCTTTTGTTGTTGAGAGTTTCAGTTTCTGGGAGAAACTTACCTCCTAAATTGCTCAATGGAGAGTGTTGTTATTCTTGCTTTTTGAAACGTGTTTCATTGTTCTGACTTCAAGATCCCCCCGCGGGTTAGGGGGAGTCCCATATTGGTTGGGACGAGAAAGAATTTACCCGATGCTAACCAGCATGTCGTAAGAGGCGACTAACGGGTTCTGTTTCTCCTTTTACCCTTGTTAAGTGTTTCTTGTATAGAATATAGTCAATGTTTGTAAAGATTTTAGTCAAGCAGTATGTAAGAAATGTTAAGTCCTTTGTACTGGAAACTTGCATTCTCCCAGTAAGGTAATATATTGTACTACGTTGCAAGCCCCTGGAGCAATTTTTGGCTCACGTAAGTGTAGCCTATGCGATCGTAACTTTGTCTGTCTGTGCGTGCGTGCGTGCGTCTGTGCGTGTGTATGTCTGTGGTAGAAACTCTAACATTTGAAGACGTCACATTACATTGACGTCACATTATGACGTAAGAGGGTTAGACGTCACGCGAAGGAAGTACTGACAGTCTCGGTCATTATTATTTTGAGCGCGCCGAGACTAGTTGGCAGTCGTGTCCTTGTAAGTAGGCTACATGCAGACAGACAGATCTAGATCTAGTGTCTCGCTTTCTTGCACAGTTTCACCTATGCTCTTTCTGTGTGTGTGTGTGTGTGTGTGTGTGTGTGTGTGTGTGTGTGTGTGTGTGTGTGTGTGTGTGTGTGTGTGTGTGTGTGTGTGTGTGTGTGTGTGACGGAGTGATTGAGTTTGTGTTACTGTTTGTCGATTTCTTACGTGAGCCTTGATGGCTTCGCCTCTTGTTTGATTAGTGCTTTTGTGAACAAGAAACAATTAACAAGTGGCTCTATCCCATCTCCCCCTTTTCCCCTATCCCATCTCCCCCCTTTCCCCGTCACGATATAACCTTGAATGGTTGAAAACGACGTTAAACACCAAATAAATAAAGAAAGAAAGAGTAGACTGTTGCATGTACTCAGACCAAAAACATTTGTATTTCCAACACAGCTTTCTTTCTACGTTAAAAAGTTCTGTTTCTATGTTTCGATAAAGCAAATAAAAACGCAAGAAAGTTGTGTTTTTATGTTAACACATAACGTTAACATTTTTTTTTTCATTTTTTCATTTTCATTACTTTATTGTCCCATCGCTGGGAAATTCGGGTCGCTTCCTCCCAGTGGAAAGCTAGCAGCAACGGAGTCGCGCTACCCAGGTGTCTGCATGTTTAGGTGTATTCAGCCACCTGCACTTATGGCAGAATGACCGAGGTCTTTTACGTGCCATTGTGATGACACGGGGGTGGGACATGGCTTCCGTCTCTGGGTCTGCACATAAAGTTGACCCGTGTCCGTCCCGGCCCGAATTCGAACCTGCGACCTTCCGATCACAAGTCCAGTGCTCTACCAACTGAGCTACCGGGCCCTCGGTAAAATTAACCTTTCCTGTTTCGTGTGTGTGTGGTTTTTTTTGTTTGTTTAATTCTTGACATTGGATCGTAAGCCGTCTATCTCTTTGGATTTGTTTTTGTGAGAGTGGTGTGTAACATTTAAATTTACTTTATACATGTACTGTATTATAATTCTTTCTGTCTTTTTATCTTCATGAAATGTGCCTGTTGGGCACACAACATTTTCCTTTGCTGTATTTTGCATGTGTTGTGTGATTTACTGGATTTTTACCTTTTTTCTGGCTTGAATGGAAAGAGTGTTGGGTGGACAGTGTGATAATTCAGATGGTATTGGCTGTGTGATTATAACTGGTGAATGGGTGAACTCAAACTCCAAGGGTAACATTTTGAGACTAGGACGCATTTTCCCATTTTTTCTTCAATGTCTTTATTGGTTTATGAAATTTATTTTGCTGCATCATTTTATCAGAAATGCCCTAATTAAATAAGAATTTATGAATGTATGTCAACTGCCAACGAAAACCTGTATTATTATCTGAAAATTAAAAGCAGTACGAATTTTCTTATACAGCCCTTTTATGCAGACCTGTCTCACGCATTATATCAATTCATTTGATTATTAGTTTTGTGCATGTGTCTTTGCAGACCAATTCACGTGTATGTGTACGTGTGCGTGTTGTGGGGGTGACCTCGTTTGCCAAAAAATGTCGCTATATTGCAATAGTAGTGTTTTAACTAGTTATTTTTCAAGCCAGTATATCTGATTTTTCAGGTCATGGTAAATTTGTCTCCAAGAAATTCTGTTTGGTTTGTATGTATGTACTTCTGTCATGTCCTAAGTGCATCATTTTATATCTGCAATACTGTTTGTGTTCAGTAACTGGAAGCTAGTCCATTCTTTTCGAGTGCAATAAGGGCAGTGAAAAGATTTTAGTCAAGCAGTATGTAAGAAATGTTAAGTCCTTTGTACTGGAAACTTGCATTCTCCCAGTAAGGTAATAATTATATTGTACTACGTTGCAAGCCCCTGGAGCAAATTTTTGATTAGTGCTTTTGTGAACAAGAAACAATTGACAAGTGGCTCTATCCCATCTTCCCCCTTTCCCCGTCGCGATATAACCCTTCGTGGTTGAAAACAACGTTAAACACCAAATAAAGAAAGAAAGAAAGGGCAGTGAAAAAGTGACGATCGCAGATAATAAAACAAAAAACTTTAAGAGGACTGATAAATGTAATGACACAGAATAGGCGGGGATGTAGCTCAGTCGGTAGCGCGCTGGATTTGTATCCAGTTGGTCGCTGTCAGCGTGAGTTCGTCCCCACGTTCGGCGAGAGATTTATTTCTCAGAGTCATTCCTTTGTGTGCAGACTCTCCTCGGTGTCCGAACACCCCCCCGTGTGTACACGCAAGCACAAGACCAAGTGCGCACGAAAAAGATCCTGTAATCCATGTCAGAGTTCGGTGGGTTATAGAAACACGAAAATACCCAGCATGCTTCCTCCGAAAACGGCGTATGGCTGCCTAAATGGCGGGGTAAAAAACGGTCATACACGTAAAATTCCACTCGTGCAAAAAAAAAACACGAGAGTACGTGGGAGTTTCAGCCCACGAACGCAGAAGAAGAAGATGACACAGAATAACTTGTGATCCATATGATTCAGGTTTCTCACTGATATACGATGTTGAGAAAGAACACTTGTCAGGTTTGTCTGGGTTGTAAAAGAGTGAAAACACAACTTGCTTTTATTGAGGCAAACTTTCCCAGGTGACATTATATCAATCAATCAATATGAGGCTTATATCGCGCGTATTCCGTGGGTACAGTTCTAAGCGCAGGGATTTATTCATTTTTTGAGTCACTTGAGAAAAAGTGACTCTATGTAATCGGTCAGTGTTAGTCTGTCCGGCCGGCCGTCCGGCCGGCCGGCCGTCCGGCCGGCCGTCCGTAGACACCACCTTAACGTTGGACTTTTCTCGGAAACTATCAAAGCGATCGGGCTCATATTTTGTTTAGTCGTGACCTCCAATGACCTCTACACTTTAACGATGGTTTCGTTGACCTTTGACCTTTTTCAAGGTCACAGGTCAGCGTCAAAGGAAAAATTAGACATTTTATATCTTTTCTCGGAAACTATCAAAGCGATCGGGCTCATATTTTGTTTAGTCGTGACCTCCAATGACCTCTACACTTTAACGATGGTTTCGTTGACCTTTGACCTTTTTCAAGGTCACAGGTCAGCGTCAAAGGAAAAATTAGACATTTTATATTTTTGACAAAGTTCATCGGATGTGATTGAAACTTTGTAGGATTATTCTTTACATCAAAGTATTTACATCTGTAGCCTTTTACGAACGTTATCAGAAAAACAAGGGAGATAACTAGCCTTTTCTGTTCGGCAACACACAACTTAACGTTGGGCTTTTCTCAGAAACTATAAAAGTGACCGGGCTCAAATTTTATGTGAACGTGACTCATTGTGTTGTGAATAGCAATTTCTTCCTGTCCATCTGATGCCTCATATAATATTCAGAACTGCGAAAGTGACTCGATCGAGCGTTTGCTCTTCTTGTTATTTTATGCAATTTATTTATGCCGTGTGAGATGGAATTTTTTTACACAATACATCACGCATTCACATCGGCCAGCAGATCGCAGCCATTTCGGCGCATATCCTACTTTTCACGGCCTATTATTCCAAGTCACACGGGTATTTTGGTGGACATTTTTATTTATGCCTATACAATTTTGCCAGGAAAGACCCTTTTGTCAATCGTGGGATCTTTAACGTGCACACCCCAATGTAGTGTACACGAAGGGACCTCGGTTTTTCATCATTATAGGCCAGTCACTAGTGAGGGATGTGTCTACACACATGCAACCCTTGGTAGTGACTGGCCTATAATGTCACATGGGAAAGTTTGCCTCATTAAAAGCAATGGTATTCACTCTGTCATAACCCATACAACCTTGACAGAGTAATTTTTGCCCCCCGCGGGTTAGGGGGAAGGATTTACCCCTCCCTGGTCCCCCCGCGGGTTAGGGGGAAGAATTTACCCGATGCTCCCCAGCATGTCGTAAGAGGCGACTAACGGATTCTGTTTCTCCTTTTACCCTTGTTAAGTGTTTCTCGTATAGAATATAGTCAATGTTTGTAAAGATTTTAGTCAAGCAGTATGTAAGAAATGTTAAGTCCTTTGTACTGGAAACTTGCATTCTCCCAGTAAGGTCATATATTGTACTACGTTGCAAGCCCCTGGAGCAATTTTTTTATTAGTGCTTTTGTGAACAAGAAACAATTAACAAGTGGCTCTATCCCATCTCCCCCCTTTCCCCGTCGCGATATAACCTTCGTGGTTGAAAACGACGTTAAACACCAAATAAAGAAAGAAAGAAAGTAATTTTCGGAATGTGTCTATTGTGAATGCATACAGTACAGGATGTGATCAAAATACACATGACATCTTTCAAACTCTGTCTACAGCAGTGCAGGTATAATCTTGCTTCACCATAATCAACCATAATTTACATTGCAAGACTTTCTCTTCAATCAAAATCTGTTGCTCTTCTTATGTACTGTCTGAATTTTATTTACTTATCAAAAGCTTTCTTTCAAACTACAACTGCAGAATACGTTAAAAGCTATTTATTCCACTTTTTTGGGTGAAGCATTTGTCCATTACCTTTCTTTCAATAATTCTCATCTGTACATGTATGCTATAGATTGTTGCATCTCCTTTTTTTTTCTCTCAAATTATTGACTGTTATTGGTGAAATGAGTTGTACAAGTACTGTAATTTTTGTTTCACATGACAAATCCTGTCAGAAACATGACACTGCTTATGCTGTGATTTTGAAATAAATTGTACAGCATGCTCTTGCAATGAGTGCCTCTTATCAATTTTATCCCAACCCATGTTTTAGTTTTTGGCTCACGTAAGTGTAGCCTATGCAATCGTAACTTTGTCTGTCTGTGCGTTTGTGCGTGTGGTAGAAACTTTAACATTTCGTCATTTGAAGACGTCACATTATGGCGTAAGAGGGTTAGACGTCACGCGAAGGAATTACTGAAAGTCTCTGTCATTGTTATTTTTTATTTTGAGCGGGCCGAGACTAGTTGGCAGTCGTGTCCCTGTAAGTAGGCTACATGCAGACAGACAGATCTAGATCTAGTGTCTCGCTTTCTTGCACAGTGTCACCTATGCTTACTGTGTGTGTGTGTGTGTGTGTGTGTGTGTGTGTGACGGAGTGATTGAGTTTGTGTTACTGTTTGTCGATTTCTTACGACGTGAGCCTCGAAGGCTTCGCCTCTTGTTACTTTGAACTTGATGTCATTGCTTGTCTCACACTCTTTCCATGACCAGACACATACATTTTCTCTTAGAAATCAACACTCGCAGACACACATTCAGACCAACACTTTCTCTTAGAAATCAACACTCGCAGACACACATTCAGACCAACACTTTCTCTCACAGAAACATAAAATACACAATAAATTAAATTAAATTTACACACACACACACACTTTCTCTTAGAAATCAACACTCGCAGACACACATTCAGACCAACCCTTTCTCTCACAGAAACATAAAATACACATTAAATTAAATTAAATTTACACACACACACACACTTTTTCTCTCTCAAAAACACACCACACACATTCGATTTATCTTTATTCCATTTAGCCAACAGTTGAAATGCTCCTGTACCATGCAACATGTCATACAAAAAAAGAAGAAAAAAAAACAGAAGTTTTGGTTCATTGGTGGAAGTGGTACAGTACAGTCACCAATGCAAGTACATGTACTTTAAACACCACAAGTTGTCACTAGTACAATGCCATGGTATCACTTTAAGAGTAAGTGTTTTCACACATTTAAAAAAAAAAACTTTTTAGATGATGTGCTTGTCACTAACACAGAAGGAATCTTAAAGTTGACCAAAAGTGGGTGCATTCCCTGTGGGTGCACTTCCTGTAGGCGTTTTCCCTGTATACAGGGAAAGCTCCCGAGTGCAGTTTCTGAGCAAAACGGATCAGTCGGTCTCGTGTCCTACGACCGACTGCGTCCTGCAGTCGCGTGTTTGGGTGCATAGGTTTCTGTCTGTCTGTCCACACTAACATCACTGGTTTCCATAGCGACCACCTGGTTACCACCACTTTTGGTCGGTCCTTGAGATGGTCATTCTACTACAGTACTACTGTATATCAATAACAGTCTCCACTCAATAAAAAATGACTACACATTCATGCCCTTCATACCTGATATTTGGAGTAATGCCAAGAAATGTATTTTGAAATAATAAAGATAATAATAATAATAATAAAAATAAATAATAATAAAGAACACTTATTAAACATCCCTTCTCACCGGCGATGTACAATAGAAAACTACACACACCAAACACACACACACACACCAAACACACACACACACACACTCAATCAATGGGACCAAAATCAATTCATTCAGTGATTCACAGCTGCGGTATTCACAACAAATCATTATTACAAACTGCACACACATTTGTTTTATATGCACCGAAATTCAGAGCTTTCAGGGCCATAAATCAGTCATCAAGTATCTGTTGCACATCAACAAACACCCAAGGGGAACCGTTGGGTGGCATGCACAGTGAGACTTCTCAAGATCTAAAACCTTTCAAGCCAACATGCAGGCCAAGTATAAAGTTGACCCACACATTTCATGATGACATGGTCAAAAGGACCTCTTCATCCTGGTGTGATGTGCACAAGAAAAATACCGACTGGGTGGGAACCATCTACTCAGTCCGATTGGTTGAAATTGAGGTCTGCTTTTTAATTTCAACCAATCCAACCTCGTAGCTGGCTCCCATTTGGTTGGTAACTTTCTCGTGCAAACCACCCCAAGTTCTAGCACAATCTGTAAACTGCAAGTCCGTAAGCAGTCCTCGACTATTGCTGGCAAGAACGGAGTATGTAAGGTTCGTGTGACTGGCACCTCTTTGTAGCACTTCCATGGTGTCGCAGCGATAAGGACAAAAATCGGGCAGTTGGCTAAGATTATCGCACAGTGCATTTTATTCAGGAACGAGGATGCCATATTTAGCCCTTCACCTTCCAGAGCGCTCAATATTGCATGCTGGAGCACCCACAGTCAGAAGAAAGAAACCGTTGCTTAACATAATGCTACATCTGACGCATATATCTGTTTCCGTTGCTACTGGCTTCCTGTGAGGTTTGAGTGTTGAATCATTTTGAATAAATCGCAGTGGCTACTCCGATATTATGATTTCAAAGTTTGAAATTGACAGAGTTACTTCCCATGTCACAGCAGACAAAGGGTCAGTAAGGGCAATGTGGTGCCAAAAGAAACATGTCCATGTTTGTGTAAAATAAAAATGGACATTATGATTGCAGTGTTTTTATTTTTATTTTATCTGATCTTCTCTTGAAAGAAGTTCTAAACTGCCACAGCCGTAACAGTTCCAAAGCTGAACACTGGCAGATTCTGTACATAGTCCTTTCCCCGTGACACAGCAAACATACCACCTCCCCCCCCCCCCCCCCCCCCCATAACCTCTTTCCAATGTAATGAAGTGCACAGTTAGATTACTTGGAGGCAAAGCCAGTCAAACAGAAGTGAGTTCAGACCACAGGAGCTTGTATCCAATCGCCGGTCGATCATTATTTACTCCTTATTACCTACAGTCTCCTTACTAGTAGTACTACTATTCACTACTGTAGTGAATAGTAGTAGTAGTAAGGGTAAGGATGCAGCAGTAAATAATAAGCATGCAGGAGTAAATAATGATCCGGCGGTTGGATACAAGCTCCTGTGGTTCAGACTGAGTCGCTAGCCCTATTTTTGTTTGTTTGTTTGCTAAACCCCCAGCCGACCACGAAGGGCCATATCAGGGCGGTGCTGCTTTGACATATAACGTGCGCCACACACAAGACAGAAGTCGCAGCACAGGCTTCGTGTCTCACCCAGTCACATTATTCTGACACCGGACCAACCAGTCCTAGCACTAACCCCATAATGCCAGACGCCAGGCGGAGCAGCCACTAGATTGCCAATTTTAAAGTCTTAGGTATGACCCGGCCGGGGTTCGGACCCACAACCTCCTGCTCACGGGGCGGACGCCTTACCACTAGGCCAACCGTGCCGGTCGCTAGCCCTATCAACATTTCATGATTTGCCATGTGGACACAAAGGTTGGCTTGAGTATACCTGGAGACAACAGCACAAACACAACACCCCATTACAAACAGCTCTGTAAAACTCCCAGGTGTCTCAACACAGCAGCCATAAAACATTTAAATGCAGCAGACAATTCTGCAGAAGTGCTGCCGTGAAAGGGGGACTACTGCGTCGCCTCTTAGTCTTGGGACTGTTCATGGAGTTGTACAGGGTGACCCAAAAAAAAGAGTACCCAAACAAAACGTCATAAATTGAACAAAAATAAAGCAATCTTCATAAAATTTATTTACACACACAAGTAGCCTCTGCATGATTTGCACAGAAAATGTTAGCGTTCTAGCTTGTCTTTCAGGAAAGTTATGCTCATTCTACAGAACATGCTCCAAATGGCCTCCGCGCCGCTGCAGGCAAACTTGAACTCGTCGCGCAAAGTTATCAACAGACCTGTTTACCCCCATAAGTGTTTTGGAGTAATGCTCAGCCCCAAAAATAGTAATCCTGGCACAAAAATAGTAATCATCCAGCATTCGTCGCCAATTACAACGCACATGACAACTGTGTAGGCGAAACGCAATCGTGCACATATATCCATCATTCACAAACAAAACACATCAGTCAGTTTTTGTAGTCATCATAATTTCAAAGAAGATCACATCAAAAGCACATGCAGCACTGATTCTTTTTCTTTTGCTCGTAGTAGGCCTTTTTCAGTGTGTCAAGAGCTTCTCTACTGTACTTGCGCTTGCCGAATGAGTGAGGGCGAGACTTAACCACTAGAAGGCTCTCCAGCGTCTCATCAGACAGACATGATCTCTGGTCAGTCCTGTGCTTTTTCACCCCATTTTGCCATTGAAAAAAACAATGCCAAACATGTGAATTAATAAAAAAAAAATTTTTTTTTACATTTTTATCATTTATGAAAATCGTAGTCTTGACACGGATAGCGGAATGGCGTATTTTTTGCAGAAAATCGTAATAAATTACGCCAAAATCGTAAGGGTAAACAGGTCTGTATCAATCACCCGCACACACTCCTGTTGCGAGATTCCGCGAATGGTTGTTGTGATGGCTCTCTTGAGTTCTGTGATTGTCTGTGGGTTGTTCCTGTAGACGTTGTCTTTCAGGAACCCCCAAAGATAGAAATCTGGGGGATTTAAATCCGGGGGAGGCCATTTGGAGCATGTTCTGTAGAATGAGCATAACCTTCCTGAAAGACAAGCTTGAACGCTAAAATTTTCTGTGCAAATCATGCAGAGGCTACTTGTGTGTGTAAATAAATTTTATGAAGATTGCTTTATTTTTGTTCAATTTATGACGTTTTGTTTGGGTACTCTTTTTTTGGGGTCACCCTGTACAACCTAATCAGCTTGCATCATCATCATACTGTGTACACATAACAAAACAAAAATGCACCTTCAGTGAAGGATTTCAATCATTACAGATTGTGTCCTATCATTTTGTGTCCTATCATTTTTACACTGTACACAAACATTTCACCTTCAGAGAAGCTTTTCAATACAATGTGGATTTTTAAAAAAAAAACAAGTTTCTTGTCAGCGTTTTCATACAATTCATCATTGATGGAAGCACAGTTTGCCCGTTTCTCTCCTGCCCTGTTTTGTACACGCATCAAGGAACACAGGTAAAGACGGCCAAGATAAAGAACACACACGTCATGAATTCACACCTCTGTTCCGCCACAGCAGAACAAAATCAATCTTAGTTTTCTTACTTGAAAAGGGCCACAGTCAACTGGGCAATCCCTCTATTTATTTTCCCAGAAGGTAAATTTCTCTTTCTTTCTTTCTTTATTTGGTGTTTAACGTCGTTTTCAACCGTTCAAGGTTATATCGCGACGGGGAAAGGGGGGGGATGGGATAGAGCCACTTGTTAATTGTTTCTTGTTCACAAAAGCACTAATCAAAAAATTGCTCCAGGGGCTTGCAACGTAGTACAATATATGACCTTACTGGGAGAATGCAAGTTTCAAGTACAAAGGACTTAACATTTCTTACATACTGCTTGACTAAAATCTTTACAAACATTGACTATATTCTATACAAGAAACACTTAACAAGGGTAAAAGGAGAAACAGAATCCGTTAGTCGCTTCTTACGACATGCTGGGGAGCATCAGGTAAATTCTTCCCCCAACCCAGGGGGGGGGGGGGGGGGGGGGGGGGGGGTTTTTTTACTTGAAAAGGGCCACAGTCAACTGGGCAATCCCTCTATTTCTTTTTCCAGAAGGTAAATTTCTCTTCCTTTTTCTACATTACCCACTCGCTCAATGCATTTACGTATGAAATAGAGAGATTGCATTCTAAAGAGGAGCTGCTCTGACTGAATGTGTTAAAAGATTTTGTCATACCCACCCCCTTTTTTTCACACCTCAAACTTTCAGACACTGTAAATGTAATCTTAACAAACACATTTTCTCCATGCCCCATTCTATATTCAGGCATGGGAATTGAAAAAAGTAAAAAAGGTACTAGGGGGGTCCGTGGGCATGCCCTCCCCCGGAATTTTTTTTCTCCAAACAACCCAAATTGTACAATTTGGTGTCATCTGAGCTCTAAGTTTGCCATTAAATTCAGTTTTCAGAACCATTTTTGCCTCCCCCATTTATTTTTTCGGCGGACACTTTTGCTTTTTCGGCAGAACAACCAAAAAAAATGTGGCGGAAATTTGCCTTTCGGCGGACAATTCCCATGCCTGTATATTGTCTTTGGTAACGTTAGCGCAGACACTAAGTGATTTCACATGCCAACAAAATAACTGGAGCTGCACTCAAATGCCACTGACAATCCTAAAAAAACAAACACACACAAATTTACTGCACTCTTTGGTGTCTTTATAATGATTATCTTTCTTTTTCTCTCACGCTCATACAAAGACTCCCTATCTACGAACAAAAAACACAGGTGCTGAAAAGGTTTTTTCTGTATAATGCATAAAAGTGTTCTCTTGAATTACCGCCGTATTCTTTCAGACACCACAAATGGGCGTACTCACATTCGTACCTCGCATATTATGAAGCAAAGAGTTAAAATGAAACCGCCATACCATCTGAAATGTTACAAGCATAACATTACATAACATGTCATTATTTCAATGTTCGACTTGTTGGATATTGCTTTTGCTGTCAACGCAACCCTAAGTATGTGACCCTGCTTCACACTTTCTTTCTTTCTTTATTTGGTGTTTAACGTCGTTTTCAACCACGAAGGTTATATCGCGACGGGGAAAGGGGGGAGATGGGATAGAGCCACTTATTAATTGTTTCTTGTTCACAAAAGCACTAATCAAAAAATTGCTCCAGGGGCTTGCAACGTAGTACAATATATGACCTTACTGGGAGAATGCAAGTTTCCAGTACAAAGGACTTAACATTTCTTACATACTGCTTGACTAAAATCTTTACAAACATTGACTATATTCTATACAAGAAACACTTAACAAGGGTAAAAGGAGAAACAGAATCCGTTAGTCGCCTCTTACGACATGCTGGGGAGCATCGGGTAAATTCTTCCCCCTAACCCGCGGGGGGTGCGTAGGTTCCTAAATGCGAGAGGCCGCTACCTCGTAATAGAGAGAAAGAGCGGAGAGAGAGCTAGTTGGCGGTCCAGGATAAATGGTCTATGGTATCTCCAAACCACAAATGTCCTCCTCCTCAACATTAGCTGCATTTGTTCTTTGTTTGCATCTGCCAGCTCAGCATCTGATGCAGATGATTTCAAAGGGACAAACAACTCACCGTACTGCTTTTTTTCAAACTGCCACCATGAACATCATTAGGCAAAAAAAAAGAAAAAAAGGTCTGTTTACGGTAACCCGACCGACCCTAGTTTTTAGGCCCGACCCTAATCTTTTTTTTGGATCGTCTGAAAAAAAAAAAAAAACGCATCCAAAATAGAGCTGTTTGCGCTCAAACAGCAGACAGAAGGGAGGTAAGCTCAAAGTACTGTTTATAGTTATGTTGGGCAAAAACAGGGATTGATGAGAAGAAATGAACTGTGAAACATCATAGAGAGGGGAGAAAAAAAAAATTTTAAAAATACAAAAAATGGAAAAAAATAAAATAAAATAATAATAAAAAATAAAAAAGCCGACCTACCGACCCTATTTTTTCACCCTATGTTACCGTAAACAGACCTATTTTTTTGTTTGGCCTTACACAGTGTATGAATTTAGTTCATCTTCAAAGATCCAAGTCAGCTGTGAACGAGGAATCCGAGACTGAACCAAGGAAGCAACAGACATTTTTAGCGTTTTATCAAGCTGCGTATCAGAAAGGTACCTCCCTGCTCAATGTCTGGATTCAGTTTATCTTGAAAGATCACGTCCAGTTGCAAACGAGAAATCTGAGACTGAACAAGCTAACACACGCAGCTGTCCAACATATATATGCACAGCAAACTGCAAAATGCAACCTCCTAATGCACCGACTTAGTTCATCTTCAAAATCCCATACAGTTGCAAATGAGGAATCGGAGACCAAACCAATATGGTGTAAGCAGCAGACAAACGTGTGCATTTACAGCCATTTATCAAACTGCGACCATGACCGGTACACCACTGCTCCATGTATGAATTGAGTCCATCTTTAAAGATTCTATGCAGCTGCAAACGAAGAATCTGAGACAAAAGTAAGCTCGTACAAGCAGCAGTGCATTTACAGCGAGTTATTAAACTGCGGCCATGAACGGCACATCATTGCGCGCTGTATGAATTCAATTATCTTCAACGATTCCTTACAGCTGCAAACGAAGAATTCCAGATTGACTTAAGATCACACATGTATCAGTCAAAAGTGCATTTGCAGCGATTTACCTATCTGTGGCCATGAACTGCACTCTGTACGAATTCAGTTAATCTTCAAAGATCTCATTCAGCTGCAAACGAAGAATTCCAGATTGAATTAAGATCACACAAGCAGCAGTGTAACGTGCATTAGAAGGGATTTTTCAAACTGCCACAACGAACAGCACACCATTATGTGCTGTACAAATTTAGTTAACTTTCAAAGATCCCATTCTGCTGCAAACAAAGAATCCAAGACAACCAAAATCACACAAGGATCGGTCAAACATGCATTCACAGCTATTCATCAAACTGCGGCCATGAACGGCACATCATTGCGCGCTGTATGATTTTAGTTAATCTCCAAAGATCCCATTCAGCTGCAAACAAGGAATCCCAGACTGAACTAAGCTAGCACAGGCCGTTGGCATTTACAGTCCACTGCTTATCTTTGGGGACAACCGTTTCCATCATTTCTGTTCAGCACCCACTTTCTTTGAAGCAAACCAGCAGGTTCAAAGCAGAAACTGCAGTCATTCTTTTTTTTATTCCTCAGCGTCCCTGGGGTACAACTTCCATGTACTGTACACTCGTGTTTTTTGCACCTGTAGGTTTTTACGAGTACGCAGTTATTCAACCTGCACTCTTATTCACAAGCTTCATTGTAACTCCTCACTTCTAACCTCCTGTCGTCAGCTCATCTGTGTCTCGTACACAAACACGTTTATGACACAAATAGAAGCACAGCGACGCGTGTAGTAAATGCTGTCAAACGCCCAGAAGGCTGTGCAACTCATCGTCATCCATGATTGGGTCTTCCTCTTCTTCCTGGTCGCTGCTGTCGGCGACAACTTCCGCTTTGCTGCCGCCTTTGTCAACGCTGTTGTCGGCCGTGGCGGTGGTGCTGGTGGTAATGGTTGTTGTGGTGGTGGTGATGGAGATGTCTCCTTTGCGGGCCTCGTTTTCCTCCGTCTCTATCAGTTCCTTGATGCGTGCGTCCAGCGCTGGCCGTTTCTGCACAGGCAACACACAGTTTTAGCTACATTTTGCAAGTCCAAATTATGTATTTAGTTTTATCTTACACATGTATACACACACACAACACAACACACTTATTGGCCCAGATCTTGTTCTATATGGAAATTGAGTTTCCTTGATTCTTTTTCTCTTGTTTTGTTTTTGTTGATTTCTTTTATTCACTCCTCCCTTTTGTCTGTTCAATATGTACCAGTTTTTCATTCCTACTCTCCAACTTGTGTGCATCGTGTTTTAAAATGATATCAATGTTCCGTTTTTCAAGATCTGTCGCCATATTTTTTTAATCATATCCCACCATGAAATAACAGGTATGATTATGTGAGCACTTATTAGGCCTAAAAAAAAAATAGGTGTGGTTACGGTAACCCGACCTACCCTATTTTTAGGGGCCGACCCTATAACTTTTTATTACATTTGTCAACAAAAAACAAAAAACAAAAAAAAGAAAACGAGTGCAGAAAACGCAATGAAAGCGAAATCGCCAGAGTCGCACACTTATTTCCCTGTCAAGTAGGTTTAATTTGTACACATTAGAAAAAAAAGTTAATAAAAAAAAAAGTGATTGCCTACCTTCCTACCCTATTTTTTTGGGCTATATCAGAGACTATAGAGTATACAGAGACGCTCCATACGGCGCTGAAAAGTGAGACCGGAAGCCCAGTGGCGCCACCATGCGGAAACATGGAAAAAACTACTTTCTCTTTCCACAGCAGTAGTGATATCGTGCTGCACAAGCATTGCCGCGCCAACGCGAAAACGCAGTGGGGCATGGTGTTCGGCCATCAATTGCTCAAACGCACATGCTAAAGGCTTCAGGATGTTTAAATTTCCCAAGGAAGAGAGCAGGTGAGGATTGTTTCTTCAATTTTTCTCTCGTTAAATGTTGGAAAATCAGTAAAACTTTTTGTAGCGTCGAACTGCGTGTAGATCTATTCTACCGGAACAGAAAACACACACTGTACACACAACAGCCTCAAACCGGTCCAAGCTGTGCATGTTGGTACTACTAGTTTCACATGTATAAGATTTATTTCTCCTCTACTTTATCTCATTTCGGCATGCCAAGTCTGGAACTGATAGTGGCAAATACGGTCGGTGATCGATTAGGGTAGACATAACCATCTCGTTTGATTGACACGGCCGTCGCGGGGTTATAGAGTAGATCTACAACGGATAACAGCTTGCAGCTTCGAACGTTAGTATTATCATGATTAATATTTTGATTGTAAACGTTTTGATGATGATGATGATGATGATGATGATGATGATGATGATGATGATGATGATGATGATGGCTATTGTTGTTGTTCTTGTACACCATTTTGAATGAGTAAAGGTCAAAGAGGGTAGAGAGAGAGAGAGAGAGAGAGAGAGAGAGAGAGAGAGAGAGAGAGAGAGAGAGAGAGAGAGAGAGATTGGATTGGATTGTTTACTCATTTAGGCCATAGCCCCGTTGTGACGGAAGTGAACATATATATATATATATATAGTATATATACAATGACATAATGACATTTGCACACAAATCAAATGAAATAAATCATACACGAACTAAGACATTTCATTTCAAATAAAATATACCGTAGGCTTACATGAACTAAGACATAACACTACGTAGCCGAAATGCTTTGTACACATAAGCTGACAACTTTCGAACAATACCTTCATTTACAGATGCCATAAGCATAGAAAACTTGTGTAAACTTGGGTTTCTATAAAACTTAGCAGGAATAAACTGGCATCGCAAATCACGAAGTGCGGGGCAACAAAGCACAAAATAAAACTCATCTTCCTTACTTTCCCTGCACAATGGGCATAACAACATATCCGCATCGTATCTCTTATATCGATTAACGTGCACAAATAGCTCTGTTATTCCACCTCGGAATCTTGCCATAATAAGAGAGAGAGAGAGAGAGAGAGAGAGAGAGAGAGAGAGAGAGAGAGAGAGAGAGAGAGAGAGAGAGAGAGAGCTTTCTGAACAAGAAAGAAGCAACTGAAAAGAAATAAGAAAATCATCGATCGATCAAGATTCTTTAAAGTCAGCTTGGTCACAAGAATCTGTTTTCCTTACATTTCAGTTTCGATGTGCTGGGACGACACCAAATTGACTAAATGCCTTAGTTACCGATTTAACCGGGAACTATTCCGTTAAACGATTTATTCCTGACATATTTTCTCAGGCTTAACTGACCATGTATTCAGTATGTATTTGTATTTGATTAAAACACACAAAAATAACGACGGTTAGTTCGTGAAAAGAGACTGACTTGAATCATGTTTGCATAACTACAGCGATGCAGCGAATATTGCCTAAGAAAATTTGATTTAATTTTAAACTATACCATTTTCTGCGGTGTTTTTATGGTCATTAAAAAAAGAATGTTCACAAACAAACATATTTTTTCATCCAGTTACTTTTTGCAGCACTGTCAGCCGGACAGAACAGACAGTATGTTAATATAAACGTGATATAAACACAGCCGACAGCAGCCGTGAAACGCGAGTTTCCTTGTGCGGCAGGGTGTGGCTCTTTTCCCGCGCTGGGCTGGCCGGTCTCAGTTTCGCACCGCAACGCAAAGAAGGATGACGCGTCTCTGTATACTCTATAGTCTCTGGCTATATTACCTTAACCACACCTTTTTTTTTTTTGGCCTTATAAGTGTTACACTTGTTGTGCTCTTCTGTAAGCATGTTGTTGGATTATCATGTCTGTGTTTATGATTAAAATGTTGTTTAAAGCAACACAACACACACACACACCACAACACGCACATACACCACAACACGCACATACACACAGACATACTCACAAGCAAAATATAACCAAGCACATTTTCAGAGCAACACACACACAGACACACACACCTTTCATTTCTTAGAGAGAAAAAAACATTACTTACTTCAAGCATCTCTTCCTCTTCTTCCCCTGGCAATCTTGACGACCTTGACCTGTCCATCTCCTCGGCCAAGGCACCAAGGTCAGCAGCCATGGCAGTTCCAAGAAAAGACCCAGTTCCCGCAGCGCTCAAAAACGTCTGCGCCTCTTGCACCAAAGAATCGAACCCTCGGGCGGGAGACGAAGGTTTGCAGCTGACTGCGTCCAATTCTTTGTCATCAGTTTCCATTTGGGACGCTGACTCTAAACCAGGATTGTCATCGTCCCCACTAGGAACAGGGCTGGAAGGGTCCATGTTGGAAGGGGGGGTGTCCAGGGTGTCTTCGGGCAGGTCTATCACAGGGGGGAGGGGGAGACTAAGGGGGTGCACGCGGGGAGCGGGGGCTGCCGGAACTTCCGGCACCGCTGACGACGAGTCGCCCCCTTCTCCGACCCCTGGGGTCTGATTGTCTGCGGAAAATGACGACGGGGGAGGGGGGAAGGGTTGCACACCAGCCGGCGACGAAGTAACACCAGGTCCCGCAACCGCTGGTGAAGCCTCCGCCGCTGGAAGGGAGGCCCACGTTTCGGGGTCGGGGAAATTGTCCATGTTTTCCTCCGAGAGGATAGAGTTCGTGGCAGGACTAGCGCCGATCGCTTTTGTAGCACTGTCGCTCTCAGTCAACAGGAGGAGGGAGGGGAGAGCAGGGGGTTGCGTTTCACCACTGTCGCCTAACACACCGGTCTTTTCTGACGGCGTTGCCTCTCCCTCTGTCTGTGACACTGTAGCGATGCTGTCTGTGGGTAGAGAGGGGGTGGTGGTGGTTGTGGTTGGAGTGATGGCGTTGGTGTTGTCTCCATTGGCAGCGCTGTCCACAGGAGGGGTGCTAGAGGTGGTGGTGGCTGTATCAAGAGCAGAGGATCCATCCGTCTGGTCTTTGCTGGCGTCATCTGTGAGTAAAGGGTTGCTAGGTTACACAAAATAACCAAGAGACGATGGTGGAACTTACTCTGTTGCGTCTGCTCAGGTTGTGAAAGAGCGAATACTCTTGCTTTTATTGAGTACCCCTTTCCCACATCAAATTTTAGGCCAGTCCGTAGTGAGGGGTGTGTCTGAAGTACCCGTGGAAAGCTTGCCTCAATAAAAGTAAGGGTATTCACTCTTTCACAACCCATACAAACCCCACACTTACTTCTTGAGTCTGCCTTATGGACCCCAAAGGGCGTTTATTTACTTTCTTTATTTCTTTATTTGGTGTTTAACGTCGTTTTCAACCACGAAGATTATATCGCGATGGGGGAAGGGGGGAGATGGGATAGAGCCACTTGTCAATTGTTTCTTGTTCACAAAAGCACTGATCAAAAAATTGCTCCAGGGGCTTGCAACGTAGTACAATGTATGACCTTACTGGGAGAATGCAAGTTTCCAGTACAAAGAACTTAACATTTCTTACATACTGCTTGACTAAAATCTTTACAAACATTGACTATATTCTATACAAGAAACACTTAACAAGGGAAAAGGAGAAACAGAATCCGTTAGTCGCCTCTTACGACATGCTGGGGAGCATCGGGTAAATTCTTTCTCGTCCCAACCAATATGGGACTCCCCCTAACCCGCGGGGGGCACCCGACAGTTACTGCCTGAGTTAGCCTAAAGGAACCGAAAGGGCGTTTATTTAGAGCACACAAAAACGATACAAAATGATATCTACATTAAGGCTGAATACAGTTTTATGTTCACCCATATGCATGGTATAGTGTGTAGCTATGAGGAAAGGAGAACACTGGATTTATACAGATAAAAGAGTCCAACGTTACCCTTTTTCCCCTGTCAACCATTGTTACACAGTCAGAAGAGTCCAACGTTACCCCTTTTCCCCTGTCAACCATTGTTACACAGTCAGAAGAGTCCAACGTTACCCCTTTTCCCCTGTCAACCATTGTTACACAGTCAGAAGAGTCCAACGTTACCCCTTTTCCCCTGTCAACCATTGTTACACAGTCAGAAGAGTCCAACGTTACCCCTTTTCCCCTGTCAACCATTGTTACACAGTCAGAAGAGTCTAACGTTACCCCTTTTTCCCTGTCAACCATTGTTACACAGTCAGAAGAGTCCAACGTTACCCCTTTTCCCCTGTCAACCATTGTTACACAGTCAGAAAAGTCCAGCGTTACCCCTTTTCCCCTGTCAACCATTGTTACAGAGTCAGAAGAGTCTAACGTTACCCCTTTTCCCCTGTCAACCATTGTTACACAGTCAGAAGAGTCCAACGTTACCCCTTTTTCCATGTCAACCATTGTTACAGAGTCAGAAGAGTCCAACGTTACCCCTTTTCCCCTGTCAACCATTGTTACACAGTCAGAAGAGTCCAACGTTACCCCTTTTCCCCTGTCAACCATTGTTACACAGTCAGAAGAGTCCAACGTTACCCCTTTTCCCCTGTCAACCATTGTTACACAGTCAGAAGAGTCCAACGTTACCCCTTTTCCCCTGTCAACCATTGTTACACAGTCAGAAGAGTCCAACGTTACCCCTTTTCCCCTGTCAACCATTGTTACACAGTCAGAAGAGTCCAACGTTACCCCTTTTCCCCTGTCAACCATTGTTAAACAGTCAGAAGAGTCCAACGTTACCCCTTTTCCCCTGTCAACCATTGTTACACAGTCAGAAGAGTCCAACGTTACCCCTTTTCCCCTGTCAACCATTGTTACAGTCAGAAGAGTCCAACGTTACCCCTTTTCCCCTGTCAACCATTGTTACACAGTCAGAAGAGTCCAACGTTACCCCTTTTCCCCTGTCAACCATTGTTACACAGTCAGAAGAGTCCAACGTTACCCCTTTTCCCCTGTCAACCATTGTTACACAGTCAGAAGAGTCCAACGTTACCCCTTTTCCCCTGTCAACCATTGTTACACAGTCAGAAGAATCCAACGTTACCCCTTTTCCCCTGTCAACCATTGTTACACAGTCAGAAGAGTCCAACGTTACCCCTTTTCCCCTGTCAACCATTGTTACACAGTCAGAAGAGTCCAACGTTACCCCTTTTCCCCTGTCAACCATTGTTACACAGTCAGAAGAGTCCAACGTTACCCCTTTTCCCCTGTCAACCATTGTTACACAGTCAGAAGAGTCCAACGTTACCACTTTTCCCCTGTCAACCATTGTTACAGAGTCAGCAGAGTCCAACGTTACCCCTTTTCCCCTGTCAACCATTGTTACACAGTCAGAAGAGTCCAACGTTACCCCTTTTCCCCTGTCAACCATTGTTACAGAGTCAGAAGGCGTACACTTTGTGGACAAAAAGGTGTCAACATTACCAAATGACAAGGACATGAACAAATCTGGAAGAGTAAGGATTTAATAAGCACTAAATCAGCAAGAACTGAACTGAACCTCACCTCACCTTATTTAACAAGGATAAAGATTTAAGCCTAGGTCTTTTCTTACGATCTGTTAAGAAGAGAAAGAGAGATACAAGAAACCCATCAAAAACATTTCTATGCTTCCATGAATTGTATCATCAAACCCCAAAGCACTGAGGGCCAGCACGCCTCAAAGCACTGAGGGCCAGCACGCCTCAAAGCACTGAGGGCCACCACGCCTCAAAGCACTGAGGGCCAGCACGCCTCAAAGCACCGAGGGCCAGCACGCCTCAAAGCACTGAGGGCCACCACGCCTCAAAGCACTGAGGGCCACCATGCCTCAAAGCACTGAGGGCCACCACCCCTCAAAGCACGCTCACTTACCTGTGACGGGAGCGTCACCGTGACCACTGATGCTGTTGTTCTCCTTGTTGGCCTCTGACTTGGTTCTCTCCTTCTTCTTCTGCTCCATTTTCTGTACAATCAAAGCAGGCATTTTTTACAGACAATTTCTCACACAGATCTGCCAACCCTTGCGAAGCCTCAAGTGTAACTGTTCAGAATTTTGGGGAATTTTCACCACAGCAAATGGTGTTGTAGCATGCGGGGATGTAGCTCAGTCGGTAGCGCGCTGGATTTGTATCCAGTTGGCCGCTGTCAGCGTGAGTTCGTCCCCACGTTCGGCGAGAGATTTATTTCTCAGAGTCAACTTTGTGTGCAGACTCTCCTCGGTGTCCGAACACCCCCCGTGTGTACACGCAAGCACAAGACCAAGAGCGCACGAAAAAGATCCTGTAATCCATGTCAGAGTTCGGTGGGTTACAGAAACACAAAAATACACAGCATGCTTCCTCCGAAAACGGCGTATGGCTGCCTAAATGGCGGGGTAAAAACGGTCATACACGTAAAAGCCGTGGGAGTTTCAGCCCATGAACGAACAAACAAACAAACAGGATCTTTTCCATGCACACTTGGTCTTGTGCTTGCGTGTACACACAAAGGGGGATACGCCACTAGCAGGTCTGCACATACATTGATCTGGGAAATTGGAAAAATCTACACCCAACAGAACAGTATAAAAATTCCACTTCGGTTTTCTTTCCTTGATTATTCTAATACTGTTCAGCAAAACTTTAATTACAAAGAATCAATAGAGTGTACTGCACGCTGTCTTGTAGACAAGATCAAGACTATGATTTCCATACATAACACCAACACTTAACAAGACGACATATTTCCCTCTATTTTGTATCCGTCAAATCATATGACATTAACAATTTTATTTCACATCATGAACAGATCTATGTTAAAGTACTGTACAAAGCAAAAGGAAAGGACAGGTGGCAGAATTTGTTTCCATCTCTTGTCTGTTGACATGGTTTTTGGCTCACGTAAGTGTAGCCTATGCGATCGTAACTTTGTCTGTCTGTGCGTGCGTGCGTGCGTCTGTGCGTGTGTATGTCTGTGGTAGAAACTCTAACATTTGAAGACGTCACATTACATTGACGTCACATTATGACGTAAGAGGGTTAGACGTCACGCGAAGGAAGTACTGACAGTCTCGGTCATTATTATTTTGAGCGCGCCGAGACTAGTTGGCAGTCGTGTCCTTGTAAGTAGGCTACATGCAGACAGACAGATCTAGATCTAGTGTCTCGCTTTCTTGCACAGTTTCACCTATGCTCTTTCTGTGTGTGTGTGTGTGTGTGTGTGTGTGTGTGTGTGTGTGTGTGTGTGTGTGTGTGTGTGTGTGTGTGTGTGTGTGTGTGTGTGTGTGTGTGTGTGTGTGTGTGTGTGTGTGTGTGTGTGTGTGTGTGTGTGTGTGTGTGTGTGTGTGTGTGTGTGTGTGTGTGTGTGTGTGTGTGTGTGTGTGTGTGTGTGTGTGTGTGTGTGTGTGTGTGTGTGTGTGTGTGTGTGTGTGTGTGTGTGTGTGTGTGTGTGTGTGTGTGTGTGTGTGTGTGTGTGTGTGTGTGTGTGTGTGTGTGTGTGTGTGTGTGTGTGTGTGTGTGTGTGTGTGTGTGTGTGTGTGTGTGTGTGTGTGTGTGTGTGTGTGTGTGTGTGTGTGTGTGTGTGTGTGTGTGTGTGTGTGTGTGTGTGTGTGTGTGTGTGTGTGTGTGTGTGTGTGTGTGTGTGTGTGTGTGTGTGTGTGTGTGTGTGTGTGTGTGTGTGTGTGTGTGTGTGTGTGTGTGTGTGTGTGTGTGTGTGTGTGTGTGTGTGTGTGTGTGTGTGTGTGTGTGTGTGTGTGTGTGTGTGTGTGTGTGTGTGTGTGTGTGTGTGTGTGTGTGTGTGTGTGTGTGTGTGTGTGTGTGTGTGTGTGTGTGTGTGTGTGTGTGTGTGTGTGTGTGTGTGTGTGTGACGGAGTGATTGAGTTTGTGTTACTGTTTGTCGATTTCTTACGTGAGCCTTGATGGCTTCGCCTCTTGTTTTTATTTGATCCAAATATGAAAAATATTTTGCAGACATTATCCACTGACCTGAATGACCTTGGCAGACTGACGGTCGCCGGTGATGAAGAAATCTTTCCAGCGATTGTAGATTGCCTCCGCCTTCTGTTTGATGCGATCACTGTCCTTGAACTTGCGACACTGATGGCAGACAAAAGATTGAATTACAGTGGAACCCAAAATGGTGCAATCTCGTGAATAGTCAATACTGAGCCAAACCATGCCAATTCAACAGTTCTTCTTCTTCTTCTTCGTTCATGGGCTTAGACTCCCACGTACACTCGTGTTTTTGCACGAGTGGAATTTTACGTGCATGACCCGTTTTTACCCCGCCATTTAGTCAGCCATACGCCGCTTTCGGAGGAAGCATGCTGGGTATTTTCGTGTTTCTATAACCCACCGAACTCTGACATGGATTACAGGATCTTTTCCGTGCGCACTTGGTCTTGTGCTTGCGTGTACACACGAAGGGGGATAAGCCACTAGCAGGTCTGCACATAAGTTGACCTGGGAGATCGGAAAAATCTCCACACTTAACCCACCAGGCGACAGCGGCCGGGATTCGAACCCTCGACCTTCCGATTAAGAGGCCGACGTCTTACCACCCCGCCACAGCGCCCGTCCCAATTCAACAGTTATGCCAGAGCTTTCAAAAATCAGAAGTCCTGTGACTTGAAATAAACTTGCGAAAAATCTGGATAAAATTGTGAGGATTGGCAGCTATGAATACACGTAGAACTAGGAAAATTGACATCTCGTTTGTTTTGAGAATGTGAACACAGTTGAACCTGACCATAAAGACCACCCAAAGGACCGATCAAAAGTGGTCGTTATCGACAAGTGATGGCTATGGAAAGGTGAATTATATAAAAGAAAAAACTAGTCTGGGATCCTTTGCAGTGGTCTTAGTGGGAAGGTGGTGGTTTTCAAGAGGGGGTCGTGAAAGCAGGTTTGACTGTACTTTTTGAGTAACACAGCATGTATGTTATTAGCAGCAGAGTACAGAACCAGGTTTTGTACTTGGAGTATTCTCAAACTAACTTGGCGTATTTTCAGAAAAAATGAGTGTACTCCACACAACATTTGAACATAAATGATTCAAAAAAGCTTTGCACGCGTTTGTTGCACTGTTAATTACCAATACATTCAAAACAAATGCTTTTTCAATGTTAAATGACAAAATCAAATTGATCAAATGCCGAGTTATAAAGTCATTTTTAATTATTCAAATAAACAGTATAAATGGACAGGAATGACAGTGATGCGCTTGTGAAGAAAAGTAGTCTCGGAATATTTCTCGTCGTATTTGTTTTCAACCAACCGTACTGATGCTATTTTAGACAGAGAGGTGTACAAAATACGGCAAAATGGTATGGATTCTCAGGTCTGCAGAACCCACGTGTTTGATGGTTTTCATGATCTCCGGGTTTTTGCGCAGCATGACGTAGTTCACAGGTAGCTCATCGAGGTCCTCCAACACGGCCGCACACTTGTCCACGTCCTGTCAACATAACAACGCACTCTCAGCATAACTCACATGCATTGCATTACAAACTGTAATACTCTAAATATTTGGTGTTTAACGTCGTTTTCAACCACGAAGGTTATATCGCGACGGGGAAAGGGGGGAGATGGGATAGAGCCACTTGTCAATTGTTTCTTGTTCACAAAAAGCACTAATCAAAAATTTGCTCCAGGGGCTTGCAACGAAGTACAATATATTACCTTACTGGGAGAATGCAAGTTTCCAGTACAAAGGACTTAACATTTCTTACATACTGCTTGACTAAAATCTTTACGAACATTGACTATATTCTATACAAGAAACACTTAACAAGGGTAAAAGGAGAAACAGAATCCGTTAGTCGCCTCTTACGACATGCTGGGGAGCATCGGGTAAATTCTTCCCCCTAACCCACGGGGGGGTGGTAAGCACAAGTTCATCGTTGTCTTGCTCTTATAACACTCTAGTTTCTATACGGGAAGGACACTGAAGAAATTTGACCTGTCATTCCATCCCATTAGATCTACTGCAACTTTTTCTGAAAGTGGAAGGTTACCCTCAAATCGTGATTCTTTTCATATTACCTTTGTCAATCAAAAGGATGCTTATGAGAAAAGGACTAAATGGGTAAATTCTTCTTTCAGAGAGAGAAAAAGAGAGAAATAGAGAAAGAGAGAAAGAGCTTCCTTCGTCACTGTCCAGTTCTACTATGAGAAAATCCACTGAAGAGGGGCAAGTCCTCTTTTGGATCAAAAACACAACTACATCTGCAGTAAAAAAAAACAGGGAAAATGAGGTCAAACTGCACACTTCTTTCTTTAAATAAGTTAAATTCTATCAACACTCCCAGGGATGTTGCTACAAATTCATACCTATAGGACAAATGTCCTAGCTCTTCAGCATCAATAGGACATTTGACCGCTTTCAGAAATTTCAATAGGACGTCAGAATTTTTTCATTTTCAAGAATGACACTCGCCGTGTTCTCCCCTGTTTTTGACCCTAATGTAGCCCAGGATGCCGTTGAATAACCAAACGTGTTCAGCTTTTGTTGAACTTTGGCAGGCTTTAGATTTATTTTTCGGTGGCATAACTCAGTGCGCTTCGTCAAAATGTCTCGAACTGAAAGCAAAAGCAGACGCAAGACTTAGTCAGTTGGAGTTGTCTCCCATACTCTTAAGTTTAATGCGCTGCAGACGGGTGTCACCCAAACGCAAGATCCGCACTGCACAACCTCAGTGCACCTGTACGCGAGAGTGCTTGGTCGCTTTTTGAAAATGTGTATCTTGAAAGCAACATTAACGAATATCGCGCTGTCCGAAGGAATTGAGTTCTTATCGGACAATGCCAGCGCTTAGTTCAAAACGATAGGACATCTGACCGCCATGCGGCTATGTGAATCGGACATTTGAGCCTCTAAATCGGTCTATGTCCGACACCTAACGACATCCCTGCACTCCAGTGTTTTAAACCAGATAATTTCTACCACACCCTACATGCAGCAGAATATTGACCTTAGGATAAAGTTCATAAACAGTGGCCATGCACACAAAAAACACCGTACCAGATTGTCTTTCCGCAGGGAATTCTTGATCTCGTCGTCCATCTGTATCAGTTTGTTTTCAGTCTGTTCAACTGCACGCACAAGTACAAACCATCATCATTACCACAATTAATGACTTCATCATTCAATACAGTGAACCTCCTTTTTAAGGCTCCCTCCTTTTTAAGATCATGTTTTCTCAGCTCTTCTGTTCACAACCTCTGTAAATTCACCCCCATTTTAAGACTCCCTCCTTTTGAAGACCTGATTTTCTCAGCTCTTCTGTTCACAACCTCTGTAAATTCACCCCCATTTTAAGACTCCCTCCTTTTGAAGACATGATTTTCTCTGACTTTTTAAGGGGGATTCCACTGTACTTCAATCAACCGGTCACTCTCCCGGAACTATTAATCAACCAACCAACAAAGCAAGCATTCACAGTCTTTCTCAATCCAACAGTCAAAGAATCAATCAATCAATCAAACAGCAAGAATCAATCAATTGAATGTACACTTACGCACGCGCACATGCACTCACACCAACACACATACACACACTCAGAGTATGTCTGTACTTACAATGAATCTTTTGAATTTTCTCTCTCTTCTTCTGTTCGTACTTTTCCCTCTTCTTTCTCTCCTTCTCAGCCTCCTTCTCCTGTCTGTAAACAAAGTTCAAACACACACAAAATACAGTAATAATAAATAATAAATAGTTTTTTTATAGCGCGAATCCAAGCAATTGGCTCCAGACGCTTTAAAATTTCATTCTAAAACAAACGAGCACAAATTTTACGAGTTCACAAAGCATACACATTACTGAGATACCATACAACAACAACAGCAACAAAAACACAAAGCAAACTAGGGCTTAAATGACAAAAGATAGTTGCACTTACAGACACACCAGAATCTTAGATTCTAAACCTGTCACATACCTTTACAATTAGACGTTCGGCCCTTGAAGCAAATCACTGTTCTTTATTAACGATGCTCTACTCTATTATCAAAGTACAGAAAAGCAGTCTGTCTGGGAAAAGCAATAATGAAAACACTACCCCCCCCCCCCCCCCCCCCCCTTCTCTCTCTTTGTGATTGAAAACAAGAGGCAAATGATCTGTCAGGGTCACATCTGAAAGCAATCACACACAACAAAATTGGAAAATGTATTTCAGATTTATTTATTTTTTTTTTTTACACTTGGTTTAGCTTGAATCCACTATTAAAACATGGTCCCTCTCTTTCACCATAGCAAAATGACGTTAACTTGACTTAACTCTCTTGTATCATACTCACAGTTTGCGTTCTTTCTCTTCTTTACGTTTTCTCTCCTCTTCTTTGTCCCTCTTCTTTTCCCCGTCTTTCTTCTCTCCGTCTTTCTTCTCTCCGTCTTTCTTCTCTCCGTCTTTCTTCTCTCCGTCCTTCTTCTCCCCGTCTTTCTTCTCTCTTTCCTTCTTCCTCTCCGTTGTTGGGGGACTGGACTTTTCTTCAGATTTATTGCCCGTAATCTCCTGCGATTCTGGCTCCATTTCCGCCTCTGCTGATTTTGTTTCTTTGGCATCTTCCGTCTTCAGCACCTGCTCTTTTGGAGAAGATTGAGAGCTGTCGTCAGGCTTGGTGTCGGCCTTGTCCTCGAGTTTCTGCAAGACAACAACCAGAGTCTGTGTTTTCTTACTGCCTCGTGTTCAAACTGTCTCTTCACCCCTGTAGCAGCCCTGCAGGAGAATGCAGACGAGAAAAGTCCACGACAGCTGAACCTCAGAGAAAAAAATGATAAAACTTGAGCCCTACTTCTGAGAGAAAATAACGACTGCACAGAAGTGCTCGGGACACAAAACACAGATGTCCTTAGGATCTTTTTCTTCAGCAAATTTGTAACAATGTTTAGAAGTTTAACTTGCATCATCTTTCACGACCATGAACAAAAGTTCAGTTGCTCTGCAGAACAGAGGGCAATAGTTTTGGCAATTTGAAGTAATTGTACATGTTTCATCAGCTGTTCACGCTAAACATCAAACAACATCCCTGCAAGATAACGGTGACTGAAGAGTACTGTTATTGATGCTTGTAAAAAAACGCAAGGTTCACATTTTTGTCAAAGGAAAAGTTACAAGAAATAGATACCAGACACGTTTTTGAAAGTCAGAGGAGTTTTATTTTTGATGATGGTATTTTTTTCTCCATTTTTCATTTCCAGAAATTTGAATTGAAGCGACACGCCAAGGCAAAGAAGTCTTGTGCAAGTTACAAAAACACAATTCTAGCCTGGGTGGGTTCCTTGAAAATACGATCCAAAACAGCATCAAAGATGCAATTTGGTTGGGCTGTCTCAAAGCTAGGACACAATTTCGTCTCGTTTTTCGATGAATGTGTCTAAAAACGAAAGCTGAGGTTCAGCTGCGTAGAATGACGGAGGCCTGTAGAGATCTTTCACTTGTCCACGACACAAGACAAAGAGAAACACACTCACCAACACTAAATACATGCTCACTGACAAGACAAAGAGGAAACACACTCCACACATGCTCAGTGACAAGAGAAAGAGGAAACACACTCACCAACACCAAACACATGCTCACTGACAAGACAAAGAGAAACACACTCACCAACACTAAATACATGCTCACTGACAAGACAAAGAGAAACACACTCACCAACACCAAACACATGCTCACTGACAAGACAAAGAGAAACACACTCACCAACACCAAACACATGCTCACTGACAAGACAAAGAGAAACACACTCACCAACACCAAACACATGCTCACTGACAAGACAAAGAGAAACACACTCACCAACACTAAATACATGCTCACTGACAAGACAAAGAGGAAACACACTCCACACATGCTCAGTGACAAGAGAAAGAGGAAACACACTCACCAACACCAAACACATGCTCACTGACAAGACAAAGAGAAACACACTCACCAACACCAAACACATGCTCAGTGACAAGAGAAAGAGGAAACACACTCACCAACACCAAACACATGCTCACTGACAAGACAAAGAGAAACACACTCACCAACACCAAATACATGCTCACTGACAAGACAAAGAGAAACACACTCACCAACACCAAATACATGCTCACTGACAAGACAAAGAGAAACACACTCACAAACACCAAATACATGCTCACTGACAAGACAAAGAGGAAACACACTCACCAACACCAAACACATGCTCACTGACAAGACAAAGAGAAACACACTCACCAACACCAAACACATGCTCACTGACAAGACAAAGAGAAACACACTCACCAACACCAAATACATGCTCACTGACAAGACAAAGAGGAAACACACTCACCAACACCAAACACATGCTCACTGACAAGACAAAGAGAAACACACTCACCAACACCAAACACATGCTCACTGACAAGACAAAGAGAAACACACTCACCAACACCAAACACATGCTCACTGACAAGACAAAGAGAAACACTCACAAACACATGCTCGCTCAGTCACACCTACGTCACAACCACATTCCTATGTACACCATCATGCACACAGCCACAGAGCTGTCAAGGCTTTTACAGGGGATAAGCCCAACAAAAAGGTTGTTTTTGAGAATAATGGGAAAAAATAAGGCTCAATACTTTTTGTTTGTTGTTGATTAAAGTTTTTAAAATTCATTTATAGTCCAGGGCGGGGATGTAGCTCAGTCGGTAGCGCGCTGGATTTGTATCCAGTTGGCCGCTGTCAGCGTGAGTTCGAACCCAACGTTCGGCGAGGGATTTATTTCCCAGTCAACTTTGTGCCGACTCTCCTCGGTGTCCGAACATCCCCGTGTGCACGCATGTGCACGACAAAAAACCCAAGTTCACAGCGAAAGTCTCAGGGCTTGAAAACATGAATACACACATGCAGGGGGGAAAGAAAAAAAAATGGGTAGCGCCGTATACTGTGTGGCAGCTCGCTTTCCCCAGGGAGAAAGCAGCCCGCATTTTCATGAGGATAACCTCACAGGACTATATGAATCTTATCCCCTATCCTTTATCCCTTAGCATGCTATGTTGAAAGCGTAACAGTTGGCAGTTCTGTTTGTTCGTTCATTTGTACAAATCCTAATGGGACGACTAAATTCGGGAAACGAAACATGTAAGCAAGACCACAAAACTAAACAAGACCAGACCTGTTTACCACAAAAACTTGACAAGAGTAATGGTCAAGTAAAAAATAGTAATCTGATGACCAAAATAGTAACCCAGTGGTTACAAACGCTAACATTAGCAACACAAAACTAATTTGAATACATCTGAAAATCGTGATCAGGATTCAAATAGAGTATTTTTTCCCAAAAATCCTTAAAAAAAAAGTAATAAATTACTCCAAAATAGGAAGGGTAAACAGGTCTGCAAGACACACGAACAAGCACGACAAGACATTCCCCAAACACCAGACCGACAACTTTCCAAGCACCATAAGCAAACCAATCCGGCAAAACAAAACACTCCGAGGTTGTAAAGGTGGAAAGGGAGGGGGGTTGGAGACAGACAATGAGATCAACTTACTTTGTGGTCCAGATCCTCTACTTTCACCTCTTTGCTCTTTTTCCTCTCTTTCTCCTCGCTCTTTCCGCTCTCTGTCCTGTCTTTCTCTTCTTTTTTCTCCTCCTCGTCGTCTTCACTGGCGATTCTGCTCGACGCCGCACTCTTCCGCTTGGCTTTGACATCCTCTTTCCCCTTCCTTGCGTCTTTCCCTGAACGCTTTCGTTTGTCGTCCTCCTCCGACGATTCATTGTCGCTGGATAAAATTTTCCGTCTTTTCTTGTGTTGTTCCTGCTCTTTGGGCCTACTGTCTTTCTTTTCGGCAGGTTTGGGTTTTTCTTTCTTAGGTTCTTTGGGCGTCTTTTCGGGTTTGGTGTCGGCCTCTTTCTTGGAGTCTTTCTGTTTCTTGGTTTTCTCGGCTGGTTCTTCGTCGTCTTTCTTGCCTTTTTCGCCGCTGTCTCGTTTCTTCTTTGCGCTGCCACCCTCCTGTGAAAAAGGCAATAGCGTCAGTACCATGGAACCCTCTCCCTCTGTACCTCCCCCCCCCCCCCCAACACTTTCCCCTTGTTATGGTCTCAGTGGTTCAGATGTTCTGCTAATAAACACTGTAAATTTACCTCCATTTTAAAACTCAGTTTTTGTTTTAATTCGGAAAAGATTACTTCCACTGTACATCTTAATGTTTGAAAGAGGTTAACTTGAGCTTTTTCAAGCATTGATTCCACACACTGCTGTATGCCAGGTAGTGTGAACTTAGGCACACAAGTCATAGCACACTTTTTCTGCCTCCTCGAGAGTGATCAGTTCTTTTATCCATGATACATGACATAAAATAACAGTGATGTTGTTGAAGACTTTGATTAAACAAAATATGGCATGTGAAAAAACCTGGGTTATTTTGCCAAAAATGCAGGTGGAGAATATCACCTCAACACGTACACATGGGTAGTACGCCACTGTTGCTGATAGCTTTGTGCTGGATGGAAGGAAGCGACCCAAATGTCCGAGCAATAAAATGACAGAAACAAAAATGAAACTTATTTTCCGTATTTACACCAAAAATTTCCCAGCGATGAAATCACAAAACAAAAATGAAAAATTATTTTCCGAATTTACACAAAAATGTTCAGTTAGCGCACACAATGAAACAAGCAGAGTCAACATCCACACACAGTGCTACTTCGGCGTTCCAGTGCTACATATCAACTCACCACAAAGTCGTCAAATTTCTTCTTCTTGCGGTTACGTTTGGACGAATGATCATCATCATCGCTGTCCTCCTCTCCCTTTTCCTCTCGCTCTTTCATCAGCTCCTCCCTGGCTTTCTGCACCCGTTCCATCTCTTCCTTGTCTCGTCTGCAAAGGTACAAAACAATTCAGTCCACCCCTTTCTCTCTTTGCTTTGTTACATTTACGTAGTCAAGTTTTCACCCAATGTTTTAACATAGGTTGGGAATCAAGACCAGGGCGGTGGTGTGGTGTGGTGTGGTGAGGTGAGGTGTGGTGTGGTGTGGTGATGTGAGGTGTGGTGTGGTGAGGTGTGGTGTGGTGAGGTGTGGTGAGGTGAGGTGAGGTGAGGTGTGGTGTGGTGTGGTGAGGTGTGGTGTGGTGTGGTGAGGTGTGGTGTGGTGAGGTGTGGTGAGGTGTGGTGTGGTGTGGTGAGGTGTGGTGTGGTGATGTGATGTGTGGTGAGGTGTGGTGTGGTGAGGTGTGGTGTGGTATGGTGAGGTGTGGTGAGGTGTGGTGAGGTGTGGTGATGTGTGGTGAGGTGAGGTGTGGTGTGGTGAAGTGTGGTGTGGTGAGGTGTGGTGTGGTGAGGTGTGGTGAGGTGAGGTGTGGTGAAGTGTGGTATGGTGAGGTGTGATGAGGTGTGGTATGGTGAGGTGTGGTATGGTGAGGTGTGGTGAGATGAGGTGTGGTATGGTGAGGTGTGGTGAGGTGAGGTGTGATGAGGTGAGGTGTGGTGAGATGGTGAGGTGAGGTGTGGTGAGGTGTGGTGAGGTGTGGTGGTGAGGTGAGATGAGGTGTGGTGAGGTGTGGTGAGGTATGGTGAGGTGAGGTGTGGTGATGTGTGGTATGGTGAGGTGTGGTGAGGTGAGGTGTGGTGAGGTGTGGTGAGGTGATGTGTGGTGAGGTGATGTGTGGTGAGGTGTGGTGAGGTGTGGTGTGGTGAGGTGTGGTGTGATGTGGTGTGGTGATGTATGGTGTGGTGAGGTGTGGTGAGATGAAGTGTGGTGTGGTGTGGTGTGGTGAGGTAAGGTGTGGTGAGATGAAGTGTGGTGAGGTGTGGTGTGGTGAGGTGTGGTGAGGTGATGTGTGGTGTGGTGAGGTGTGGTGAGATGTGGTGAGGTGATGTGTGGTGTGGTGAGGTGAGGTGATGTGTGGTGATGTGATGTGTGGTGAGGTGTGGTGAGGTGATGTGATGTGTGGTGAGGTGAGGTGATGTGTGGTGATGTGAGTAAGGGTCAAGGTTAGGCCGCCGACAGGCACGGTCCGCCTCAGCTCTGCTATATTTTCGTCTGTTTTCTTGCTTCTTGTGGCGTTTGTGACCCTATTTGACTGTCACGTTGTGTATGAAGTGTTTGTCAACATGTTCAGTCTACCTATCCAAGTGACTTTCCACCTCAAGGTACTGTTTCTCATTTTCTTCTGGTCACGGCTGCAATGGCTCAGCAATTTTGGTCAGCCGCCATGTCAACAAGCCTCGTCGGGCCCATGCACCGCACGTGCCGCCGCCGCCGCGCTCACCGCCAATGCTCGGTGCATTTACACCCGTGTTGAGTTGCTTCGCCTGGGTTCATCGGTGCGTGCGGACTTGGAGCTTTCGGTGATCTCTCGCTTGAAACAACTGAGCATTGGTCGTAGTCTGCCACGTCGCCGCTCGTGCCGTGGTGGTGCCAGAAGGCGTATCAAGGTCATTGCCTCCAGTCCACTGCCATTGTCTACCGTCGACTCTGTTCCACCCTTCTGCGACTTTGCTATCTCACCCCCATCACCACCCTCCGGCGTTAACACTGGCAATCTCATCCACGTCACCACCACGCATAATAGAGACAATCTTCGCTCCCCCCACCTCTCGCTCGCTGTCTTCAACGCTCAAGCTCTTGGTACCAGGAGTGATAAGCGCTCGGCCATCAACTTTTTCATCGATGACCACCACGTTGACGTCTTTGCCGTGTGTGAGACCTGGTTTCAGCCCGTCGGCGACGAAGCTAAGTGCCGGGACGTGGCTCCCCCCGGTTACCGCACCCTCTCCTTCCCCCGCTCGACACGTGGGGGTGGGCTCGCCTTTATCGTGTCAGAGCACCTCATGCAGTTTGCCACCACCAGGACTGACTTCCCCTTTCAGCATCAGTCCTTCGAACTTGCTCAACTCACACTCACCCTCCCCCATCACACCTTCCACCTCCTGTGTCTGTACCGCCCACCTCCCAGCCCTAAGAATCGCCTCAAAGACTCTATGTTCTTCGACGAATTTGGTGAACTTGCAGCCTACTGTAACAATCTCAATGGCGTCTACGTCATCACCGGCGACTACAACTTTTACTACGACCAACCCACTCATCCTTCTACTGCCAAGATCGTCGATGTGCTTGACACTTTTGGTTTGATCCAGGCTGTCCGCGGTCCTACACACACACGTGGACACACGCTCGATTGGTTTGTCCATCGCGCTGATCAGCAAGTGCTAGACACTATCACGATCGATCAAACTCTTCCTTCCGATCATTACTGTGTCTTAGCTCAGCTCCACCTCACTCGTCCTCCTCCTCGCCAAGTCTTCGTCCAAGCTAGGAACTTAAATGCCGTAGACTTGAGTGTGTTTGAGTCTGACCTTAAGTCACGACTAGCCGTGTCTCCTCCTTCGTCCGCTGACGAACTTGATAAACTGTTGTTAGCTCTTCTTGATCAGCATGCTCCTGCTTCCAGCCGCCGCGTCTCTCACCGTCCTCCGTCGCCTTGGTACTCGTCCGTTGCGCCTCAGTTGCAAGATGCCAAGCGTGAGAGACGTAGAGCAAAGAGACAATGGTTGAAGTCCGGCCTGACTGTTCATAAGCAGATTTGTCAAGTTGCCAACAAAGCAGTCACTAGCATCGTTCACGCAGCCAAGACTGCATTTTACAATGTCAAAATACTCGCATGCTCTTCTTCAAAACAGTTGTACGACATCACTAACACTCTTCTTGGTAAATCTGACTCGTCTCCACTTCCCTCTGAGATTCCTTCTTCTCGTCTTCCTCAGGCTTTCTCCGACTTCTTTGACAGCAAGATTTCCACACTCCGCCAGTCTCTTGACGCTCTCCCCCCCACCCAGTCCCCCATCCCTGACCCCTCCTATTCTGGCCCTGCCTTCTCCTCATTTCAGCCTGTTACCGAAAGCACAGTCAGAAAAACTATCATGCACGCCGGCATCAAAACATGCGAACTTGACCCCCTTCCCGCCTCTATCCTCACTCACTGTCTAGATACTCTCCTCCCGCATTTCACCTCCGTCATCAACGCCTCTCTCTCATCTGGGTCCTTTCCTGCCATTTTCAAATCCGCTATCCTCCGACCTCTTCTCAAGAAACCTTCCTTGGATCCTGAAAATCTGAAGAACTACAGACCAGTGTCTAATCTCTCATTTCTCTCCTAAATAACAGAAAAAATCGTACTCTCCCAGCTTTTGGACCATCTTGAAGCCAACCACCTTCTCTACTGCAATCAATCTGCATATCGCTCTGGACACTCGACGGAAACCGCTCTACTGAAAATTAGCAACGACATACTGACTGCACTCGACAACAACGACGTCTGCCTTCTCTCTCTGCTGGACCTGAGCGCGGCATTTGACACTATTGATCATGCCGTGCTCTTGTCCCGCCTTCAAAACTCTTTTGGCATTTCTCAGTCTGTCCTTTCTTGGTTTCAGTCCTATCTCACCGATCGCTACCAGTCTGTCTCTGTGAACGGCCTATCTTCCTCTGCTTCTCCTCTACAGTACGGTGTGCCCCAGGGCTCCGTCCTGGGGCCTATTTTGTTCGTCCTTTACACCCAACCCATCCCTTCAATTGCCGCTCACCACTTTCTCTCTCACCACAGCTTCTCCGACGACAACCAACTCTATCTCTCTGGACCTATCTCTGACCTCCCTCGCCTCATTGCCTCCACCCAGTCTTGTATCACCGACCTCAAGGCGTGGATGGACCTGAATAAGCTGAAGCTTAATGAGGAGAAAACCGAAATGATTCTTGTCTCTCCTAAAAAACATCTCAATCATCCTTCTCTTCCCTCGTCTGTCGATCTCAATGGTTCTTCTATTGCTCTTTCTCCTGCTGTCCGCAACCTAGGTGTCACTCTTGACCAGTCCCTGTCCTTCCATCAGCATGTTGCCAATGTCTGTCGCACTTGCTTCTTTGAAATCCGCCGCATCTCCTCCATCCGTCATCTCCTCACTGAGGATGCCACTAAAACTCTGCTCTGCGCCTTTGTCCTATCCCGACTCGATTATTGCAATTCCATTCTATCTGGCTCTCCCAACTACATCATCGAAAAGCTTCAGCGTGTTCAGAATCATGCCGCCCGCCTCATCTTTCGTTCTTCCAAGCATGACCACATCACCCCTCTTCTTCAAACCCTACACTGGCTGCCTGTTCAACAGAGGATTCAGTTCAAGATCTCCACACTCTGCTTCAGAAACTTTGATCTATCGTCCCCTAGCTATCTTTCTGACCTTCTTGATGTCTACTCCCCCTCTCGCTCCCTAAGATCCTCCGCAGACACCCACCTTTTTAGGATACCATCAGCACGCACCAAAACATATGGCCAGCGCACCTTCTCCTACCAGGCCCCATCCATCTGGAACCAACTCCCGCATTCACTCAGGCACTCCACATCTATGCAATCATTCAAAACCTCACTCAAAACACACCTCTTCCCTCACTAGTCCGTTAATGACCACACATCACCCTCTCCTGCTGGTCCTTGATCTGTCTCTTTCTTTCTCCTTCTTCTTCCCTTTCCAGCTCTATTCTTCTTCTCTCAACAAACTTTATGTATCCAATACTTTATTTATTTATTTACGACTGTTTTTCCGTCTAGAATGCATGTGCCTGTAGTTGGTATGAGTGAGTGCGTCGCGTTCTCGCTGTGCGCCTGTCTGTGAGTGTATGAGTCCTTGTCGATTTGTGTTTCGTATAATGTTCACTATGTATTTTATATTTTGTAAGCGCCTAGGGCTATATTTAGATTAGGCGCACAAATGTTCATAATAATAATAATAATAATGTGATGTGTGGTGTGGTGAGGTGATGTGTGGTGAGGTGATGTGTGGTGTGGTGAGGTGAGGTGATGTGTGGTGAGGTGATGTGTGATGAGGTGTGGTGTGGTGATGTGTGGTGAGGTGAGGTGATGTGTGGTGATGTGATGTGTGGTGTGGTGTGGTGAGGTGATGTGTGGTGTGGTGAGGTGTGGTGATGTGATGTGTGGTGATGTGATGTGTGGTGATGTGTGGTGAGGTGTGGTGTGGTGAGGTATGGTGTGGTGATGTGTGGTGATGTGATGTGTGGTGTGGTGAGGTGTGGTGATGTGATGTGTGGTGTGGTGAGGTGTGGTGATGTGTGGTGATGTGATGTGTGGTGATGTGATGTGTGGTGAGGTGTGGTGATGTGTGGTGTGGTGATGTGTGGTGCGATGTGGTGTGGTGTGATGTGGTGAGGTGTGATGTGGTGTGGTGCGGTGTGATGTGGTGAGGTGGTGTGGTGAGGTGATGTGGTGTGGTGTGGTGAGGTGTGTGTATGTGTGTGAGTGTGTGTGTGTGCATTCATGTGTGTGTGTGTGTGTAAAGCTATTCCCAGAAAACTACTGGGCAGATCATCATGAAACTTTACACACAGGTCTTGGATGATGTCATATTTGGCTTCTAGCGAAAATTAAAATCTACCACGCCCTCATTTTCAATCTCACCAAATTCTGAATCCTAAAATATATGGACATGTTATATGTTAACTCTAAAATTGTGCTCACAATTAAAGAAAATAGGTTAGTTAGGTACTACATTCGCATGCTTCGCAAAGACCAGCATGAATCGTCTTAGTGTTTTCTCTGCCTGCAGGGGTTTTGTTCAACCTAAGGTTTTACTATTCTTGGTGAAACAAACATGTAGTTCATTCAGTGAGTTCCACAGATTGACTAAACGAAATAATTTCACTTCAGGCGACTTGGTTTGTTTTCAGTTTGACTGATGTTATTGTGCTTTGCAGATTTTTTTTCTCTCCTTTGACTGATAATAATGTGCTTTGCTAAATTGTTGCTGTGGCTGTAGCGGTGTGTTATATGTGAGTGCACATGACCCTGCATGCATGAATCGAAAATTTTAAAAGTAAATTTTCATTTGATTAATATACTTACCCGAATCACATAAAGCATTGATGTGGTCTGAGATGCTAAGGTCTGAAAAGGCTACCCTTGTTAACCAATTTTAAAGGGAAGCAACCCCACCACAAAAAAGGTTTAGGTAGCCATGGTAATGAGCACAACCCAGGGGAGTTACCTCCCATTGGTGTGTACTACGTCACTACCGCTCCTCAACACGTGGTCAATATCATACGGCTTTTAAGAAAATTAAACAAGAAGGGCAAAGCCCATACGACTCACATGCTTGACCTTTACATGACCTTGACCTTCAGCTAAACCTAGCAATGACATCATACACTAAGAACTGCTTTACACATGTTTCCTATCAAAATACATGTGACCTTGACCCAAGGTCAAGGTCATCCAAGGTCATGCAACACAAAGCTGTTAATTCAAGACATAGGAAGTACATTGGTGCTTATTGGCTCTTTCTACCATGAGATATGGTCACTTTTAGTGGTTCACTACCTTATTTTGGTCACATTTCATAAAGGTCAAAGTGACCTTGACCTTGATCATATGTGACCAAATGTGTCTCATGATGAAAGCATAACATGTGCCCCACATAATTATTAAGTTTGAAACAGTTATCTTCCATAGTTCAGGGTCAAGGTCACTTCAAAATATGTATACAATCCAACTTTGAAGAGCTCCTGTGACCTTGACCTTGAAGCAAGGTAAACCAAACTGGTATCAAAAGATGGGGCTTACTTTGCCCTATATATCATATATAGGTGAGGTATTAAATCTCAAAAACTTCAGAGAAAATGGGAAAAATGTGAAAAATAGCTGTTTTTTAGACAACATTTCTGGCCCCTGCGACCTTGACCTTGAAGCAAGGTCAAGATGCTATGTATGTTTTTGGGGCCTTGTCATCATACACCATCTTGCCAAATTTGGTACTGATAGACTAAATAGTGTCCAAGAAATATCCAACGTTAAAGTTTTCCGGACGGACGGACGACTCGGGTGAGTACATAGACTCACTTTTGCTTCGCATGTGAGTCAAAAAACATAAGCGGGGTCGGCGGGAGGGCATAAACTATATGATTCGGGTAAGTATATTAATCAAATGAAAATTTACTTTTAATTTACTCTTACTCCGAATCACATAAAGCAGATAGCTTCAACAAGGCGGTGGGAAAGAAAATCTAACTCACTCTCAAATCCTTGCCAGGAACTGGCCCCCTGCAACTAAGGCAGGGAGGGCTCTAGAACCGTCCTGCCGGACAGCCGCGATGTCTCTGAGATAATAGTTTATGAAGACATCATCAGAGCGCCAGTACGCCGTGCGCAACACCTCCTCCAGCCTCCTTGACCGTAACACGGCCAAAGAGGAGGCCCAGGCCCTGGTTTCGTGGGCTCGGGCCGAGCCAAGGGGAAAAACTGGCTGCGTCCCCCCCTTGTCCGAACGGCTCCACTCGTAAGCTTGTCGAATGAGAGCAGACACCCACCGAGCCATAGTCGTCTTAGCAATGTCTTTTTGTCTCACCGTGTTAAGGGAGATAAATAAGAGGTTTTGAAATTTTGATTTAAGCGGCTGTGAACGGGCAAGGTAAATGTCAAGGGCTCGGACAGGACAATTAACCGAGTCTGGATCTCCGGGAGCCAGGATATTCATTTCATTTATGCCTTTGACCCCGTCCGGGGTATAGGCCGCCAACAAGAGCTTGCCAGGCACTCCGATCCTGGGCCAATCTCTCCAGTTGTCTCCAGGTGTAGCAGATGTGTTTCACCTCTGCCTCCAAGTCACAACGCCAGGTGTTTCTCGGCCGGCCTCGTCTCCTCTTGCCCTGCGGGTTCCATGTGAGGGCCTGTCGCGTGATGCTGGTTGTCGTCTTGCGGAGTGTGTGGCCAATCCACCGGAAGCGTCTTTGCAGAATGTCCTGTTCTACGGATAACTGTTTTGTTCCCTGCCAAAGGTCTTTGTTGCTGATGGTGTCAGGCCAGCGAATTCGGAGGATTCTTCTGAGGCAGGTGTTAATGAAGGTCTGGATTTTTCTTGTGATGGCAACTGTAGTTCTCCAGGTTTCGGCTCCATACAGCAAGACTGACTTCACCGTGGTGTTGAAAATCCTGAGCTTGGTGTTGATGCTCAGGTCTGCTGATGCCCATATGTTCTTCAGTTGAAGGAAAGCTGCTCTTGCTTTGCCAATCCGGACTCTAACATCAACGTCCGTGCCACCCTGCTTGTCGACAATGCTTCCGAGATAGGTGAAATTGTCAACCTCTTGCAGTGCTTCACCATCCAGCGTGATGGGGGTCGTGTTGGGTGTTGCATTGGTCTAAGGACCTTGCTCTTCCCCTTGTGGATGTTGAGGCCAAATCGAGCGGAGTTGTTGGCCAGTGCTGGTAGCCAGGATGTTGGTTAACGGTTTAATATGAACCAGCGGGGATGCTTGTTCCGGAGGCTGATTCTTCGCCAGAAAATCTGGACGAAACCTCAAGGAAACTGAGCCATCGGGGTCATGAGAGATGTCCTCCGGACTTCCGGAGAGGGCATGTATCTCACTGCTTCTGCGAGCAGATGCTAACAGCAAGAGAAACAGCGCTTTGCGTGTCAAGTTGGGAAGACTAGCATCTCGCAAAGGCTCGAAATCTGCCGAACGCAGAAATTCGAGAACCAGGAAGAGGTCATGAGAGTGAGACCTAATCTCCTTAAGGGCCGTGCCCTTAATAACGTCCGAAATGATGCCGCTGACATCAATGGAACGTTCTATCTGCCTTCAGGTCACGGAGATAGCCGATCTCCTCACCCTCAGAGAGGAAGTGGAAGCTCCCTGAGAAGACAGGTAGGAAAGATGGTTTGCAACATGCATAGAGCGTGGAGCCAACGCGTTCAAACCATGGGCCTGACACCAGGTTGCCCAGGCCTTCCAATGTGATGCATACACAGACGAAGTGGACGCCCTGTGAGAGCGTTGCACCAAGTCAAGTGTCTGTTCTGACGCTCCAGAACGCCTCAGCGAGGACCGTACAACCTCCACATGTGAAGTTTCAGCAGCTGGGGCTCTTCGTGTGGAACGCCGGTACGAGGCTGCACCAGTCCCCCCCTCACGAGTGAGAGAGGAATGGGAGGGCCGTGAGCGAGTCTCAGTAGGTCCGCAAACCATGCCTGAGAGGGCCAAAGGGGGGCGACCAGCAGCCGTGATGGCCCCTTCAGGTCCGCCTTCCGGATTACTCGGCCAAGTAATTGGAAGGGAGGAAAGGCGTAAGCCTCCAGCCCCGTCCAGGGAATGTCCAATGCGTTCGTCTGCCAAGCCTCCGGATCCGGAAATGGCGAGACGAAGATCGGAAGCCTCTTTGAGAATCTGGTGGCAAAGAGATCCACCAGAGGCTTCGGGACGAGGGCCCAAAGACGAAGCAGCGCCCCGTGAGTGATCGTCCACTCTGATTGAAGCACTCTGTCGGAGCGACTGAGCGCATCCGCCAGAGTGTTCAAGCTCCCCGGAAGGTACCTGGCTGTGAGAGTGATCTGATGTTGCCAGCACCAAACCAGAATCTCGCAGGTCCTGCTCGAGAGAGACGGGGACCGAGACCCTCCCTGCTTGTCCAAGTAAGCTGCCACAGTCGTGTTGTCTGTAAAAAGATGAACATGCCTGGCCTGAAGGGAGGGCCGAAACTCCGCCAGAGCCAGAGCCTCCAGCTCCAGCAAGTTGATGTGCCCCAAGGCTCTGTTCTGCCGACCACAGACCCGACGCTGTCTGTCGGTCCGTGTGTGCCCCCCACCCCAGCAAGGACGCAACTGTGAAGAGGTCCGTGTCTGGGGGAGACAAGGCGATCGGCACACCCCTGCAGACCCAATCCATGTCCAACCACGGAAGGGTCGCTGACTGAAACCATCCCTGGAGAGGGACGAGGGCGTTCCAGTCCACACAGGGAGAGTCCACGTACGGTTTCAGTGCAAACTGAAAAAGCCGCTTGTGAACTCTGCCCAGGGGAACCAAGAGAGCCATAGACTCCATCTGCCCCAAGATGGAGGCCAGCATCCGGAGGGAAGCCCGCAGGAGGCAAAGTGGAGCGAATAAGACCTTGGAGCTTGTCCACCCGCCTTCGGGAGGGTTGGACAGTCCAAGAAACCGTGTTGAAAGACATCCCTAAGTATGTGAACGTCTGAGACGGAATCAGCTCCGACTTTGATCGGTTGATCGAAAAGCTCAACATGTTGGCTTCTCGAAGAACCGTCCAGATACACCCGCAGTCGAATACCCTGTGACCTCACCAGTGCGCATAACTGTCTCACCACCATGGTAAAAACCCACGGTGCTAGAGACAGCCCAAAGGGGAGAGCGCGGAACTGGTAGATCTGATCGCCCCACCGGAAACGGAGCCATTTCCGGTCGGACGGATGCATAAGGATGTGAAAATATGCATCTGTCAGATCAATCGAGGTCGCCCAGTCTCCTGGGCGGAGGGAGTCTCTGACCGAGGCTGGCGTCTCCATCTTGAATCGTATCGTTCTCAAGAAGGCAGGGGTGTACCTTAACTTTTTTTGCTACCAGCCAGGGGGGCCGGTAAGTCAAAATTTGAACCGGCCCCCCAAAATTCCAACCGGCCCCCAACCAGCCGGGATTTCCAACCATATAAATGGCTCGTGGATCGCGCGTTGGCCGCGACAAACACACAAAAACCTACATTTATACAAACAATGCTCACATGCTTATTTTAAATGCCACAAACAAACACAAGACATAAACAAACTTTGTATGTTTGGGGTGCTTTAATTATTCACTATGGTTCAATAACAAAGCAAACAGTAAAGTATCAATTCAATGAAGAAAACATTTTATCAAATCAACATTCACCCACTCACTGTCACTCAGTTAACCTCACTCATAGTAGTCAAATGCACACCCTCATAATTATATAGTCATACCATTAATCATTTACATGCAAAGGGAAACAATCACACACAAGTCATCCCCTTTCTCAGTGTCACACAATCACACATTAACTTTCACTCTGTCTCGTAATTGCCAGTCTTAAAAAGTTGCAGAATCTTTGGCACATCTAAATCTCTAAACACAAATTTACCTCCTGGTATCACATTCTGATCACAAGTAAAGTTGAACAAAAGAGTTTAAAAAGTCAATAACACGGTGTTAAACCACCACCAGGTCTAAATCTCTAAACACAAATTTACCTCCTGGCAGTCAGGCACACATTAACACTACACATAACTACAAGTAACAAATCACAATCTATTGCAAGAATAACAGTTACTGAAAGTCCACACAAACTCACTGGCACATAACATTTTAATTTAATACATAAAGTATCACATTCTGATCACAAGTTGAACAAATGCACATCTAAATCTGAGTTATCTCTAAACACAAATTTACCTCCTGGTATCACATTCTGATCACAAGTAAAGTTGAACAAATGAGTTTAAAAAGTCAATAACACGGTGTTACACCACCAGCAGGTCTAAATCTCTAAACACAAATTTACCTCCTTTTCGACACACAGCACAATGCATCTCCTGTTTCGTGTCGTCGTACACGAGCCATTCTCTTTCTTCGCCGGTATCTGTCCTCTTCCATCTTTCCTGCCATTTTCTCTGCCGTGTTTCGTTATCATACTGTCTCTTTTTACCTCTTTTTTCATCGTCCGTTCTCTGGGTTTTTTTGCGGCGGGGGAGTGACAGTGTCAATAAATCTCCACATGTTTACAAGCGTGTGCACAGCCGTACAGTACGAAGTTTGAATGCGAGTGGGGAACTTCCGGAGGTGGTCGCGTTAGACGCGAGAAACATGGCGTCCGATATTATAGCAGACGAACCGCGCGAGATCTTTGTTCGCCGGCCGTTCCGATCGACTGCGTTCATCGAAATTTGAACTCGCCAGGCGGGCGATTTCAGAGGAATTTCGAACTCGCCCGACGCGATTTGAAGTCGCCGCTGGCGAGCGGGCGAGCGCCAAAACTCAGCCCTGAGAAGGTATTGAGATGCGATAGATCCAGGACGGGACGCCACGCTCCTGAGGCCTTGGGAACGGCGAAAAGCTGCCCGTAGAACCCGAGGGAGCTGTGGTCCAAGACCCTCTCCACCGCGCCCTTCTGCAACAGAGAGGCAATTTCCGCCTGAAGAACGGACCTTGCCTCCTGCAAGGAGGGGGGCTTGAAGACCGGAGGCCGCCGGGACAGAGGTGCCTTCTCTCCATGCCAAAGCAGGTGAAAGCCCGATCTCACAACGCCCACAATCCATTGGCTGTGTACAGAGACCATCCCATGAGAAAGTGCCCGGGAGGGGCCCCCCGCCATAACCAAAGTGGAGGGCGGATGAGATCGGGAGCACTTCATTGGGGGTGGGGCTTGCTGCTAGAGCCGCCCCGCCCCCTGCCCGACTGCCTCTTGTCTGCCGGCTTGGGTTGGCCAGAGGCCTGAGCTGGCTTTGGCTGAGAGGGCTTGCTCTGCTTCAAACCCTGTAGAGAAAAGTCGGAGAACTGCTGATTTCTGTTCGACTGGATCTCCGTTCTTCTGGCATCAAAGACCAGATGGCCGAACAGAGACCCCTCGAAGCTCTCAAAGTGCTCAGTAAACTGAGAGTGCGCGAGGAACAAGTCCCTCCGACACATGACGGTATGAGCGTAATGCAGGGAGGACAACCGCATCTGCTCCTCATTCACCCTAGCAAGGGCGGAGAGAAGCGTGGAAACGTCATCAGCATCCTGATCTGCACTAAGTGTGAAAGGATCCAGTGACTCAGTGAGAGAACGGGAGAGAGCTCTTATGATCGTCTCGGAGATGGAGGCAAGTTCCAAAAGCTGACGACCAATCTCCTCTGAAGCGACAAGGGTGTGGTCTGGCAACACAACACCTGAGTCCTTCTTGAAAGGCTTAGCCAGCAGAGGAAGCAGTTCCTGTGTCACCGGCAACGATGCACGCGGAAGCACAAAGGAGGCCAACAAGTTCCGGCCAGGCTTCGGCAAGGTAAACTTCTTGTGACAAGAAGGAACGAAGGTCGAAGCCTGTGTAGCCGAAGCCAGCTAAGGCTGGGCCTGTTCCGGAACTGGACCGTGAGGTACGAGTAGCGGAACAGGAACGTTGGGGCAACCACTTCCGGCAGGGGATGGTCGAGCCAACACCTGCGAAAGATGGTACGCCACCGAAGGAGACTCTGCGAAACGGAAGCGGGAATCACCCTCCTTCGGGTAACGAAAATCCGACATCGCCGACGGAGCGGCGGAAACGGAAGCGGCCGAAGCCGATGCCCCGTCCGGGAAATATCTGTAAGTCACCTCCGTCGCAGCTTCGAGGGCAACCCGAAGCTGTGACGGAAATCCAGAACGTGTCTGTTCACTGACTACAGACTGTGTCTCAGAATAGTCAAGTGAAGTACAAGGACCGAAGTCACAGATGCTGGTGGCAGGCTGGTGAACTGGATAGCCGGAAACCGGAAACCCATCCGAACGGAACCCGTCCTGACTCATCCCCTGACTGGCAGGAAGGAAAGAGTAAGAGGAGGGAACATCCGGAGCCACTGGAACTGAATAGGCTGTCGACGCAACACCAGGCGGGTGGAGTGAAGACTGCCCCGGCCGGGGCTGAAAGCCTGAATGCCCGTAGGGCGGACGCTGTTCCTCACTCACTGACATCCGCGTAGGCGCGGCAGGAAGAGGAACAGCGTATCCGGTCGGAGCTGGAAAAGCAACAGACGAAGCCGCACAACGCGGAAGCGAAGGTTGCGTTGACTGGGGCCGGAAGCCCGAATGCCCAAAGGCAAGTCCACGGTCAACTCCAGTCAAGACCGCTGCGGGTACATGAGATGGAGGACCTTCGGAAGCGCGACTACCGGAAACGGAAGCCGCCTTTGATCTGAAACACCCGTGCACGCAATGTGAATTGGGGGAGTCAGAACAGAAGTTTGCCGGTTGTGATCCTGCACCAAAGAACTGTGTCCAAAAAGGGAGCGTCCGGTAGCCTAACGAGGGCCGGTGGACCAGTTCAACTTACCGTCCATGCCCCCCAAGGAGGCAGAAGATGAAGCGGAAGGACCCACATCTCGGGAAACCGTCGCCGCCGGAACCGCCAAGGACGCCAAAGAGCGAGCGTCACCCACTGCCGGCGGAAGAACAACACTGGCAGGCGGCGTGGAACGCTTCAATTCTTCCCGCACCATGCTGCGAATTTCTGGAACTAAAGAACTAAGCAGCGTCGATACGAGAGCAGCTTGCTCCGATGCCGACACGGAGGGAGAGCAAGCAGGAGAAGACAAAGAAGTGTTTGACTGCCCCCCAACCGCAAGGTCATTTGGGGCAGACATAGATACAGACATGACGGTATTACGTGCTTCAATCAATCAATCAATATGAGGCTTATATCGCGCGTATTCCGTGGGTACAGTTCTAAGCGCAGGGATTTATTTTTTTATTTTAATTTTACGCAATTTATATCGCGCACATATTCAAAACAGGCGGTTTGGAAGATGAAGTAGAAGATTTAGGTTTAATCCTGCCCTTGACATCAGCCTTGCCACGTTTTTTTATCTCCGTCAGCCATGCTGACCAACAAAAATGGCGGCCAAACAATAACGTTACTGAGAAAATTACAAGTCCAAAAAAGGACGAAAAGTCAGGAACAACAACCAAAATTCCTGTCAAAAATAATGACACAAAAGGAACGAGCTCACCCACTACGAAGCAGAGGGCAAGAAAGACGGGTAGGTGGCCGGTGGGTGTCAAGCAAACCCCAACCAGAACAGCCCCACGAGAACCAAAAATTCAACGACCTCCTCCTCAGAGCTGAAAAAGTCGTATGATATTGACCACGTGTTGAGGAGCGGTAGTGATGTAGTACACACCAATGGGAGGTAACTCCCCTGGGCTGTGCTCATTACCATGGCTACCAAAACCTTTTTTGTGGTGGGGTTGCTTCCCTTTAAAATTGTTTAAGACGGGTAGCCTTTTCAGACCTTAGCATCTCAGACTACGTCAATGCTTTATGTGATTCCAAGTAAGAATATGTAATTTAATACGATGTGTGCGTGTTTACATATGCATTTGTGTATTTTATTATTTGGATTAGAATTATGAAAAGATCTATTTCCAAAGGCACTTCAGCAAATTTCAAACAATCAACCCTCCCCAAAAATAGACTAGAGTAGAGAACAGTTTTGCAAAGAAAAAACAAGTCGCGAAAGGCGAAAATACAACATTTAGTCAAGTAGCTGTCGAACTCACAGAATGCAACTGAATGCAATGCAACGCAGCAAGACCGTATACTCGTAGCATCGTGAGTCCACCGCGCACGGCAAAGGCAGTGAAATTGACAAGAAGAGCGGGGTAGTACTTGCGCTGAGAAGGATAGCACGCTTTTCTGTACCTCTCTTCGTTTTAACTTTCTGAGCGTGTTTTGAATCCAAACATATCATATCTATATGTTTTTGGAATCAGGAACCGACAAGGAATAAGATGAAAGTGTTTTTAAATTGATTTCGAAAAAACAATTTTGATAATAATTTTTATATATTTAATTTTCAGAGCTTGTTTTTAATCCAAATATAACATATGTATATGTTTTTGGAATCAGCAAATGATGGAGAATAAGATGAACGTAAATTTGGATAGTTTTATAAAAAAAATTTTTTTTACAATTTTCAGATTTTTAATGACCAAAGTCATTAATTAAATTTTAAGCCACCAAGCTGAAATGCAATACCGAAGTCCGGGCTTCGTCGAACATTACTTGACCAAAATTTCAACCAATTTGGTTAAAAAATGAGGGCGTGACAGTGCCGCCTCAACTTTCACGAAAAGCCGGATATGACGTCATCAAAGACATTTATCAAAAAAATGAAAAAAACGTATGGGGATATCATACCCAGAAACTCTCATGTCAAATTTCATAAAGATCGGTCCAGTAGTTTGGTCTGAATCGCTCTACACGCACGCACACACACACACATACACCACGACCCTCGTCTCGATTCCCCCCTCGATGTTAAAACATTTAGTCAAAACTTGACTAAATATAAAAAGACTAGAGCAGAGAACAGTTTTGCGAAGAAAAAAAAAGACTAGAGTAGAGAACAGTTTTGCGAAGAAAAAAAAAGACTAGAGTAGAGAACAGTTTTGCGAAGAAAAAAAAAGACTAGAGTAGAAAACAATTTTGCTTCAATCTTACCAAAGTGCAATGACTTCCAAGTACGCTCAACAAGCACAACAAGACACAAACGTTTTCACTTTTCTCTTACCGTTCTTCATCGTCTTTCAACTTGCGTTGGATTTCTTTCTTCCGCTCGGCGTCCTTCTTTTGGTAGCTGCTCTCCCCGTCGCTGCAAGCAGACAATCCACATTCCACTCTTGCTGTTGCTGTATGTATCAGTGTGTGTGTGTGTGTGTGTGTGAGTGTGCGTGTGTGTGTGACTGTGTGCAATTCACTTGCCTTGTATCTGTGCAATCAAATTATGTATGCTGCAACTGTGGTGTGTGAAGGCTAGACTCTCAACCGTAAAGGCTGGGATTTTTGTCTTTTTCTTTTCTTCATATGATGAAACCTGAGGTTGTTGAGACCTCCAAAAAAAATCATTACAAATTTTGTCTCAGAAAGGAGAAAGTTTGAGTGGAGGTCAATTCAAAGACTTTATAGAGAAAATGTTGGAAATAAGATTCTTCAGCAAAACCCTTACTTGCAAGTGCTACTGCAGAGCAATACAGTGGAACCCCCTTTTAAGACATCTCAATGTAAGACTTCCTCCCTTTTCTTTCTTTCTTTCTTTATTTGGTGTTTAACGTCGTTTTCAACCATTCAAGGTTATATCGCGACGGGGAAAGGGGGGAGATGGGATAGGGGAAAGGGGGGGAGATGGGATAGAGCCACTTGTTAATTGTTTCTTGTTCACAAAAGCACTAATCAAAAAATTGCTCCAGGGGCTTGCAACGTAGTACAATATATGACCTTACTGGGAGAATGCAAGTTTCCAGTACAAAGGACTTAACATTTCTTACATACTGCTTGACTAAAATCTTTACAAACATTGACTATATTCCATACAAGAAACACTTAACAAGGGTAAAAGGAGAAACAGAATCCGTTAGTCGCCTCTTACGACACGCTGGGGAGCATCTTCCTCCCTTTAAGACCCTGTTTTTGCTACACTTTCTATTCATAACCGCTGTAAATTTACCTCCATTTTTTTTTCTTCTTCTGCGTTCGTGGGCTGAAACTCCCACGTACACTCGTGTTTTTTGCACGAGTGGAATTTTACGTGTATGACCGTTTTTTACCCCGCCATTTAGGCAGCCATACGCCGTTTTCGGAGGAAGCATGCTGGGTATTTTCGTGTTTCTATAACCCACCGAACTCTGACATGGATTACAGGATCTTTTTCGTGCGCACTTGGTCTTGTGCTTGCGTGTACACACGGGGGTGTTCGGACACCGAGGAGAGTCTGCACACAAAGTTGACTCTGAGAAATAAATCTCTCGCCGAACGTGGGGACGAACTCACGCTGACAGCGGCCAACTGGATACAAATCCAGCGTGCTACCGACTGAGCTACATCCCCACCCATACCTCCATTTTAAGACTCCCTCCTTTTTAAGACCTGATTTTGTCAGCTTTTTGGAGGTCTTAAAAGGGGGGTTCCACTCTAGATTGAACTGACAACAGATCTCCAAACAATTTCTTTTTCACTAAATTTCAGTGAAAATGTCACTCTCATTCTCAGAAAAATCAGATAAAAAACAGCAGCAAGAGAGAGAAAAGATAAACTCATAAAGTGAAAGAAAGATAGGGTGACAGTACTTTTCGTACACAAAATTAGCAACTATCGCTTTCGTTTTAGAAACTAACTTTATATCAAATTCCTGTAAGTTTCATTTACAATATAGCAAAATAAAAAAAGCATGGTTCACTTTGGTTTTGAAAAACAATTTTGTATCAAATCCTTGCAAATGTCATTTACAAAAGAATACAAGCATGACACGCTTATCTTTCTTCAATCAAAACATAGTTGTTTTTCCCAAACAGCAGTCCCAGGCACACTCTCTATCACAATTCCTTCACAGTTATGTTGTTTAAAGCGAAAGATCAATGGCAGTAATGACAGAAACAAACTTAATGCCTACAATCAAATATTCTATTCTGAGAGGCAAACGAAGAAAAATAAATTAACAATTCTCTTCTACCTAAAAAGAAAAGCATTCGTTGTGCAAGTTCTACTTTCAAAAGGCGGTGGACACATTTGCATAAAACGATTCCTGTGATTAAATTCCTGTACTAAGACAGAGATCACATAATAAAACTGCTATTTTCTTCCTAGCAGGAACAGATTAATACTGTACACCGGATTCAGAATAAAAAGCAAACATAAAATGCTGAGGGTGAGAGGAAATAAGTATGGCGACAAATGATATGTGAGATCACAGAAAGACGGCCGAGTACTTCTTCTTCTTCTTCTTCGATCATGGGCTTAGACTCCCACGTTCACTCATGTTTTAAGCACAAGTGGAGTTGTACGCATATGACCGTTTTTACCCCATTCAGGCAGCATACGCCGATTTCGGGGGAGGTATGCTGGGTATTTTCGTGTTTCTATAACCCACCGAACTCTGACATGGATTACAGGATCTTTTCCGTGCGCACTTGGTCTTGTGCTTGCGTGTACACACGAAGGGGGATAAGCCACTAGCGGGTCTGCACATAAGTTGACCTGGGAGATCGGAAAAATCTCCACTCTTAACCCACCAGGCGGCAGCGACCGGGATTCGAACTCACGACCTCCCGATTAGGAGGTTGACGTCTTACCACCACGCCACTGCGCCCGTCAGGCCGAGTACAAAAACAGTGAATAATTATGCCACAACTTTGCATATTATGCACCCAGAATTCAAAGGCACACTCGGCTCACCTTCTAGATCTGGCCAGACTTGGACACATACCAAAAATCAACACCCTGACTACTTGTCGTGTTAAGTTGACATTTTCTGATGAATGAATTTCATAAAAAGCCATTGGGTGCCTTTACAAACTTAATACATACAAACATTCCTACTGTGTACCGAGGGCACCCAGGCCGTTCATTTCAGGTATGTGACCAAGTAGAGGGATGGTCTTATCCCATGTAAAAGCCTGACCAGACCTCAGATGGGGGAATGGGGGTGGGGGCAGCCAACTGTTTTCACAGGAAGGAGTGTCACTGTGTGCCTTTAACTGTCCAAGCAATTATTAGGTATGTAACACATACAACCTGACCCTGACACCATTGACCCTGAGATCGGAAGAGCACATGCATGAGTGATGGCACACTACTGACCTATCGTCGTTGCTGTCACTTAACGAACTCAGGCTGTCGTCAGATATGGTGGACACCTCCTTGGCTTTGCGACCTCCCCCTCCTGCCTTGCCGCCTCTGCCTGTGTGGTCAAAAGAAAAAACATGTATGTTACCTTCACTACCACATTTGTTTGGACCTTAAAATGACCTAATCAAATGTTAATATGCTGTTCTTTTTCTTCTGCGTTCGATGACTGCGACTACTCGTACGCACAAGTATTGTCTAAAATATATTCGCACATCCATCGCGCAAAGAAAAAAGAAACATTATAACCAATAGAGAGTGTCTGCAGTGCCCCTCTACAGTGTGGACAACGTTTTACGACACAAATTCTGACCACTACCCGGAGTGAGAATCAGAAATGAGTACCAGGACTTTCTTTCTTTCTTTATTTGGTGTTTAACGTCGTTTTCAACCACGAAGGTTATATCGCGACGGGGAAAGGGGGGAGATGGGATAGAGCCACTTGTCAATTGTTTCTTGTTCACAAAAGCACTAATCAAAAATTTGCTCCAGGGGCTTGCAACGTAGTACAATGTATTACCTTACTGGGAGAATGCAAGTTTCCAGTACAAAGGACTTAACATTTCTTACATACTGCTTGACTAAAATCTTTACAAAAATTGACTATATTCTATACAAGAAACACTTAACAAGGGTAAAAAGAGAAACAGAATCCGTTACTCGCCTCTTACGACATGCTGGGGAGCATCGGGTAAATTCTTCCCCATAACCCGCGGGGGGTAGTACCAGGACTCACAACAAATGTTTGTGATAACTTAATTGAGCGTAGAAATTCTAAGCTTGGCACAACAGCGTAGCAATTTGTCTGAAACATAGCAGTTGGCAGCTCTGATTCACTCACCCCTCTTGGCGCCAGAAGCGGGCGTTTTGGGCGCTCGCTTGGCTGGAGGTTTGGCTTTGCCGCGGCCTTTCTTGGGAGCTTCCTCCTCTTCCTCTGCATCACTCCCCTTTTCCTCAGCCTCCTCGTCTTCTTCACTGTCGGTAGCGGCTGGTTTCGCGGACCGTCTTCTGCTGCCGCCGGCTTTCCCTCCTCGCTTCTTCTTGCCTGACGTGTCCTCCTCTATCTCAAAATTCTGCAATAGCAATAAGGTCAAGATCAACCAGTGATTTTCAGTTCAACAGCCTGATGCAAACAAAGAGCACACCTTTACCACAAGAAAAGCAATTGCTCACATGACTCACCTTTGTCATGCGTGAAATGAATGATGGAGAAAAATAAAATAAACAAGTTATTTTCATTACTTTATTGTCCCATCGCTGGGAAATTCGGGTCGCTTCCTCCCAGTGGAAAGCTAGCAGCAACGGAGTCGCGCTACCCAGGTGTCTGCGTGTTTAGGTGTATTCAGCCACCTGCACTTATGGCAGAATGACCAAGGTCTTTTACGTGCCATTGTGATGACACGGGGGTGGGACATGGCTTCCGTCTCTGGGTCTGCACATAAAGTTGACCCGTGTCCGTCCCGGCCCGAATTCGAACCTGCGACCTTCCGATCACAAGTCCAGTGCTCTACCAACTGAGCTACCGGGCCCCCAGTTAAGCAAATGCTTTAAACGACTCTCCTTCGTCATGTCCATTAGAATTGTGTAGGTCTCAAAAGGACGATTTCACTAGTCACTCTGCTCACCTCGTCACCAGAGTCGTCACTGGGTGGGGGTGTCCCTTCGTCAAAATCTTCCTCGTCTTCCACATCCGACGCTCCGCCTTTTCTTCCTGCCTTCGAATTCCTCCGAGCCCGCTTCGCTGCTGGTTTCTGGGAAAAATTCGTTCACATTAGATCTCCCACCCTTTTCATTGTAAAAAAAATGTCTGCATTATTTCTGTACAAATGCCAAAAGTTAAGAGTAAAACAAAAGTATCTCCCGTAACTAAGAATGAATGATCTGCTTAATTCACAACTCAAATTTGCTTCAATGCTCAGCCTCTGACCATGTACAAACTCAAGTCTAACCACCATCCTTCAGCATGCATTCTGAACTAACAAAATTGTTCTCTTACAAAAGAGCATTACATTTTGTCAAACAAATCTCAAAACTCTCATTTTCCAAAAGATAAACAACAATGTCATGCACCTGTTTTCTACCTACTACTAATTCTACAATATCCCTCTCACCACAGTCACAAAGTCAGAAAATATGCAGTGCACAGCCCCTTTTGAGACCTCCATAAATCAGAAAATTATGAAATGGAGGGAGTCTTACATGTATTATGTACAATGGAGGTACATTTATGAACAGACAAGAGGCGAAGCCTTCAAGGCTCACGTAAGAAATCGACAAACAGTAACACAAACTCAATCACTCCGTCACACACACACACAGAAAGAGCACAGGTGACATTGTGCAAGAAAGCGAGACACTAGATGTAGATCTGTCTGTCTGCATGTAGCCTACTTACAGGGACACGACTGCCAACTAGTCTCGGCCCGCTCAAAATAATAATGACCGAGACTTTCAGTACTTCCTTCGCGTGACGTCTAACCCTCTTACGTCATAATGTGACGTCAATGTAATGTGACGTCTTCAAATGTTAGAGTTTCTACCACAGACATACACACGCACGCACGCACATACGCACAGACAGACAAAGTTACGATCGCATAGGCTACACTTACGTGAGCCAAAAATCTGATAAAGCAAGGTCTTACTCCTAAAATGGGGGGAGAGGGGGGGGGGGGGGGTGGAGAGAGGAAGAGAGTTTCACTGTGTCAAAAACAACAGCAACACCAGGGGTGGTGGGCATGAGAAGGTGCCCAACTAGGTGGGACCCAAACTCTGGGTTCCATTCGTTGAACTTGAAAAAAAATCTTAATGTCGGCCAATCAAAACAAAGGTCAGGTCTGACCCAGAGTTGGGCACCTTCTTGTGGACACTACCTTTGGACAGCACCCCTGCTGAAGTATCCAGTTATGGTACAATGTGTATATTACACAAGAATAAAATATATATCGTAAGTTTCTTACCGCCCCGATACTGCTGGCTCTTCTGCGTTTCTGCGCCTGAGCCTTGTTGCCCTGCAAACAGTCACAAGTTGCAATGATGACTTTCTTACAAGATGAATAACAAGCACATCATGCCACTACAAACAGTCACAAGTTGCAATGATGACTTTCTTACAAGATGAATAACAAGCACATCATGCCACTACAAACAGTCACAAGTTGCAATGATGACTTTCTTACAAGATGAATAACAAGCACACCATGCCACTACAAACAGTCACAAGTTGCAATGACTTTCTTACAAGATGAATAACAAGCACATCATGCCACTACAAACAGTCACAAGTTGCAATGATGACTTTCTTACAAGATGAATAACAAGCACATCATGCCACTACAAACAGTCACAAGTTGCAACGATGACTTTCTTACAAGATGAATAACAAGCACATCATGCCACTACAAACAGTCACAAGTTGCAACGATGACTTTCTTACAAGATGAATAACAAGCACACCATGCCACTACAAACAGTCACAAGTTGCAATGATGACTTTCTTACAAGATGAATAACAAGCACACCATGCCACTACAAACAGTCACAAGTTGCAATGATGACTTTCTTACAAGATGAATAACAAGCACATCATGCCACTACAAACAGTCACAAGTTGCAAAGATGACTTTCTTACAAGATGAATAACAAGCACACCATGCCACTACAAACAGTCACAAGTTGCAATGATGACTTTCTTACAAGATGAATAACAAGCACACCATGCCACTACAAACAGTCACAAGTTGAAATGATGACTTTCTTACAAGATGAATAACAAGCACATCATGCCACTACAAACAGTCACAAGTTGCAAAGATGACTTTCTTACAAGATGAATAACAAGCACACCATGCCACTACAAACCTTATGCTATCAGTATTATAATTACAACATCTGCATAACTGAATAGAAACCTTCTCGCTTGATTTTTACACAACACTCAAACTAACAAAATAAACTCAAAAACAAAGACAAGAGCAATCAAACATAAGAAAGCAGTGATGTACATTTTAGTCGGTCTCCGGTCTCTGACCGATCCAATTTCCCCAGGACCTATAGCTTTAACCCCAGCAGGACACAGGTCCGATTAACCTACAGAAGAAGTGGTCAAGGGTCCGATCGTTTTTGACAATGAAGCGGACATGCGGACTGTTCAATTTTCAAGAGGAAAGCTTGTTTCGATTTTGCCAAGCTAAAGTAAACACTGCGTGAGGAAAGCTGGTTTCGGTTTTGCCAAGCGAAAGTATGCACTGCGTGTGACCAGTTTGTTGAGTGAACGAGGCGCCAAATGGGATCTGATTCTTTGAATTAATTTATCCTCAAGTTGGATCAAGAAGAAAAAAAGAAAACCGTCAGATGCCTACCTGAAAAACATTGTCGACAGATGGGCAGTGAAAAAAACCGACAACTGTTCAAATAACTTTGAAATGTGATTCAATCCTTTGAGTATCTAGTCATGACAGTCGCGGAAGGTGGAAGAAAGTAAACTGAAAAATCTTTTTGAATGCGGTTTTACGAGTCGTGTTTTTGTCCTATTGAAATTGCAATCTCAGGACACTGTGTCCTATTGATTTTCAGTCTTCAGGACAATTGTCCTAAAGGCTGCTAGAAAAATGTACATCACTGAGAAAGGTTAACTTAATGGGACATTTACACTAGAAAAAATAAAAAGTTCACAAGAACTTCAACATATATGTATCAGTCTTTGAAGGGGACAAACAAGATACACAACAGATATACAGTGAATCGAGTGATTAAACGAGTCTGCGACCTATCTTTGAATGCTAGACAAGAAGAAACCAGGACAAAAACAGTAAATCTATAATCTAACAAAACTTGTTCAAAAATGAAAAGACCATTGGGGAGACAAAAAATGTTCAAAAACAAAGGAGATCTTTGCACACCAAGACAAAGACAGCATAATTCCAGTGTCAAAATGTTTGCCTACAGAGGCTTCTTCAGGACAATATTTACGTAAAGAAAAGCAAACTTAAAAACCGAAACCAAACGGCAGAGAACCAAAATAAGACAAGGAGAGGGAATGACCACACAAAGATGTAGAGAAAAATAAACAAGAAGAGCAAACGCTCGATCGAGTCACTTTCGCAGTTCTGAATATTATATGAGGCATCAGATGGACAGGAAGAAATTGCTATTCACAACACAATGAGTCACGTTCACATAAAATTTGAGCCCGGTCACTTTTATAGTTTCCGAGAAAAGCCCAACGTTAAGTTGTGTGTTGCCGAACAGAAAAGGCTAGTTATCTCCCTTGTTTTTCTGATAACGTTCGTAAAAGGCTACAGATGTAAATACTTTGATGTAAAGAATAATCCTACAAAGTTTCAATCACATCCGATGAACTTTGTCAAAGATATAAAATGTCTAATTTTTCCTTTGACGCTGACCTGTGACCTTGAAAAAGGTCAAAGGTCAACGAAACCATCGTTAAAGTGTAGAGGTCATTGGAGGTCACGACTAAACAAAATATGAGCCCGATCGCTTTGATAGTTTCCGAGAAAAGTCCAACGTTAAGGTGGTGTCTACGGCCGGCCAGCTGGCCGGACGGCCGGACTAACACTGACCGATTACATAGAGTCACTTTTTCTCAAGTGACTCAATAAAACCAGGGATGGCCAAATCTCAAACTTTTCACTTGCCAGCCGGGCGAGTAACTTCAAGTTACTAGCCCGCCAGAAATTTCGCCGGCCCGCAGTGTTTATATGCCTATGAAACTCGATGGTAAAACAAAAACTGTTGCATTTGACCAGAATTTTCATTGGCCAGCCAGGCGGTTTCTACTAGCCCGCCAGATTTTTACTCGCCCGTGGCGATCGGGCGAACGATTTGGCCACCCTTGCTCACCTTTAGTCTTTGTCTCTCTCACACACACAGCCACACACCTCTTTCTACACACACCACTCTCAATCTCATGCTTACCCCTTTGGGTTTGGGCTTCTCCTCCTCTTCTTCCTCTTCCTCCTCCGGCTCTTCCTTTTCTATCTCTTCCTCTTCTGGCTCCTCTTCCTTTTCTGGCTCCTCTTCCTTCTCCTCTGCCACCACAGCAGACTCATTTCCACCCCCCTGCACATTGCAAGCATACAAATTAGTTTCAATGTACACTTGACCCACTTTTAAAACCCACGAAAGTCTTTGAATACCAGGTTTTAAAGGCTGCCTTCTTCTTCTTCTACGTTCCCGGGAAAGGCTGCCATATTCGTAGCGTTCATTAATTAATTCACATTGTTTACATGTGCCAATAATGTTATAAAACTGTACCTAAGGGGATATAATAACGATTAGCTGTAGCTTTCGAACACAGAAAAAATTATTTCAGTATTGCAAAGTGGTGTTGATAGTGTCGAATGTAAACAGAACAGTCTCAAACGCCATCTTTGGTTTACGAAACGTCCCGAAGTGACGTCAACGGTCTAAAAATAGCCCAAGTCCTGGAGAACTGTTGCTAAACAATGCAATAAAGAATTAATTATTTCTCGTAATTGGTAAGGACTTCAAACCAATAAACTTTGCAGGAAGCTTAATTTATACATCCCCGCAATGATGGGAAAAGCCCTGGAAGTAATTAAACTAATTAAATAGGACTATGTCAGCCTTTAAAAAAAGAGGAACATCAGGAAATCTCAATATGGAGCTTAATCTTCAAAGGTTATAAACAGAAAATCTTAAAAAAGGTCTTAAACAAGAAGGGCAAAGCCCACACGACTCACATGCTGAACAGACCTTGATCTTTCTTTCAGAATAATTTTACAATAAAACTGAGAAAAACAATATTTATTCAGTAAAGAAAATAATTACAGAAAACTAATGCCATTGTGAGTTGCACATTCAGTAATTGCATCCAAGTTATGGTGCATACTGTGTCAAAAGGTTCTCCATCCTAAAATAATCGCTGGTCATTAGGGGATCGAGTCGAACAAGAAACGTCAGTTCTCCGACTTCTCTCTAGTCTGGCGCCTGTAGCATACATAGCTAAGGTTGCCATTCTCGATAACTTCAGAAAAAAATGCGAAAATGTGAAAAATGGTCGTTTTTAAGACTACAATTACGGCTCCTGTGACCTTGAACTTGAAGTGAGGTCAAGTTGCCGCACATGTTTTTTGAGATCTTGTAACCATACACCATCAGACCACATCAGGTGTTGATAGACTTAATAGTGTCCAAGAAATATCCAACGTTAAAGTTTTCCGGACGGACGGACGGACGACTCGGGTGAGTACATAGACTCACTTTTGCTTCGCATGTGAGTCAAAAAATGGGAGTCTCCACTGTATCAAACAAACTCGTAGTATACCCATCTGAACAGTGCAAACATCTCACCTCAGTTCTGTCTACACAACTGACATCAAGATTCAAATACTAAAACTCGTTAAGGGTGCTGGTCACAGGAATGTCCAGATACTGCAGGGAGTGGCCAGAAAATGGCTCAAAATTTCAGAAGACCCATTGATTGATTGTCTAACGCACTGATTGAAATTTGAATGATTTGCATTTGACAAATGACACAGGTCGTGGCCATAACGATTATAATGGCTCAGACTTCTTCTTCTGCGTTCGTGGGCTGAAACTCCCACGTACACTCGTGTTTTTTTTTTTGCACGAGTGGAATTTTACGTGTATGACCGTTTTTTACCCCGCCATTTAGGCAGCCATACGCCGCTTTCGGAGGAAATGGCTGAGACAACAACCGCAGTGTCAGCATCTTCCAACCTAAAGCCTTATGGGAGTGGGAGTGTCTGCTCTTTCAGATTGAAGTGTAACACAGTAGACGAGAGTCTGGATACTCACCTTTCCTCGGAATTTAATATTCGGGTTGTTTTCAATTTCCCACAAGCCATCGTTAAATCTTGACCGCTTGTTCGACTTGGCGTACTTCGCCTTCCACTTCTCGTAACAGTACACATCCTTGGGACCCAGAAATGCACTAAAAAAGAGAAAAGAAAAAAATGCCAAGAGAGAAATCAACACAAAATAGAAGCAACAGAAATCTGCACATTTTTGCTTTTTTTCCTGCAGAACTAACTTGCATGGGTGAAACCTAAAAAAAAAATTGACTGAAAATTCTGAGGCAGGGGTCCAGGGGCCGCCCAGGCCCTGGCGGGGTACAGGTGCAGCGCCCCGTTGGGGGGTCCAGGGGGGCAAAGCCCCCCAGCTGGAAACAAATTTTGACGTTTTATAGGTGATTTTATGGCCTCTCCTGGGCTCTAAAAAAAAAAAAGTTACACTTTAATGCCTGTCAAAAACCTAAGAGATGTGATCAGCCTTAAAAAAAACATAAAATCTTGGATTTTTATTTTTAGTCCATTCACACTAGTAGTACTAGAGGTCCATTCCAACTTATTCTGCTTAAAAGAGTGTCAGAAAGATAGACTGTGCTGAAGCAAGCAGAGAAATGAGTAATAAGTAACAGCAGATCCTATCAAGTCGATGAGCCACAAAAACAATGCCCTTGTCCAAAAACAACAATTTCACCAAACAAGTCACACGATCATGCGCTTATAACACATAACGATACACGCTCAAAGACAAACAACAGAAAATGACAAAACTAATAACACATGAAAAACAGCAGCCATATATCATATACAACATGAACACCTGAAGTTAATGTCGTGTTTATTTGATGACTAAACTGAAAACTACACCAAAGATACGCATTGAAGTTGAACCAAAGATCCAAAGATACGGAGCACGGCCCAATGAAAGAAAGAATGAAATGGTCGACGTAAACTTAGACTTTATCACGAAGTCGGTACAGCTTTTTTGTGGTGTTTGCTTCTTGCGCGTGCATTTTCTTCCCGATAATTCCATAATCTCTTACTTTGGAGCAGATGGCACACAAATGTCACGGTGTATCAAGATTCTGAAGCCACTTCCGAAAACACTCTACGGCTTATGCGCGTTTGTTCGGTTGGTCAGCACCGATTAACTCTGTTGAAGCGTTAAAACTGAAAACGGGTATATTCTATGCTTTAATCATTTCATCACTTCATCGGCTCGTCAAAACACGGAAAAAAAGCGGCTTCCTTTGGAAATAGAGCCTTTCATTCGCTGTCAGAGAAATGAAGCGACCCGAAAGTCAGAATCCTGCGAAGTTTTTAACAACAAGACGCGGGCTGTATTCTTACACAAAAGAGTACTTCTGTTCAAACCGAAAGCTGAAACCGAATCGCGTCAGCGCAGTTCAAACGAGTTTCGCGAACATCGCTGCAAGTAAAGTGATTTCAAAATATTATTTTTTTGGTCAAAATTTCGGACTGGCGGAATTTCCGTCACAACATTTTTACAATTGACGGAAATCCGTCAATTGACGGGCTAGTTTCACCCATGTATCTTGCATTCCTTCAAGCCCCCCGCTGCTGTTTAAATTTACAATGCAGAACTATCTGTTACAAGATGCATCGCGAAAGGCATAACTTCTTATTGCTATCACTATTTTTTTCTCCTTCACACAAACTTCCATCATGGAAAGTAGAATGGACTGACAAAAATAAAAAATTGATGTTAAAAAAAATATTCTGATATTAGTTTAGACCTTTAATTTGTTTCCTCTTCTTTTACCTCTTAAAACATAATTCATTCTGGTATTGGTAAAATACCTTTGGAAGTTGTAACTTTAGTCAGCAAGTCATGAACAGCAATATTACTAATATAAATTGTTATAAACACAACATCTGAAAGTGAAATAAGAAGTAGCCAAACTGAGAAAAGACGTTTACGTTTCATGTGTGCCGTAGAAGAAAATTGGAAACTTTCCCTTGGGTGGCTTGACAGCCCCATCTGGTAGTTCGTCAATCTGAAAACAAAATGAACAAATTAAGAGTAAGTAAATAAGCATTACAAAATTCTTTTTAAACTAAAAGCACAGACCACTGACGCGTGCATCATTGAGGCGAGACATGCTTGCGTCTCAACTTTATCATAATCAAGTCAAACCTTGATGCTGCAGTAAAACTCAGTACATCTTCCGTTGATCAAATGCCAGAATTGGGTTTTCATTATTCAACGTACAGTATTGTCACAGATAGAGATACAGATTCTTACCCGTGCTGGCCAGTGGGGGTAGCCCTTCATCTTGGCAAATATCTTGTCCCCTGGTTGGTAAAACATGCCATCCTTCGACATGTTGCCCCTGCAGGTCAGGTTATCAGAAAACTTCCTTTCGATTTCACAGTATCACAACTTCAGCAGTGAAAATGAAATGACGCGCCTAACCAATCAAGTCACTATCACACTACAAGTACAAGCAGTTCAGAAGTCAACATGCCGACTCAACAAAACTTACAAAAAGCGACTACAGATCTCTTCCAAACAAATGTCAACACTCAGAATAAACTTCTGTTCGATTCATACAGTCTTCTGCAGGTTACTTATGGTGGTTTTGAAAGCAAATCTGGTTCTTCCCTAATCTAGCGCAATCGTTTGCATTATTCCCAGAGCGCCGCCATGTTTCTGTAAATGTCTTCGTTTAAATCTCGCACCAGACGAGAGGTCGGAATGACATAAACTCAACCCTTGAGGGGTGACAGGTTTGCAGACACGATGTTATCATTCCCAATTAATTGAAGAAACGGCTCATCACCGACAAAATGATTCTTTTATTAGCTTTAAAAATGTAAACCTATTGTGTTGATTGAACTTGACTTCTTATCTGCGACACTCTGCCAAAAATTAATGTAGCAAAATACATAGCTTGTTACCTTCACAGATAGATTCGTCGGCTGTAGCAGACAGCATTTTTCTACCGGAATGATGGCTGCAATGGCAGAAAGTCTGCATGTTGCTGAAGTCATTCGATGCGCGGACTTTGCTGCCATTAAACATAAAGACCAAAGGCGCAAAGACCCAGAGAAAACACCTTATATCAATCACCCCATTGGTTTGTCTTTGCTGAATATCCCTATTTCACTTCAGTACATCTAAAGAAAGAATTTGACAGTGCGATGTGATGAAAGTTTGAAGCATATCATAGCTTGATTCTCCTGTATCACATAATTATCTTCCAAAATTCTATGTCTCTGATAATTATGAAGTCACACATCTTGTGTTAACGAAATGCTCAAGGTCCCCAACAATACCAAAACATTCCAAAACAGATACATTTATTGTACCAACCTCGAAAAGTATTGGACAAACATTTCTCTTTCATCTGCCACCCTAGCTGCTGTTATTGAATGGATAGCATGGAGACCTTGTGAAAATGTGTACATGTACCACTACCAGAGTTGTTAAAAAACTTAGTTCTTTTTCTTCCTATTCAGGGGTGGCTCACATCCTCACCCACGAGGGAGGAATCACTGATCTACAAGTTATACAGGTATACAAGGCTCAGAAATGGTCAAATGTGACCAATGGTGTGTGTGCTTTGGGTGTGCCAGCTTGTATGCCTTTGTGAATGTGTGTTTGTGTGTGGAGGGGATGAGGATTGCGCAGGAGGGGTGGACATGGCTTCTGCATTCAAAGGTTAGCAATAATGATTTACATGATATATTTTATAAGGCGTTCCAGTTTTCTTGTCATAACCATGTATTGTTTTGTATTATGTTTTGTCATTTTTATGTTAGCATAGTTTTATGTTTGTTTGTTTGTTGTGTTGACAAAAAAGGTGTTCTGAATGAAATTGAAATTAGTATTCTTTGATTATTTTTGCTGTTGAAATATACTTATGTTGTAATTATTGTTTTGTTTCAGGGGTAACGTTTTTGAACTTCGTTGATCAAAACCATTTGGATTTTTCATTGAGTTTGTTAATCTGTTTTGAACTCTGGTTGTGTTGTTTTTGATTTTGGTTTGAAGATAAACATTTATGCATTTTAGAAATAAACCGAAGATCTCTTTTCATTTAGTAATTTTAGTGAATGAAATTTGGAACACCAAACATACTTTCGTGTTGCATTGTGGGGATCGTGAAAATAGTAAAACGTAAAAGGTTACCTCACCCATACCCTCGGACAAATTTGCTGAGACATTAACTATATAGTCTTAGCAGGTTTACACATCATTCTGTTCATGATATTGATTTATTAGTCCTGCTGAATTATCAATATTATTAGTTTTGTATTGAGTACTATGTGTGTGTGTACGTGTGTGCGCGTGTGTGATCTGTGTCAACGCAAGAATGGTTTCCCTGTTGGGCCCCCCCCCCAAAAAAAATGGTCTGTTTACAGTAACATAGGCCAAAAAAATAGGGTCGGTAGGTCAGGATTTTAAAAAAAAATAAAAAATTCTCCCAAAAAACATATTTTTAAGTTATTTTGCCAAAAAAACAAAGCCTTTTTTTATTTTATTTTTTTTCATTTTTTATTAAAAAAAATTTTCTTTTCCCAAATGCCAAAAAAAAGTCTAGGGTCGCACGAAAAAATAGGGTCGGTCGGGATACCGTAAACAGACTTTTTTGTTGTTGGCCTTACAGATTAAACTCGTTTGAGCTGATGCAGTATGTGCATTCTGTTAAAGTTTCTGCTTTTCAAAACATGATTTTGTGTCATGAATTTCAGGCAGCTTTGCTTCATGACACAGTGGAAGACACGGAAACAACATATGAAGAACTTGTTGATGTCTTTGGCAAGGAGGTGGCAGGTAAAAGAAATGAACAAGTGCATGGTGTAGTCCCTGAAACGGATCTAAAACATTGGAACCCCCCTTTTAAGACCTCCAAAAATCTGAGAAAATTAGGCCTCAAATGAATGGAAGGCGAAAAGGGTCAAATGATCGAGCAAAAGGATCGTGCAAAAGGATCGATCCTTTCGCGTTTGACCCTTTCCGCCCGACGCGCGGAAAGGGTCAAATAATCGAGCAAAAGTATCGATCCTTTCGCGTTTGACCCTTTCCGCCCGACCACGAAAAGGGTCAAATGATCGAGCAAAAGGATCGATCCTTTTACACGATACTTTTGAACGAGCAGTTTCATCGCGCTGTTTCGGAAAATTATGGAACGGATTAGCACAAAGAACAAATCTAGAAAGTAAAGTAAGTAGATTACGTGTTCTGGTGCGGCGTGAAGGAGCATGAAATATCAAGAGAAATAAACAAAAAATTCTTGTTTTAGCGAGTACATTTAGGGGTGTGTAGTTAAAATTACTGTGTGAAAAGTGTTTGGCGCGAAGCGTTCGTCTGCAACAGATCTAGATGTGCCACTTTCAGCACGTGTACAGGAACGTGTACGGGTAACGTCATCAAACCTAGTTTTTACGTTACGCGTTTGAGCCGAGATCTGCAGTCTTGGTAAACAATGTATGATTTAGAACATTGGAGAAAAAAAGTGAGTCACGGGTGACAGAATATCTACACGTACACGTACAGGTCTTTGCTACACGTTCGATCATCTAGAACACTGGACGCATGTACACGCGAACTGAACTCTGAAGTCAGTTTGCCACCAAAATGTGAACTCCAGACTGTGTGCCTGTAAAATTACGGTTCCACTTTTTGTTGGCACCGGATCCAGTAAAAGGATCAATCCTTTTGCACGATTACTTTTGCTCGTGTGTTTGACCCTTTCCACGCGTAGGGCGGAAAGGGTCAAACGCAAAAAGTAATCCTTTTACTCGATCCTTTTGCTCGATCATTTGACCCTTTTCGCCTTCCATACAAATGGGGGTACATTTACTGAATAGAAAATCTAGAAAAGTAAGGTCTTACTCTTAAAGGTCCTTGTCCACATTTTTATACCGAAATCGCCATTTGACCATTAAAATGCAGAGTCTATTATCTACAAATATCAACAATACACCCCCTTTCGATCAGGAAAGACGAAGCCAGTGTAGCCGTTTGAAAATTCATTGTAGTATTCCAGCGTAGTACTCATAGTAGGATATCCTTATTTGGAAAATGCCAAGCGCAAAACTCCTCTCAAATCCCGTGCATTTCGTGCGTTTATAAAAAAGCTTGGACAGCGCTCCAGTGTCAAACTGTTGCTGCACTTGTTTGGGCGTGGCTATGAGCATAGTGACATGAATTTGATTGGTCAGTATTTTTAGGCAAAGCACATGTTCTCAGCAAACAGAAAACAAAATATTGGAAGCGTGAGTCACGCTACCCAAAAATAAAATCTTTTTTTACATATATATTTTTTTTCTATAATTTTTTTCCCCACGGTTCACTCATCATCTGACATAATTTTGTATCGAAATCTAACCATAAGATTATTGAAAAAAAGCAAAAATGTAGACGACCACCTTTAAAAGGGGGAGGTCTTAAACTGGGGGTCTTAAAAGGGGGATTCTACTGTATCTCACATTGTACAGTAAGTTGTACCACAATGTACTGGTAACAGCTAACTGACAGTGGGGGGGGGGGGGGGGGGCAGCCAAAAGTGTCCTTACAATGCAGATGCATGGCCTGTCATGACAGGTATATTTTGGTCAAGGTAATAGAAAAGAGAATTCTAGAATGTGTCCTTTATTGGTAGGTGTCCACTCATCAGAGGGGCCTCACATGTAGGTGTCGCTGTATTCAAGTTTGGGTCATGAAAACTGCTGTACATCTACTGTATTCAGTAGCCTGAATTTCCTGTCGTGTGGTCTCTAGTTAAAGCGTATTTTGAACATTTTCACGCGATCTCCAGTGTTGATCTTTTTGTTTCAGGCCGACAGAGTGACTAAATGTTTTGATATTGTTTTACACGACTTGTTTCTTTTTGTTTTTGTGGAAGATTTGGTGATGGAGGTCACAGACGACAAGAACCTTTCCAAGCAGGAACGCAAGCAATTTCAAATCGAACACGCTCCACACACATCCCACAAGGCGAAACTGGTCAAACTTGCCGACAAACTGTACAACTTACGAGACCTTTCTCGTACAACACCAGAGAACTGGACAGCGGAAAGAGTGCAGGAATATTTTGTGTGGTCGTCCAAATGTGTCGCAGGTTTGCGAGGAACGAACATGAAACTTGAAGATGCTTTGGATGCTGTGTTTAAACAAAAGGGGGTGAAAGTTTAAAGTTACATTTTTTTATTTTTTTTATTTTTTAAATTTTAAACATTTTTTCATTCTTTTTATTTGGTGTTTAACGTTGTTTTCAACCGTTTAAGGTTATATCGCGATGGAAAGTTACATTCCATCTAGGGTGAACAGCCATACGTTCCCCACCAAAGATCTCCTCAGGCTTTTTCACAGGATAAAAGCATCCTTCACCTTTGACACATGCCAAAATTCAACAGCCTGGCTGCCCCCTGTGCACAGCTGGAATTTTTTGTAGAATGTCTTTTTTAGGTCAAAAAGAAAAATATGTCTGTTTCCGGTAACCCGACCGACCCTATTTTTAAGCGCCGACCCTAAAGTTTTTTTCGCTTTTCGCAAACAAAAACAAACAAAAATAAATGAAGTCAAGTATACTTTATTTAGTTTCAATATATCTAGGTCAAAAACGTGCTAAATAATTGTAAGTAAACTAAGGAAGCGTTTAAAAAAACAAACAAATAAAAAACACGTAAAAAGACGTTAACAAAACGTAAGAAAAAGTTGTTTTTTTAAATAGATTAAAAAAACGACCGACCGACCGTATTTTTTTCGGCGATGTTACCGGAAACAGACATATTTTTCTCTTTGGCCTTACCTGATCCAAACGAGTTGAATTTTAGTCTCAGAATGCACCAGATTGCACAGATTTTAATGTACCATTTAAAAACAATTCGGAGGAGCATGCCCCCAAACACCCCTAGAAAAAAGGGATTTCCTCGGTTTTCATCACAAGAGAGTCCCACCCCTGCACCTAAGTCAAACGGCCATCTCAAACCAACAACAAAATCCAACCCTGCACAGTGACAGAATGCAACCACATAGTGACATTATCGATCTTGGTGAAAGAATGGCGGGCGCGATGGCTTGGTGGTAAGACGTCGGCCTCTTAATCGGAAGGTCGAGGGTTCGAATCCCGGCCGCGGCCGCCTGGTGGGTTAACTGTGGAGATTTTTCCGATCTCCAAGGTCAACTTATATGCAGACCTGTTAGTGACTTAACCCTCTTCGTGTGTACACGCAAGCACAAGACCAAGTGCGCACGGAAAAGATCCTGTAATCCATGTCAGAGTTCGGTGGGTTATAGAAACACGAAAATACCCAGCATGCTTCCTCCGAAAGCGGCGTAAGGCTGCCTAAATGGCGGGGTAAAAACTGTCATACACGTAAAATTCCACCCATGCAAAAAAACATGAGTGTACGTGGGAGTTTCAGCCCACGAACGCAGAAGAAGAAGAAGAAGGTGAAAGAATGCTCTGATTCTGTGTGAAAGCCTGGACAGATCAGCGGCAGTGAACTGATCGTTTATGCCAGAAGGAGGTATCTTTCAATGCAAAGCTTACATATAAGCATGCAGCTGCAACACCATCCTGAACTCAGGTCAAATGAGTTACTTCCCTTCGGGTCTCATTTATCCCTGACAGGATGCCTTGGGTTTTTTTTCTGTGGGTAAGAAATCGACTTTTTACATATTTAGAGCTTTTCGTAATGTGTTATTGATATAAGCAGATTCGCGATCGTCGATAATGATTTTTCATGGTGTTGTGTAATTTTTAAATTACAAAGGAATTGATATGTAAGACAGTTTCAAGCGAGCTATCTTTCGCGGATGTATTTACTGTGCAAACAACTCTAAATATGGCAAAAGTGTCACGTGATAATCAACTTTGGCTACGAAGCAGACGACACTTTTTCTGTGACCAGTTGGGAGTGATGCAACAATATCACGGTCTCCTTCCCACAGCAGTCTTAAAATTTCGACTTGTTGGCTCACGTAAGTGTAGCCTATGCGATGCTAACTTTTGTCTGTCTGTGCGTGCGTGCGTATGTATGTGTGTATGTCTGTGGTAGAAACTTTAACATTTGACTGAACACCGAAATACTAATTTTACCTGGTTATTATTCAAGCAACAGCTTCAAAGTATTGAAGCAATGATCAACATTTCTTCGGCACGTATGTAGTTTAAGTGTGTATCCAAAGAAAACGGGTGGTGGGGGGTTTTGGGGGGGTAAAAACAGCTGACTGGTTTGTGTCGTGTGTGGTATGTAGACCAGGTCAGGGGTCAAGGTTAGGTCAGATCACGTGAAGGATTGTGGTATAGATACAGTTATCACCGAGCTGCAGTACGCCGATTCGGAGAAGACGATTTCACATTGTTCGGTTTCGTAGCTCCAGAAAAATAGATAAAGAAGATACCAAAGGAGATTTCCCACAGGTTAATCTGCACAGCGTGTTTCCTGTGTCTGCGCGAGGAAGCGCTGTCGAAAGCGCAGTGTCGATCTGGCCATCTGACAGTCGTGTCCCCGTAAGTAGGCTACAGACAGACAGATCTAGATCTAGTGTCTCGCACTCTTGCACCGTGTCACCTATGCTTACTGTGTGTGTGTATGTGTGACGGAGTGATTGAGTTTGTGTTACTGTTTGTCGATTTCTTACGTGAGCCTTGATGGCTTCGCCTCTTGTTTTAACCTTAGAACGATGTCGTTATCATAACTGTGAAGAACAGAACGGAGATCACTGTCGAAGTCGGCCAATCTGCAATCACTTTCGTCTCAGTTCGTCTATTCGCAGAAACATTAGCGAAAAACATGGGAGATAAATCTGTATTCTTGTTTTGATAGATTTCCCTTTAATGCGCGTAGTAACTATTCATCCTGTCAGAGAGACCTGGAGCGATAGCGTGGACCGATGATTATCAGAATGCTGCAACACATGTATAAGTTATTGTTACAAATTTTGTTGCTATATGCACTCGAAGACACTCTGCTAAAAGATTCTTTAGATGCTCTGTTCAAGCAGAAAGGAGTGACTGTTTAAATGTATGAACGTTTTCGGAAATAACTCTTGTCGGACCCCCCGCGGGTTAGGGGGAAGAATTTACCCGATGTTCCCCAGCATGTCGTAAGAGGCGACTAACGGATTCTGTTTCTCCTTTTACCCTTGTTAAGTGTTTCTTGTATAGAATAAAGATTTTAGTCAAGCAGTATGTAAGAAATGTTAAGTCCTTTGTACTGGAAACTTGCATTCTCCCAGTAAGGTCATAATATTGTACTACGTTGCAAGCCCCTGGAGCAATTTTTTTATTAGTGCTTTTGTGAACAAGAAACAATTGACAAGTGGCTCTATCCCATCTCCCCCCCTTTTCCCGTCGCGATATAACCTTCGTGGTTGAAAACGACGTTAAACACCAAATAAAGAAAAGATAACTCTTGTCGGGTTTGTAGGGGTTGCGAAAGAGAGCTTACTGTTCCTCTGAGAAATAAAGTCACACATGCTCCTGTACATGTGTTTCCGACACACCCCTCGCTAGTGATTGGTCCATCCTGTCCTTTGTTTGTTGGAGGTTTTCCAAGAAAAGGTCACTCTCCCAAAACCCATGCAAACCCTTCAGAGTTATTTTTTTAATTCGTCTATTGGAACATGTATGTGTCTTTAATCATTCCTTCATACAGTCAAACCGCCCTTTTAAGACCCCCCAATTTAAGATTCTCTCCTTTTTAAGACCTTGTTTTCTCAGACTTTCTGTTCATAACCTCTGTAAAATTACCCCCATTTTAAGACTCCCTCCCTTTTATGACCTGATTTTCTCAAATGTTGAAGGTCTTAAAATGAGGGTTCCACTGTATCCACTTTGGTATGCTGAGTATCTGAGTAATCCTGTGTAACTTTTTGGAATGGGTCTTTCCTGCGTTGTTATGGTTTTGTCTTTTGGAGCCTGAATCTTCAAACTTGATGGAAAATCTTTGACTTCTCTACCTTGTAACTGTTTGTTGACTTTTTATGCAGCTTTTTACGTTGAAGTTTTCTCAGATGTAAATCATTTTGATTCACTGTATTGATAGATAACCGCTGAACCTCAAAATTATCATCCTGCATTTGTTTTTGATGGCCGAGACAACCACAGTGTCGTCATCTTCCAACGTAAAGCCTAAGGCACAAAAAAATAGTCTGTTTACGGTAACATAGGCCCAAAAAATAGGGTCGGTAGGTCGGGATTTTTATTTTATATATTTTTTTTCCCAAAAAACATATTTTAAGTTATTTTGCCAAAAAACAGACTTTTTTTCTTCCCCCAAATGCCAAAAAAAAAGTCTGGGGTCGCGCGAAAAAAATAGGGTCGGTCGGGATACCGTAAACAGACTATTTTTTTTGTGTGTGCCTGCTTTTTAAAATATGCCTATCAAAGTATCATTATGGATGATTATCTTTGATGTTGTTGTACATCTGAGAGTGGCATCTATATAAAAACTGTGATAATATTTTGTGTGTGTGTTTGTGCGTATCATGTTGAGAATTGAGTATTTCCTCTTGTAATTTCACAGTGAATCCTTCTATCGTTTAGCTTTTCTGTTATATGCGGTTGACATCCACGAACTCTTTGCCTGATTAAAAGTTTTAAATTCCCAGTGAAGCATTTGTGCTGTGTTGATTGTAAAAAAATATTTTGACTGTCACTATGTTGCGCTGCACTGTGGCCTATAGTATGCGGTGTGTGTGTGTTAGTGTGTGTGTGTGTGTGTGCACGCGTGCACACGCGTTTGTGTGTGTGTGTTGTACATGACATTGGGTTTGACCACTGAGTTTTGATGATTTATGGCCCACCTGTATCGCCTTGGGGTGTCGCACACACCTGACTTCTCATGCGAGACAGGGAGGCCCACAGACCCCAGAGCACATCCTGCAGTCCTGCCCCTGTACTAAGACGCACGGACACAGCACTGGCCGCATGGAGCTACTCTAGCGGAGAAACTCTGGGGCACCAAACAAGACCTGGACACGACCACAAACTTCACAACCCATATTAGACTGGAAATCTGAGGCCTGATCCGGCCTGATCTAGGAATGCTGAAGAAGAAGAAGAAGATCAATCAATCAATCAATCAATGAGTCTTATATCGCGCATATTCCGTGGGTACAGTTCTAGGCGCTCTGCAGTGATGCCGTGTGAGATGAAATTTTATACGGCCAGTAGATTGCAGCCATTTCGGCGCATATTTACCTTTCACGGCCTATTATTCCAAGTCACACGGGTATAGGTAGACAATTATTAACTGTGCCTAAGCAATTTTGCCAGGAAAGACCCTTTTGTCAATCGTGGGATCTTTAACGTGCACACCCAATGTAGTGTACACGGGGGGAGGTTCGGACACCGAAGAGAGTCTGCACACAAAGTTGACTCTGTGAAATAAATTTCCGCCGAACCTGGGATCGAACTCACGCTGACAGCGGCCAACTGAATACAAATCCAGCGCGCTACCAACTGAGAAGATGATTTATGTTGTCCTCCGAAAGCGGCGTATGGCTGCCTAAATGGCGGGGTAAAAACGGTCATACACACAAAAATCCACTTGTGCAATAACACGAGTGTCCGAGGGAGTTTCAGCTCACGAACGCAGAAGAAGGAGAAGAAGATGATTTATGGAGTTTCAGATTCAAGCAGTGGGGAAAAAAAATCAATTAAAAATGTTAAAACTCGATTTAACAGACTTTTCAAGAAATGCTAACCTTCTCCGACATCTAGTGGACACAGCTTGGACTTCTTCTTCTACGTTCCCGGCCATGCGTCTTGATGTCCAGTCCAGTGTTGAGTGCGAATCCCGCAGTCGGCCGCAGTGATGCCGCTGTCCCCCACAGCTTTTCGCGGAGCTCCACTTCACTCGGCCACGTTTGGCGCCTCAGGGTGTCGAAGGTTGGGCAGGTCTGCAGTACGTGCTCTGGTGTCTGGGGGCCTGTGCCACACGGGCATTGATCCGTGTGTAAAATCTTCAGGCGATAGAGGTGGCAGCTTGGACAAGTTCCGAGCAATAAAAAGCAACATGCGCCTCAGCAAAAAAATAGATGAATAACACTAAACTCGACCGGCCTACCAACTCAAACGTTTTTGGCCTTGTCATCGGAAATTTTTTATTTATTTTTTTTTTTTTTTGGGGGGGGGGCCTGTTACTAATCTGTAGGTATGCTTCGTTCGTTCACATACTCATTCACACACACACACAGTGACACACACAAAAACATGTAGGTGTATGCATTATATTTTTAGGTGTAAAATCAGAATGATTTCCAAATCAGTAGAAATCCAACGGAGACAAAAATAGTAGACACTAATCTGCCAACAAATTTCACTCAGAAAAAAGCAAATAGGAATATAAATAAAATTCTAAATCAGCATGAGTCTCCGTTCAAAATGAGACGGGTCAGAAAGTTTCATACATTGTTCTAAAACCGTTTTAAGATCAGAACGAGCAGACGATGCAAGGGAGGTCAGTCTGCGGTAACTTCGTTCTTGTGTAGCAACTTCCGGTTATGAAACCGCATGGAATGGAATTACTGTTTGACGTGTGTGTTCTCAAGACAGAACGAAGAAAGCCTGAAAGATTGTGGTTTTCTACACTTCAACAGGAAAGCCAATACTTAAATCCCTTAGTGAATGTTTGTGATTTATTTCTCTTTGTGAAATCCTTAGTGTTGATAGTTGGTGGCCAAACGAACTGAAGAGTGAAGGCTGAAGCTACACCCAAACGGCCAAAGCCAAAGCCTTGCCCTTGGATCACAAACTTGATAGTTCTTTAGAATTTGTCAGATTCATTGTTGCCAGCCTCACCCCCAGAACCGCGTTGTTTTCTAGTCTGTCAACCATGCAGCGAGGGATGTTTGTGCTCGTCGACAGTGATGTGGATGAAAAAGAACTGGAGTTTATTTCCACCAAGCTGAAGAAGCTTCACAAGAGAAGAGAAAAGAAAATGAAAGAACGAAAGAAGAAAGACTCATCCGTATCACCCTCACCCCCAGACAGCGACACAGCATCGGTTAGCTCAGTGACAAGCAGCACAACATCAATACCACAGTGCACACAGATTCCGCAGGGCGGGTTGAAAAGGAAGAGAATGCCTGCTGAAAGTGAAAAGCTTGTCTCCAGCAAAAAGTCTTTGACAGACAAGCCAGACATTATTGATGGATGTGAGCAGGGAATAGGTAACAGCTTTGATGATGGTCAATCCGTAGTGAAGAAAGGCAAATTACAAACACAAACTTTCAAAAAGAATGAAACTTCTAGGGCAGTGACGTCATTAGATAGATACGCTTCCAGTTCCACAAATGGCAAAGTTGTTTCACAGTCACGTAACTCTAGCAAAAATAACACAATTACTCAAGCATCATCCAGTTTGAGCATCACAAGAAACCTGTCATCCAGGAATGCATCTTGTTTGACAAACTGTAAGTCTTGTGCTGAGGACTCTTTGCTAAGTCTCAGTGACAGTGTGTCTGACGAAGACCATAGAGAGATGAGCAACTACATTGCCTTGGACTGTGAGATGGTTGGTGTCGGGCCCAAGATGACCAGTGCTTTGGGTATGACGCTGATTTGCTTGTTGGTTGTGAGTAAGAGAGATTGTTTGTGCCTATGCGTGTGTGTGTGTGTGTGTGTGTGTGTGTGTGTGTGTGTGTGTGCCAGTCTTTGTTTGTGTAGCCCCTCTCAAATTTCAGAAATTTTCCTTTTCAAATTGCATCCATCAGCATCGCATTCTGCCAGTGATAGTTGTATAATTCAAGCATAATAATATATATTATTTAGAAAATATTAGGATGCTTTTGTTTGTTCTCTTAAATTTATTTATAATGAAAAGTCAGCTGACAATTGCTGCCCTACATCAGTACATGCCAACCCACATAACGAGCAGTAAGTAAGTGCTGGCCACGGACATGTTCAAGGCGTTCATATAGAGGAGCGACTGAACAAGCGTGTGAACTATTGGTCAGAGAACAAAATGAAGACACACCCGTGGGCAAAGAAGTCAGCTGAAAATGTTTGCCTCAACTTGCAGGTCGCTGCAGTATCGTGGACCACCGCGGCGTAGTGATATTTGATCGTTTCGTCCAACCCGAGGACCCAGTGACAGACTATCGGACACCCTGGAGTGGACTGCGGCCCCGTCACCTCAAGCAAGGGATACCTTTCATGGCGGCTCAGGAGCAGGTATCACAGCTTCTTCAGGTAAACTCAACACAAATAATCTTAAAAAAATGTAAAAGTTTTGTTAAACAAAGGAACCCCTCCAATTTAACTTTTTAAGACTTCCAAAAATCTATAAAAAAAAAATGAAGGTCTTAAAAAAGGAAAGAGTCTTAAAATGGAGGTAACTTTACAGATTTTATTAACAGAAAAAATGAAAAATCAAGGTCTTAAAAAGAGGGAAGTCTTAAATTGGGGGGGTCTTAAAGGCCAACATCCACAGGAATTTTTCTCCTGGAGCGACCTAAACTTGAACCCGAGGCAGTTCGCCAAAAAGAACCGCCGATCACGAGAAAAGCATGCAGCGGGTGGGGATTTGGTCTCGGCAAAGAAACTACAATGCAGTGTTTTGTCTCGGTGAGACTGAAAGAGAGACAGAGAGCACGAGAGAGAGCGACAGGGACACAGTGATTCAAACGCACAACTCTAGTAAAGTTGTCGTAGCACGACCGTCCGCCTATGGCCAAAGTGATCCGGGTTCGATTCCCGGCATGTGTGGTCTATGTTTTTTTGTGGTTTTTTTTTTAATTCTTGTTTGCTATTGTTTATTATGAACGTTTTAATGTTTTATTTTACTCTAATAATTTTTTTAATTGTGTAAAATAAATAAATATTTTTTAAAAAAAAATTTTTTTTAATCCACGTGCACAAGACAAAAACTTTTATACTGGGGGAGCGAGCCAGTCTGAAGAGTACTCGGGTCCAGCGCCAGCGTTTTTATATTTAGTCAAGTTTTGACTAGATATTTTAACATCGAGGGGGAATCGAAACGAGGGTCGTGGTGTATGTGCGTGCGTGTGTGTGTGTGTGTGTGTGTGTGTGTGTGTGTGTGTGTGTGTGTGTAGAGCGATTCAGACTAAACTACTGGACCGATCTTTATGAAATTTGACATGAGAGTTCCTGGGTATGAAATCCCCGAACGTTTTTTTCATTTTTTTGATAAATGTCTTTGATGACGTCATATCCGGCTTTTCGTGAAAGTTGAGGCGGCACTGTCACGCCCTCATTTTTCAACCAAATTGGTTCAAATTTTGGTCAAGTAATCTTCGACGAAGCCCGGCGTTCGGTATTGCATTTCAGCTTGGTGGCTTAAAAATTAATCAATGACTTTGGTCATTAAAAATCGGAAAATTGTAAAAAAAAAATAAAAATTTATAAAACGATCCAAATTTACGTTAATCTTATTCTCCATCATTTGCTGATTCCAAAAACATATAAATATGTTATATTCGGATTAAAAACAAGCTCTGAAAATTAAATATATAAAAATTATTATCAAAATTAAATTGTCGAAATCAATTTAAAAACACTTTCATCTTATTCCTTGTCGGTTCCTGATTCCAAAAACATATAGATATGATATGTTTGGATTAAAAACACGCTCAGAAAGTTAAAACAAAGAGAGGTACAGAAAAGCGTGCTATCCTTCTTAGCGCAACTACTACCCCGCTCTTCTTGTCAATTTCACTGCCTTTGCCATGAGCGGTGGCCTGACGATGCTACGAGTAAAATGGCATTGCGTTCAGTTTCATTCTGTGAGTTCGACAGCTACTTGACTAAATATTGTATTTTCGCCTTACGCGACTTGTTTATATTTAGTCAAGTTTTGACTAAATATTTTAACATCGAGGGGGAATCGAAACGAGGGTCGTGGTGTATGTGCGTGCGTGCGTGCGTGTGTGTGTGTGTGTGTGTGTAGAGCGATTCAGACTAAACTACTGGACCGATCTTTATGAAATTTGACATGAGAGTTCCTGGGTATGAAATCCCCGAACGTTTTTTTCATTTTGTTGATAAATGTCTTAATTTGATGACGTCATATCCGGCTTTTCGTGAAAGTTGAGGCGGCACTGTCACGCCCTCATTTTTCAACCAAATTGGTTCAAATTTTGGTCAAGTAATCTTCGACGAAGCCCGGGGTTCGGTATTGCATTTCAGCTTGGTGGCTTAAAAATTAATTAATGACTTTGGTCATTAAAAATCGGAAAATTGTAAAAAAAAATAAAAATTTATAAAACGATCCAAATTTACGTTAATCTTATTCTCCATCATTTGCTGATTCCAAAAACATAAAAATATGTTATATTCGGATTAAAAACAAGCTCTGAAAATTAAATATATAAAAATTATTATCAAAATTAAATTGTCGAAATCAATTTTAAAACACTTTCATCTTATTCCTTGACGGTTCCTGATTCCAAAAACATATAGATATGATATGTTTGGATTAAAAACACGCTCAGAAAGTTAAAACAAAGAGAGGTACAGAAAAGCGTGCTATCCTTCTTAGCGCAACTACTACCCCGCTTTTCTTGTCAATTTCACTGCCTTTGCCATGAGCGGTGGCCTGACGATGCTACGAGTAAAATGGCATTGCGTTCAGTTTCATTCTGTGAGTTCGACAGCTACTTGACTAAATATTGTATTTTCGCCTTACGCGACTTGTTTCTTTTTTTGGAGAAATGTCTTTGATGACGTCATATCCGGCTTTTCGTGAAAGTTGAGGCGGCACTGTCACGCTCTCATTTTTCAACCAAATTGGTTGAAATTTTGGTCAAGTAATCTTCGACGAAGCCCGGACTTCGGTATTGCATTTCAGCTTGGTGGCTTAAAAATTAATTAATGACTTTGGTCATTAAAAATCTGAAAATTGTAAAAAACAAAAAAAGTATAAAACGATTCAAATTTACGTTCATCTTATTCTCCATCATTTTCTGATTCCAAAAACATATAAATATGTTATATTTGGATTAAAAACAAGCTCTGAAAATTAAAAATATAAAAATTATTATCAAAATTAAATTGTCGAAATCAATTTAAAAACACTTTCATCTTATTCCTTGTCGGTTTCTGATTCGTGAAAGCGAAATTACATTTAGTCAATCTGTCGAACCCACAGAATAAAACTGCACGCACTGCAGTGTTTTCAGTCACGAGTATAAAACAGCTTCGTCAATCCACGCGGCAAGGAAGTCGCTCAATTTTTGCGTGCAACACGAAGTAAACGGACATGCAAGAATAGCGACGGGTTCAAGTTTAGGTCGCTCCAGGAGAAAAATTCCCGCGGATGTTGGCCTTTAAAAGGGGGGCTCAACTGAAAACAGAAAAATCTCACACCAGCTATGTCGAAGGCGTCATCAGATGTTGAAAGGGTGTCACCAGCACAGTTCTGAAGAAAACTGGAGTTGATTGATCTGGATTTGATGAGAACATACTTGCCCGATTACCATGCCAAATTCTGAGTACGCTCATTCTGCACCTTCTGCGCAGTACTCTGTTGTTCAAGAGGTGACCAGGGTAACTCTTTAGATCATTAACTTACAACCACACTAAACATAACCAAGATGTTGTCCTCAGCCTTATTTCTATCTCCTGTTTCATTTTTTGTCCAGAATCCCTACTTTGAGATTTAGAAAGAAGTTATTAAGATTGTTAACAGCAAGAGCAACTTCAGTGAATACCAATTTTGATTTTAGGAGGTCTCAAAACTAGGTTCCACTGTATCAGAAGGGGGGAGGGGGGTGGCGGTAGCTCAGTTGGTAGAGCACTGGACTTATGATCCTAAAGTTGCAGGTTCTAATCCGGGCCGGGCCGGACACAGGTCAACTTTATGTGCAAACTGAGAGACGATATGTATTCATGTTCTACCCCCTTGTTACCATTGTGGCATGTAAAAGACCTTGGTCATTCTGCCATAAGTGCATGTGGCTGAGTCGACCTAAACACGCATACACCAGGGTAGCGCAACTTTGTTGCTGCTAGCTTTCCAGGGAAAGCGACCCGAATTTGAGTGATGGGACAATAAAGTAAGGAAAATGAAAATGAAATTGCTGTTCTTTGAATTGAGTGTTTTGCCCTTCTTGTGAATGTTATGATTTGTGTTGCACAGGGTAAGGTGGTGGTGGGCCATGCTGTCTACAATGACTTCAAGGTGCTGGGCATACCCCACCCGGTGCACAACATACGTGACACCGCCAGCTGTAAGCTGTTGAGAGAGATGGCCGACCTTCCTGGTGGTGCATGCGCCTTACGCAAGCTGACACAAGTTCTGCTTGGTAAGCTTTGCCCTTTGACACAGAGGAATTCATGATTGTTATTATACATGCAGGGGTGGCGAAATCTTCGCCCGATCGCCAGGGATGAGTAAAATATCCGCCGGGCTAGTAGAAATCACCTGGCAACTCGCCCGACTGGCCAGTGACAATTCTGGTCAAATGCAACACTTTTGGGTATACTATCTTGTTTCAAAGCATTATGAACACTGCAGATGCAGCAACTGTGGTATGAACCGGGCCAGCAGAATTCTGGCGGGCTAATGACTTTCTTGAAGTTACACGGTCGGCTAGCGAGTTTAAATTTTGAGATTTGGCCATCCCTGACATGTATGCTCTTTAAATACATTATTTTTGCCCCTTTTTGGTTATGAATGAATGAGTAATCGTGCTCTAATCAGAGATGAAATTGCACTTAATATCAAGAGTTTATAACGGCGGGGATGTAGCTCAGTCGGTAGCGCGCTGGATTTGTATCCAGTTGGCCGCTGTCAGCGTGAGTTCGTCCCCACGTTCGGCGAGAGATTTATTTCTCAGAGTCAACTTTGTGTGCAGACTCTCCTCGGTGTCCAAACACCCCCGTGTGTACACGCAAGCACAAGACCAAGTGCGCACGAAAAAGATCCTGTAATCCATGTCAGAGTTCGGTGGGTTATAGAAACACGAAAATACCCAGCATGCTTCCTCCGAAAACGGCGTATGGCTGCCTAAATGGCGGGGTAAAAAACGGTCATACACGTACAATTCCACTCGTGCAAAAAACACGAGTGTACGTGGGAGTTTCAGCCCACGAACGCAGAAGAAGAAGAAGAGTTTATAACTGTGGATCCCAGTGTGATCTGGACATTTCAGGAGGTTATTGAAAAAAAAAAAGAGGGGATTTAAATTTGGAGGAAAATTTTAAAAAACTTCTTATGCTGAAAGTTTTTCTTTGAAAACTGGACCTTGCACTGGGCAGACTGCAAGACATTAACATCAAAGATGGAAGGTGGAAGTTATTCAATAGTTGAGGAAATGAAAACTTGTGAGTTTGTTGTGAAATGGTAAGTTGGCTGATAATCCGCAACCTTCTCACCCTTTTGTCATTAAAAGTGAATGAATGCTTTGGAAAGAAGTGAGGTTTGTTTGTTCGTTTGCTTAACGCCCAATCCACCATGAAGGGTGATATCAGGGCGGGTGATATCAGGGCGGTGCTGCTTTGACATTTAACGTGCGCCACACACAAGACAGAAGTCGCAGCATAGGCTTCATGTCTCACCCAGTCACATTATTCTGACACCGGACCAACCAGTCCTAGCACTAACCCCATAATGCCAGACGCCAGGCGGAGCAGCCACTAGATTGCCAATTTTAAAGTCTTAGGTATGACCCGGCAGGGGTTCGAACCCACGAGCTCCCGCTCACTGGGCGGACGCCTTACCACTAGGCCACCGTGTTGCGGTAAGAAGTGATGTAGTTCAGCAACCAGATCAGGCAGACTGTTTTAGCGGAAACTCTGTCTACAGTGGAACCCCCCTTTTACGACCTTCAAAAATCGGAGAAAATAGAGTGAGTTTATGAACAAAACATCTGAGAAAAGATAGTCTTTAACATGAGGAAGTCTTCAATAAGGGGTTCTTAAAAAGGGGGGAGGTTGGTGGTTCACTGTAAATTTTTTTTAATACTTTTTACTCATGCTTGCTGTGAATGGATGAAGTACAAATGTCAGTGTTTTGAACCTTATATCCTGCAGGTCGCACAATCCAGACGCGTGAGCACTGTTCCGTGACCGACGCCAGGGCTTGCATGGACCTGTTCCGACTGGTTCGATCCAGCTGGGAACCAGTCTTGCTTGCCAAGTTTCAACGACGGGAGGCCAGGTATACGCCAGGTATGAAGGTCAACGCCACAGAAGGAGAGCCGGGGCTGAATTCTTACCTGGACGATGAATACTGGCCGTCAGATATGTTCACAGAATCGTACTGAGCTGGTGGTTGTCAATGTGACCAAAATGTGATAAAAATATGCAAGAACTGTGGAAGTAATTGTTGAAGCTGGTGTTAGTGCTAGGTTTTCACTTATATGTTAAGGTTCTCTGTAAGCAGGGATATGCATTTTACATAAGACATAAGATGATTTTTCCATATACATGTAATTAAACAATGGATAAAAATAATTTGGTTTGACTGCTCTTAAAAAAACACTTGTTTTGAGGTGGTAGTTAGGATGGCCCCACAGTGTTGGAGGATTACATGAATGCTGAAGTCTCAAATACAAGCTGCAGGTAGTTTATGAGATACATTTGTTTTTAAGGCTCTGGGTAGTCCATGACCCAGGAATAACGGTAAAGGTTAACACTGACTTAATACATGAGTTTTGTTGTTTTTGAGAACTTATGTAAGGAAGTGGAGTGTGTGTTTTGCACAAATGAAGTGGCGCCTCTGACTGTTAAGACAATGATTGCCTACACAGCCATTGGGGTAGACAGTCTGTCATTTATTATTGAACACTTTGCATGTTGTGCATTTACAGAAACAAATGCAATTTGGAGGTTCTTCAGAAACAAATAAAATGTTGAGGCTTCTTATTTATATTTGTCTGTCAAATTATGAAGTCCATGCACGAGAAATGTGAGGAAAATAAAATACTGTTGAATTTATTGTGTATGTATTCGAATGGCTTTGGTTAGTGATGTGTATGGACACACACACACACACACACACACACACTGTCTCTCTCTCTCTCCCACAGAAATGCTTTTTGTGTGTGTTTTTTGAATGTTTATATCCACATGCATCTGATAAAATACACAATGCCTTGAACATTTTGCGCTGCAAGTTCTTTTATCAAATCAAAAAGTCTGTTTTGCTGTTCTCAGTTGGGTTTTCAGTTATAAAACGATTTGCTCATTTCTTTTAGCTATTTGCAAATCCACTTGCACAAAAATGGGTTGGTTTGTTAAAAGAGGGAGAGAAAGCAAACGGATGCGACATCAGCAGTGTTAGGTGTGAAGTTTGCATTGCTGAGTCTTTTATGCCGTAGCTTCTTCTTCTTCTTCTTCTTCTGCGTTCGTGGGCTGAAACTCCCACGAGTGGAATTTTCACGTGTATGACCGTTTTTACCCCGCCATTAAGGCAGCCATACGCCGCTTTCGGAGGAAGCATTTTGGGTATTTTCGTGTTTCTATAACCCACCGAACTCTGACATGGGTTACAGGATCTTTTCCGTGCGCACTTGGTCTTGTGCTTGCGTGTACACACGAAGGGGGATAAGCCACTAGCAGGTCTGCACATAAGTTGACCTGGGAGATCGGAAAAATCTCCACACTTAACCCACCAGGCGGCCGCGACCGGGATTCGAACCCTCGACCTTCCGATTAAGAGGCCGACGTCTTACCACCACGCCACAGCGCCCGTCTGCCGTAGCAATAGATGTTGTTCTGAAATTACTGCTGAGGTTTGTGTGGGCTGTTGAAGAGTTATGCCCCTTAGGAATGAAGCAAAAGATGAGATTCAAGTAATAATTATGTTCAGTCAAGCTATCGTGAGCATCACAGTAAAAAATGAGATCCAATGTGCTTTTTTGTGCAGTGTTCGCTCGATATGATTTTTGATTCGAAAATATTCACATCTAAGCTCACGATCACTGCCATCATAATGGCTTGGCGTCCAATTGAAAATACCATAAGTCACAAAAAGCGAAATTAATGCATTTCGTCAAAATGTCTAACTCAAAGAATGAAACTGTACGCACCGCATTTTTGTCACCAATACCAGAAAGCGCTGACACATTCAAAGCGACCTGCCGATTGCTTGAAAAGACAGCCAGTATATTGCATCCTTGAAGTATCCTTCACTGTGGTGTTCTGTGTCGGAACAAAAACCTCGCTGAAGGAAGGCAGCGCAGTTGGTGACGATTTTCCCTGCATGAAGAAAAGTTGAAGAGGCCATGTTTAGTATCCACACATTTCCAGTATAGATCGATGATCTGATGTCTTTACTGAATCGTACTGAGGTGGTGGTGAAACGTAGTGATATTGTGAACAAAATGTCTGTAATAAAGATGTGCAAGTAGTGTGGAACACAGTGCAATAGTAATGTAGTGGTAACTATCCCAGTTAGCTTTTCAACTACTCATTTAAAACATTTCCCCTATCACAGAGGACACACGGTTTCAGTTTTATCGTCGTTGCCATCATAATCATCTTCATCATACCCACACGCACAGGCTGACACTGACACACACAAACACACATACACGCGCGCTACACACATACACGCACAGGGAGACTAACTAGGGGACAATACACCGAGAGAAGTAGAAAAGCACATAGAAACGCACATCTTGCAGACGACAGACGAAGGGAGACCATTCCCTGGTACCGTTCAAGGGAAATCACTGTCGAAGATTGTTTGGATTATGGCGGAAACAGTTGCAGGTTCGAAGGCGAAACTTAGCTGGCAAAAAACAGGTGAAAACAAGCGTAACTTCTGCTGCAAATACGCTGCATATTGAACAGACGTGAGGGGTTTAGCAGTGCACTGTTGTGACGGCTGCCATAGGGAGCAGATATGAATATTTATCAACTTTTGTCACCCGATACTACTGATTCTAGTACAAGTTCGGACAGGTTTCTGAGAGACAAGGACGTCCCGTTATGTCTTCTGTGACATCTTTTTGAATTATCTCCTTGAAACGACCGAGCCATAGAAACTACTTGATTGCAGTTATTTTTCCTAAGGTCATTATGACTTTGCTTTATTATTGTAAACGTAAATTGTTGATATCCAGTGAGTGTTAATTGTGTCAAATTCTGTGTTGTACTGTAGTACTTGTAGAACTTTATACTGTGTGATCTTGAATTAAGTCATTGTTATCTTTGATCTCATTTAGTTTTCTGTCTTCGCAGGCATGGAATCTTCATCTTCAGATGATGATGCTATTGTTCCAGGTATGACTATGGAAATCGGTTTTTGTGTGTGCCAGGGTTTTGTCAGCACATGTGTGTGTCTGTCTGCCTGCCAGTGAGAGCTTTGTGTGTGAATCTGGCTATCTGTCAGTGTGTGTGTGTGTGTGTGTGTGTGTGTGTGTGTGTGTGTGTGTGTGTGTGTGTGTGTGTGTGTGTGTGTGTGTGTGTACTTGTTGCAGCATCACACACATTTGTTTGTGAATCAATATACAACGTACACAGACAGATCGACAGACATAAACACATCTGCTAAAATACTGAATTGGCACAACTGTAAGTGTAACAGGGCAGGGTTTCATCTACTAGTGCGCCCTGCGCCATTGTCACGTTAAATCTGAAAATGTCCCATCACAATTCCCTTCAGTGCGTCAAAGGGTGCATTGAGATTACGTACCACTGCACCACCAAATGTACACTTTACATCGGATCACTCACACACACGCACACACACACACACACAGATAACACGACATGGCGGCTAATTCTCAGATGGCACCATATTGCACCATTGTGCATCTTTGGTCAAAAACGCGTACATGCATCTTTGACGCTTTAATTCTTGCCTTTAACTATGTCCCATCGGAATTTAGTTGAGGGGGACAAATGTCCCATTGCCTTTTTCTCCCAGGCTTAACCCTGACAGGGGCATGATTTATTTTCTGCAGGAGTCAATCAGACCAGTGCAGGAAATTTGCGACCCAAAGTGCGACTGCGCCGTCCACATAATGTGCAAACCAAGGTGCCCAAAGCTCAACCCCAAATGGAAGATTTCGCATCTGCCACTTCTCTCAGTGTTCAGGATGTATGTTTTTGTTTTTATCATATCCAGGGGCGGACGAGGGGGGGGTTTCGGGGTTTCCGGAAACCCCCCCCCCAGCCAAAAAATAAAAATATTTTTATGGTGCATTTCTTTATTTTACATTGAGTTACAATTTTTTGGGTATTAATCAGTGACAAAATCTGCTGCCTTCTTAGTAAAATGACCTTTTTACATTTAGTCAAGTTTTGACTATATGTTTTAACATAGAGGGGGAATCGAGACGAGGGTCATGGTGTGTGTGTGTGTGCGTGTGTGTGTGTAGAGCGATTCAGAGTAAACTACTGGACCGATCTTTATGAAATTTGACATGAGAGTTCCTGGGTATGATATCCCCGGACGTTTTTTTCATTTTTTCGATAAATGTCTGATGACGTCATATCCGGCTTTTTGTAAAAGTTGAGGCGGCACTGTCACACCCTCATTTTTCAATCAAATTGATTGAAATTTTGGCCAAGCAATCTTCGACGAAGGCCAGACTTTGGTATTGCATTTCAGCTTGGTGGCTTAAAAATTAATTAATGACTTTGGTCATTCAAAATCTGAAAATTGTAAAAAAAATAATTTTTGTATAAAACGATCCAAATTTACGTTCATCTTATTCTTCATCATTTTCTGATTCCAAAAACATATAAATATGTTATATTTGAATTAAAAACAAGCTCTGAAAATTAAAAAAATTAAAATTATGATCAAAATTAAATTTTTTAAATCAATTTAAAAACACTTTCATCTTATTCCTTGTCGGTTCCTGATTCCAAAAACATATAGATATGATATGTTTGGATTAAAAACACGCTCAGAAAGTTAAAACGAAGAGAAGTTCAGAAAAGCGTGCTATGCAGCACAGCGAAACCACTACCGCGCTGAACAGGCTCGTCAGTTTCACTCCGTTTTGCACAAGTGGCGGACTACGGTCATTGTAAAAAAAATGCAGTGCGTTCAGTTTCATTCTGTGAGTTCCACAGCTTGACTAAATGTAGTAATTTCACCTTACGCGACTTGTTTCTTCTTACACTCACAGCTATCCCAGAGCCTTGATGAGAGAAAATTACGTCCAGCGGGTGGTGGAGCGAAGCGAAAGCAAGTGTCGCTGAAAGATCTTTGCGTAGAGGACAAGCAACGCATTGCAAATCTCATCAAGGAACTTGCAAAGTGAGAGTTACTGTTCATTTTTATTTTATTTTGAAAAAAGTTCTGGGGTCGGGAGGGAAAAAAAGGGTTTGTCTGGTAACCGGAAACACAGAATTTTTCTTTTAGGCTTTATTGCTGTTTGATCTTTCTCTCTGTCTTTCTGTGTCAAGACCCCTCCCCCCTCCCTTTCCCAACTCTGAACAGGCCAGGCCATAATTGAACATCTGAAAACCTGACAGTTCGTTACAATGATAATTTGACTCATTCAGCAATGTTTAACACTAGAGATTTTGTGTGTGGTTTTTTTTTGCAAAGAAAACATCTGCAAGCACACACTATCTCATCAAGGTTATGTTAAATTCAGGAATGCATTTTCTGCTGCAATTGAAGCCTCTTAATTTGCATAAGTTGCTGCTCTTTTAAGTATAAAAAGTCAATTGATGATATCATTCGAGTTACGGAATGAATTTTACAGATGCATTTAATTTACTTGGGGCCATTTTGATCACAAAAGTGACACACAAGGGAGACAAATATGTCAGTCAAAAGCATGCTTTTTTTGTCGACAAAAGACACAAATGCAGCCCTGAAAGTTGCGAGAATTTTACTCGCCATTGCGAGTGGAAACATGTAACTGGCGAGTAGAAATGTTCATCTACAAATTGTTACTTTGGCTAGTAAGTTTGCTTTCTGGCTTGTAAATTTTTAGAATCACTAGCCAAAGGCTAATGCATCATTTTTTGGACTTTCAGGGCTGAAATGACCAAATTATGCTGACGTTTGAAACTCTTTCTGTCAATTAATTTACTATGGTCATTCTTTACATTGATAAAAGTGACTTGTATTAAACACGATTCAATAATGGCTTCGATTGTGAGCTTTCAAATTACATCTCTAAAGTTCAACTTTACCCCCATCAAAACTTCATTTTGAGATGGATTAATCATGACATGATTCGCTCTGCACAGGGTGGGAGAGGAGAGGGAGAAGGCGAGGGAAGAGTTGGACAGAGAGCGCAGAGACTACGAACGACAGATTCTCAAACTGGTTGAGCAGCAAGAACAAATCTTGAAAGAGCGACAAGGTAGGGCGTTTTGTTTTGTTGTAAACCGCAATATACTGGAAGTTTAGTGCATCAACTATAACTTTCTAATGCCACAGGGTTGTGAGCTGTGAAATAAAAACTCAAGTTCAACGACAGATTCTCAAGCTGGTAGAACAGCAAGAGCAAATATTGAAAGAAGGACAAGATAGGGCTTTTCGTTTTTGTTTTGAACTTTGGATGACAAAACCAGTGTTAAAATTATCTCAGATGACAGGCAGATTTGTGAAATGGTTTTCATATTGCAACTTATTTCATTTGATTTATTATGTTGGTAAAATAACCAGGATGTTGGTAAAATAACCAGGATATTGGAGAAGAGTAACTTTCCTTGTAAGGTCTGCAAAATTGAGTTTTGTTGGTTTTAAATCATTTTTGTAAGGGTCAAAAACAGTTCTCTGGGTAGGAAGAAAAAATAAGGTTCTGAGAATCGGAAAAGAAACAAGAGGCGAAGCCTTCAAGGCTCACGTAAGAAATCGACAAACAGTAACACAAACTCAATCACTCCGTCACAAATACACACATACACACACACACAGTGAGCATAGGTGACACTGTGCAAGAAAACGAGACACTAGATCTAGATCTGTCTGTCTGCATGTAGCCTACTTACAGGGACACGACTGCCAACTAGTCTCGGCCCGCTCAAAATAACAATGACCGAGACTTTCAGTAATTCCTTCGCGTGACGTCTAACCCTCTTACGTCATAATGTGACGTCTTCAAATGACGAAATGTTAAAGTTTCTACCACAGACATACACACGCACGCACATACGCACGCACAGACAGACAAAGTTACGATCGCATAGGCTACACTTACGTGAGCCAAAAATAAGGTTCTGAGAATTGGAACCATGGGATTTTTTTTTCTTGGCTTAAAGGATTATGCTGTGGAGGTACTACAGCTGATTTTCAGCTACTGCTGTGGTGGTTTCAATTTTTGCCTTATTTTTCACCATTCAGAATGTGAGAGACACCTGGAAGAATGCCAGCAAATCTTAGCGCAGAGTCAGCAGTTTCACCTGCCCCCTCCCCATGCCGCATCCCCTCTCCCTCCCTTCGTCCCTCCCCAACCTTACCCCCACCCTGCTCCTCACCAACAATGGAAGTCGTCACCAGCGAAAGGTCAAGAACTGGGGTTGTCGTTGATGGCTAACGTTGGAAGTCCGTCTGGTCATGGCGTCAGGGACAGTGAAGTCGCATTGTACAGGTTGGTCTAGTTTGGTCTTATTGCTTCTGGTGGTCGTTTTGTGGGTTGGATGAAATTGAAAGGAAGAGGGATTGTGTATGACTTTAGAGTGTGTGGCATTTGCCCTGGTTGTTATGCGTTTCTGGAGGGAGAGAGAGTGTGTGTGTGTGTGTGTGTGTGTGTGTGTGTGTGTGTGTGTGTGTGTGTGTGTGTGTGAGTGTGTGTGTGTGTGTGTGTGTGTGTGTGTGTGGTGGTGTGTGTGTGTGTGTGTGTGTGTGGTGTGTGTGTGTGTGTGGTGAGTGTGTGTGTGGTGTGTGTGTGTGGTGTGGTGTGTGTGTGGTGTGTGTGTGTGGTGTGTGGTGTGTGTGTGGTGTGTGTGTGTGTGTGTGTGTGTGTGTGTGGTGTGGTGTGTGTGTGTGTGTGTGTGTGAGTGACTGTCGTAGCTAGCTAATGTTGGTGGTACGTCTGGTAATGGATTCATGGACAGATCACAATATATAGGCTGGTCTTTTTGTGTTTTGGTAGATTGGCGGAAAAGGGGGGCAGGAGTCATGTTTTTTTTTTACTAGTTTCAGTGATGATGGGTTCGTGTGGAATTTGAATACAGGAGGGGGGGACTGTGTTGACATGTGTAAAATACAATTCATATTGTTTTGGGTGAAAGAAGGGAGTGTGTGTACTAAGATACATTTCAGGTTGTTTTATGTAATGTGTGAGGGTGTTAGCAAAGCCCAAAGATGCTAAATACTGACCTGACAACACTTGCCTTTGTTAGGTGTACGTTGTTGGTAGAATCTGTAGCTGACTCAGGATAATGGAATGGTCGAAGCTGGAGAACTTCTTCTTCATAATATCCTTTCTTGGGGTTTGGTACATCATTTAATTCAGCATAAAGAATTTTTCAAGGAAAACAACTGGAGTTTACAATCGACAGTGGAATTCACTTGAAACTTGTGCGTGCTTGATTTCAGATACCAACAGCAAATGCTGATCAACTCCAACAGAAACAACAGCTGCGCTGGTCCGCCCGACCAGATCCACCGCAGTTCCAACCCCCAGGCTCGCCCAGTCGATGCTGCCTCCGTGCCTGCAGCACCCTACAGCCAACAACATCATCAACATCATCACCATGAGCAGCAACAACAAGAGAGGCATCAACAGCAGTCGAGTCACCGGCATGTCCCTCACGCAAACGTTTTCGACTCAGCTGTGCAGCAAACTGTAGTTCTGGACATGTACGCTGGCACTTGGGGCAGGAAGGATTTGAACCTCGCATCTGCTGCTCCCGTTTCCAGCAAAGAGGAGATTATAGATCATTTCTTTGCCAGTCAACCGCAGGACAACGTCGGCATGGGGTCACTGAAGCGACGGGATGATCGCAGAACTGTGAAGCATTCTGGGAAGGGTGTAAAACATGGCGCCTTCCTTCCGCCAATTATGTCCTCAACGCAAAAGAGCACCGAAATCGGTGATTACTTGTCTGTAGACTCCAGGCAAGAGTACATTCCCTTGGCGCCAGATAACGGCAGCCCAAAGTCAGCGGACAGAGGTGATGATGATATTGATGATGATGATGAAGACGAGGATGATGAAGGTGATGCGAGAAGAGAGGAAGGAAGGAGAGGGGCGTCAAACAGAGTGATGTTTGCCGAAGGAGGCGACATGGAACAACGCTTGCATTCTCCATCTGGTGAGGATCATTGAATTTTTCCATTCTATTCTTTCCTGTGTGAACAAAAGTTTTAGGCAATCAGGCAGGGTTGAGGCCTTTCCGCCGTTTCTTTGACGTAAGATTTGGCGAGTGAAGTGAGTGGGGCTACAAAGTAGCGTTTCTTGTGCAATTCTCGTTTGTTTGTTTGTTTGCTTAACGCCCAGCCGACCACGAAGGGCCATATCAGGGCGGTGCTGCTTTGACATATGACGTGCGCCACACACAAGACAGAAGTCGCAGCACAGGCTTCATGTCTCACCCAGTCACATTATTCTGACACCGGACCAACCAGTCCTAGCGCTAACCCCATAATGCCAGACGCCAGGCTGAGCAGCCACTAGATTGCCAATTTTAAAGTCTTAGGTATGACCCGGCCGGGGTTCGAACCCACGACCTCCCGATCACGGGGCGGACGCCTTACCATTAGGCCAACCGTGCCGGTCCTGCAATTCTCGTGGCGAGGAACACTAGGATTTTGGCGAGAATAGACGAGCATGCCTTAGAGGTGCACGCTATGCGAGAATAAATGGCAGCGTTACAGCTGCCAATCTGATTGGCTGTTCATGGCTGTTTACTGACCAGTGCAGACAACCTTTTCGGTATCAACCAATGGTGTTTAATTCTTCCATTTATATGTACACTCTTGCTGTCTTGCATAGCGAGAGGCTAGCTAGCCGCAATCTATTCTTACCTGAAAGAAATGGGGGACAGGTGTGGTTCAAAGTGTGTTCGAACCCCGAAATAATATGATAATCAGGTAAACAGGGTGCGATTTACTAACGTACCATATGCCATTGGTACATAAAATTTGAAAATGACCCATTAGAATTCTCTTCAACAAATCAAAGGGTGCAATAGATAAAAAGATCAACAAAAAACTGGACTCACATGTGATCGAAGACGACAAACCAATTTACTGCAACGTTTCTTCTTCTTCTTCTTCTCCGTTCGTGGGCTGAAACTCCCACGTACACTCGTGTTTTTTGCACGAGTGGAATTGTACGTGTATGACCGTTTTTACCCCGCCATTAAGGCAGCCATATGCCGCTTTCGGAGGAATTGCAACGTTTCAACTCTTGGGTCTTCCTCATGCACATAAAAAACTAAAGAAAGCAGAAAAACGTTGTTGCGTGTATGCAGTATTTTTTTGTCTTTTATGTGTGACATCTGTCTCTACAGGTGATGGCACAGTCACAGCGAATATGTTCAGCAAAATGACCCAAACCCAGCGCAAAGAGTACTTGCTTCAGCAGCGAGCGCAACTCCTGAATGAGCAGGAACGGCTGAGGCACATCCTGGGAGAACAGGAAGCCATGCTGACGGAGAAACAGCAGGCTCTGAGCGCACGGTCTCGTCACCATGGCAGCAGAGAAGAAGAGGAGGGAAGGAGAGAAGGAGAGAGGGATACTGTTCATGATGATGATCCTCTGGGTGAGTGATTGCCCTTGAAAGAGAGGAGGGTGGCTGCACTAGATATGAATAAGAGTTGCTTCCCTTGACCAAATTTCTCAGCATTGTCATTTGAGACAGAAATACTCACTATGCATAGCATTGACCAAATTAGAGTTGGGGGGAGGGGGGAGTATTTTGGTTTTGTTGTTGTTACTTTGAACATTATGCTGTCAATTACATTTTCGTGTGTGTGTGTTATTCATGGCCAAAAAAGAAAGGGTGGATCTGAACTGGAGGCTGGTACACTGATTTCTGAAGAGGCCTTTAGATTGGTCATTAAAAAAAAAGTTAAAAAAATAAATACGGCATAATTTGCCTAAAATCAAGTTTAAAACAAATTGTATACTAGCTTAGGGATCTTTGCTTTTTCTGACTTGGACAATGATCAGTCAGCAACACACACACTGTCTTCAATGAGATGGTCGTTATCCTCAGTACAGTGGAACCCCCCTTTTAAGACCAACAAAAACATGGAAAATCAGGTCTTAAAAATGAAGAAGTCTTAAAATGTGGGTAACTTTACAGAGGTTATGAACAGAAAGTCTGGAAAAAAAAGGAAGGTCTTAAAAGGCAGGGAGTCTTAAATTGGGGGGTCTTAAAAAGCGGGGTCCCACTGTAATCAACAGAATCTGTGCACAGAACAGCATTTAGCCGTTCCATCTTTCCTTGTTTTAATATTTCAACTTTTTGTGTGCATAGGATTGGTTCCCCAGCGACTGGCAATCGACGCAGCTCTGGAACGTCAACGAGCCATCGTGGATAGCCTGGAGCAGGAAGCGGAACACAGAAACAGCGCCACTAGCTCCAAATCTCCTGACAACTGCGGCAGCGCCAGACTTCCAGGAAGCCATCATCCAATGGAAAACGCAGGGGCAAGAGCAGAGATGGAGAGGGTGGGGTCGGGGAAAAGGAAGGGGGCAGAGGGAGGAAGAGGGAGAGAGAACGGACCGACACAAGCCCAGGCCAAGCCAGGCAAACTGAGCGACATCGTGCGAAAGCTGGACTACTCTTTGCATTCTGACAGTGAAGGTTTGTTGTGTGTTGGTTTGTGTGAGTTTGTGTGTGTGTGTGTGTTGTGTGTGTGTGTGTGTGTGTGTGTGTGTGTTGGTTTGTGTGTGTGTGTGTGTGTGAGCGTGTGTGTGTGTTGTGAGTCTCTGTGTGTGTGTGTGAGCGTGTGTGTGTGTGTGTGAGTTTGTGTGTGTGAGTTTGTGTGTGTGAGTTTGTGTGTGTGTGTGTGTGAGTTTGTGTGTGTGTGTGTGTGAGTTTGTGTGTGTGTTAAACCCTAATAGTCAGTCTGTCACAATATCTAAAACTTCATATTAAATAAAAAAACAACAACATTGGACCAGGGGCTGCAGGTGAGAGGAAATAGAACAAGCTAACAATAAAATTGCTGATGAAGACGAGAAGTCGAAACTAGTTTGTGTTCATGTATTCATGTTGCTGTTTTCTGGTGAGTGCGTTTTTATTGTTATCTTGTTCACAATGAATGTCAATTCTTCACGCACAGTTGGGAGAGCAGAGGAAGGCCATAGTAGCAGTGATGGAGATAACGACACAGATGACGGAGATGATGACGACGACAAAGGAACAGCAGTGGAGGGACGCAAGCAGTCTACGCCACAGAGGCACGATGCAGGGACTAGCGTGTCCTTTCGCACTCTACCAAGGTAAGTTGAATCAGGTGAAAGTGGATATTTAGTCATTGGATTTGTTTTATGCTTTGAGGCAAAACAAAATTCAGAGCTGCCAACTGCTATGCTATTTAGCATAGCATGCTACGTTTTGAGAGCAATTGCTACGCCTTGCTAAAGATTGCTGCGCTTAAGCAAATAATCACAAGCATGTGAGTCATGGTACTCATTTCTGCTTCTCACTGCGTGAAGCGGTCACAAAATAGGTCGTAAAACATTGTCTTCACTGAAAAGTGGCACTGCAGATACTCTAATGCACATTTTGTGTTTCTGCATTCTCACGAAACTTTATTAAAAATGTCTTATTCTTGTGCAAAAGTGTATAAAAGTGGATGTGGGAATAAAGTTTAGAAAATGCTACACAAACACCATTTGCTACATTTTAAAGCCTGTTTTTCTTAGATATTTTGAGGTCTCAAAAGTGGGGGTTCCACCGTATCACACTTTATTGTAAATGTTAAGGTTTGAAATAGTTTTGTATGGTTGATGTTATTTGATGTTGCTGTCTGATGTTGCTGTCTGATGTTGCTGTCTGATGTTGCTGTCTGATGTTGCTGTCTGATGTTGCTGTCTGATGTTGATGTCTGATGTTGATGTCTGATGTTGATGTCTGATGTTGATGTCTGATGTTGCTGTCTGATGTTGATGTCTGATGTTGATGTCTGATGTTGATGTCTGATGTTGATGTCTGATGTTGCTGTCTGATGTTGATGTCTGATGTTGCTGTCTGATGTTGCTGTCTGATGTTGCTGTCTGATGTTGATGTCTGATGTTGATGTCTGATGTTGCTGTCTGATGTTGATGTCTGATGTTGATGTCTGATGTTGATGTCTGATGTTGATGTCTGATGTCTGATGTTGATGTTGATGTCTGATGTTGATGTCTGATGTTGATGTCTGATGTTGATGTCTGATGTTGATGTCTGATGTTGATGTCTGATGTTGATGTCTGATGTTGATGTCGTGTACCAAAAAGAATTAAAAACGTGTAATAATAAATAATAAAAAATAAAAAAATTAACATTTAAAAAAAAGGTTTGAAATAGTGTTAGAGTTTTTGAGTCACTTGAGAAAAAGTGACTCTATGTAATCGGTCAGTGTTAGTCTGTCCGTCCGTAGACACCACCTTAACGTTGGACTTTTCTCGGAAACTATCAAAGCGATCGGGCTCATATTTTGTTTAGTCGTGACCTCCAATGACCTCTACACTTTAACGATGGTTTCGTTGACCTTTGACCTTTTTCAAGGTCACAGGTCAGCGTCAAAGGAAAAATTAGACATTTTATATCTTTTCTCGGAAACTATCAAAGCGATCGGGCTCATATTTTGTTTAGTCGTGACCTCCAATGACCTCTACACTTTAACGATGGTTTCGTTGACCTTTGACCTTTTTCAAGGTCACAGGTCAGCGTCAAAGGAAAAATTAGACATTTTATATCTTTGACAAAGTTCATCGGATGTGATTGAAACTTTGTAGGATTATTCTTTACATCAAAGTATTTACATCTGTAGCCTTTTACGAACGTTATCAGAAAAACAAGGGAGATAACTAGCCTTTTCTGTTCGGCAACACACAACTTAACGTTGGGCTTTTCTCGGAAACTATAAAAGTGACCGGGCTCAAATTTTATGTGAACGTGACTCATTGTGTTGTGAATAGCAATTTCTTCCTGTCCATCTGATGCCTCATATAATATTCAGAACTGCGAAAGTGACTCGATCGAGCGTTTGCTCTTCTTGTTAGACATGTAAGTGTTTTGAAACTAGACGAGCAAATCAATATGGGGGCTTGTCTGGTACAGAACTCTCTACACGTGGAGTCTCTTATCTGTTTGACTTATGAACAACAAGAGGCGAAGCCTTCAAGGCTCACGTAAGAAATCGACAAACAGTAACACAAACTCAATCACTCCGTCACACATACACACACACACACACACACACACACACACACACACACACACACACACACACACACAGTAAGCATAGGTGAAACTGTGCAAGAAAGCGAGACCCTGGATCTGCCAAGTAGTCTCGGCCCGCTCACAATAACAATGACCGAGACTTTCAGTAATTCCTTTGCGTGACGTCTAACCCTCTTACGTCATAATGTGACGTCTTCAAATAGTTTCTATCACACACGTCAAACACTTTTGACCGAGACTGACGTAATCCATAGACTCGGAAATGTTAAAGTTTCTATCACACACACACACACACACACACGCACGCACGCACGCACAGACAGACAAAGTTTATCATCGCATAGGCTACACTTACGTGAGCCAAAAAGGCATATAATGCAAATGTCTAAAACCATAAGATCATTACAACTTGTTCAAAATAATTCATTGGTGTTGAAATAAATGCTGACCAAGTAGTACGTACAGGCGGGGAAAATAGCTAAGTCGGTAGCGGTGCTGGCGTAAAAAAAACCAGTTGTCGCTATTGGCCTGGGTTCGATCTCCACGTTCGGAGAGTTATTTATTTCCCAAAGTCAACTTTGTGCAGACTCTCTTCGGTGGCCGAACACCCCCATGTGCACGCACGCGCTTGCCAAAGATCCCAAGTTCACAGCGACAGTCTCAGAGCTTGGAAACATGAATACATGTACATGCAGGAAAAAGCACAAAACTTGAATGGGTAGGGCCACACTGTATGGCAGCTCGCTTTCCCCAGTGAGAAAACAGCCCGAATTTCCATGAGGGTAACCTCACAGGACGACATGAAATCTTATCCTTATGCATGTATTTTCAGGACAGCGTTGAGCCCAGCAAGGATGAAAGAGGAAGATGATCGAGCGTTTGCATCTTCTGTCCTCCCCCCCACACACAAATCCCAGACACCAGGGTAAGAAAAGTGTTTGTGTGTGTGTGTGTGTGTTTGTGCGTGTGTGTGTTTTTGTGTGTGGGTGTGTTTGTGCATGCGTGTTCGTGTTTGTGTGTGTTTATATGTGTATGTTTGTGTGTGCGTGCATGTGTATGTATGTTTGTGTGTATGTGTGTGTGTGCATGTGTGGGTGTCTTGTCTCCATAACCGGAACATGTCCAGTGCATAGGATTTTGAATGCAAAAAAAGTGACTGTTTGTATGCCATCTTGTTAATTTGACATATATGGCTCAGATACCGTTCAGTGTAAGTGTGCTGCTAAATTGCATGATGTGAATTTTTCCTCCGAAAGCAGCGTATGGCGGGGTAAAAACGGTCATACACATGTAAAAATCCACTAGTGCAAAAACACGAGTGTACGTAGGAGTTTTAGCCCATGAACGCAGAAGAATAAGAAAAAGCATGATGTGAAAATTGGTTGGCTGCATTTAATTTCTACGGTACACTGTTTATGCAAAAAAAGTACAACGTGACTGAGTGTTGTGGGGCGGGGATGTAGCTCAGTCGGTAGCGCGCTGGATTTGTATCCAGTTGGCCGCTGTCAGCGTGAGTTCGTCCCCACGTTCGGCGAGAGATTTATTTCTCAGAGTCAACTTTGTGTGCAGACTCTCCTCGGTGTCCGAACACCCCCGTGTGTACACGCAAGCACAAGACCAAGTGCGCACGAAAAAATCCTGTAATCTATGTCAGAGTTCGGTGGGTTATAGAAACACGAAAATACCCAGCATGCTTCCTCCGATGGCTGCCTAAATGGCGGGGTAAAAAATGGTCATACACGTAAAATTCCACTCGTGCAAAAAACACGAGTGTACGTGGGAGTTTCAGCCCATAAACGCAGAAGAAGAACTGTTTGTTGTTGTTTTGTGTATGTGCGAGGTTTTTGTTTTGTTTCGTATTGTATTGTTGACCCCTCCTTCTGCTCTGCTTCTTCTATACCATTTCATTCATTTGCTCATAGTTTGCCTTTCCTCTAAAATTAATGGAACATTTGTGACCCTCCACCACGGAATGAGTCGCATGTTACCTCGCGCGGTTCTGCGCTAGGCATAATATAAGTCCGGAGGGTGGGTGCCTGGTAACAGTGTGAGGGTCACCTTAGTCACAGGCTTATAACTCTAAAAGTTTTTGCTCTTTTCTAAAACGGGTTTCACCACTGGATAGAGCGTAAAAAAACTCTTAAGAAAATGTAAAAAATATGAAAATCATGCAAAGGTGACATGCGACTCATTCCGTGGTGGAGGGTCTTATTTTTGGCTCACGTAAGTGTAGCCTATGCGATCGTAACTTTGTCTGTGCGTGCGTGCGTGCATATGTGCGTGCGTGCGTGTGTATGTCTGTGGTAGAAACTCTAACATTTGAAGACGTCACATTACATTGACGTCACATTATGACGTAAGAGGGTTAGACGTCACGCGAAGGAAGTACTGAAAGTCTCGGTCATTATTATTTTGAGCGCGCCGAGACTAGTTGGCAGTCGTGTCCCTGTAAGTAGGCTACATGCAGACAGACAGATCTAGATCTAGTGTCTCGCTTTCTTGCACAGTTTCACCTATGCTCTTTCTGTGTGTGTGTGTGTGTATGTGTGACGGAGTGATTGAGTTTGTGTTACTGTTTGTCGATTTCTTACGTGAGCCTTGATGGCTTCGCCTCTTGTTGTTATAAGTTTTGCTGCTTTTGATTTTGATTTTTAAAAATGTGTGTATGCTTGTTTGTTCTAGGGAGAAGACGATGTCAGTGCTGGAGATCATCAATTCGCTTGGGTCACCGCAGGGTCGCGCACATCCTGCTACTTCGCACAGACCTCCCGCTCACCATCACCACTTCTCTCCCCCGAGAGATGAGTTGTCTCCCTTCCGCTTGAAATCAGCTTCCCTCCAGCAGGAGTCGTCTCCCTCTTCCATTCCTTACAGGGAGTTGCCTCCCCTGAATAGATGGAGAGGGGAGGAGGGGGAAGAGGATGAAATCGTTGTGATCGACTCCAGCATCAACATTGGGGATGGGGGAGATTGTGAGGGAGACGAAAGCGCAAATGAAGAAGAACTGGAAGAGAGTCAGATTCTGGAGGACATTTTCTTTGTGAAGTGAAATATTGAGAGACATATTTTGTGAAGTGAAATGGTGAGAGAATTTTTGTTGGAAGAGAGTCAGATTCTGGAGAACATCTTCTTTGTGAAGTGAAATATTGAGAGACATATTTTGTGTCATAAAGCCAACTGTTCACATTGAAATGTTGTTGGAAAAGAGTCAGACTCTAGATGTTTTCTTCAGGAAGTGAACTTTTCACACTGAAATGTTAATGTTGGAATAGAGTTAGTTTCTGGTTATCTTGCTGAAGTGAACAGTTGACGTTTGAAGAGAGTCCAATTGCAAGCGAGAGTTTCTTCTTAAAATGTACTGGGAGGGAAGGAGGGGTGTTCTAGGTACCGTATTTGACGGACTACAAGCCGCGACTTTTTTTTAAAAAAAATCGCATTGCGGCTTATAAAAAGATGGGGCTAAAACATTACCTAAACTTGAATAGCATTCACCTGATGGAAGTAGCCGCGGATTTTCATTTCGCTCGATTAGCGATTACCGGTACTTTATTAGCTCTCTACTCAAGACTCGGCGCTTTTTTCTTTCTTTTGCGAATCTTCGTTTGTCAACAAGTCGTCGTGACAAGATAGTGTACAGAGAAACACCGGATGTATCAGGATCTCGCGCGTGCGAGATTTCGTTTTTTTGTGTCTCGCGATAGTTGGAGGAGCGAGAGCCGCCATGTTGTGTTTTCGTCTGCTCGAAATGTGCGCAAAAGTCGTAAATCATCCCAAAAAAGCTTATTCCGGGCGGGACTACATGTGTGTGTTGGTTACAAATTGTGTGTGTGAGATTTTTCTTCAATTTTTGTCACTTTTCTTCTTTGTTTCACGTGTTTATTCTCGGAGCCGATTTCGCCAAATACCGTACTTTCGTTTGCCTGGTTGTTTTGATTGATTGACACGATCTGATTATATTTTTTTCGACGGCGGCTGATATAGTGACGCGGCCTATACGTGGCTCGTCCCAATTTTTTGTTAAAAAGTCGGGGGTGCGGCTAATAAAACGGTGCGTCTTGTAATCCGCCAAATACGGTAGTCACATTCTAACAAATATTTTCTTTGGGAAGCGAACTGTTCACATTGAAATGTTGGAAAAGAGTCAGACTCTAGATATTTTCTTCGGGAAGTGAACTCTCGAAGAGTCCAATTACAAGCGAGATTTCTTCTTTACCTTCACCGTACTTCGTGGGTCGTGGACGACCCAGAGACTCACAAAATCGTCTTTAACTCTAAAACTATTTGGATGTTTTATTTGAAACTTCATGTAATCTCTAATTACCATACGACCTTCCCATTGCCCAAGTTTTGAAAGGTTATATTTGTAAACAAACAAATAAACGATGACGTAATTTGAACTACACAGTCCGGATGATGTGGGTCGTGGACGACCCATATGGAATTACGTAAGGAATTTTACGTTGTTTATCCTTATTTGGATGGCGTGGGTCGTGTACGACCCATACTCTGCAAAGAGGCGGCAAAACGTTTATCCCTATTTGGATGGCGTGGGTCGTGTACGACCCATACTTTTTACGTTGAATCCTTATTTGGAAAGTATGGGTCGTACACGACCCTCATCATCCGGACTGTGTAGTCCAACGCGTGATCCGGTGAAGGTTAAAATGAACTGGAAGGGGTGCTCTTGGGGGGAATTTTTCGGTTGAAGACATTGGAATGGGAAAGGATAAACAAAGAGTCAAACATGCATTTGTGGAGTTTTTGCATTAGAGAATAAACTAATCCCACTACATGTTGATGAAATTTACATTTAGGAATAAACTAATTCCACTATTTATATTTTAGTTTAGTTTGTTTGTTTGCTTAACGCCCAGCCGACCACGAAGGGCCATATCAGGGCGGTGCTGCTTTGACATATAACGTGCGCCACACACAAGACAGAAGTCGCAGCACAGGCTTCATGTCTCACCCAATCACATTATTCTGACACCGGACCAACCAGTCCTAGCACTAACCCCATAATGCCAGACACCAGGCGGAGCAGCCACTAGATTGCCAATTTTAAAGTCTTAGGTATGACCCGGCCGGGGTTCGAACCCACGACCTCCCGATCACGGGGCGGACGCCTTACCATTAGGCCAACCGTGCTGGTCCTACTATTTATATTTGTAAATGTAACATTTTGTTTTGTCTTTAATAAACGTTCCAATTACCTACCATTCTTTATTTTTCTTTATTCTTACCATTTTTTATTCCAATTCCACTACGTGTTCTCTTGTCTAGTGTATATTTTCTCAGAGCTAATAGTGAGCCTGGCAATTGAAAGGGGAACAACTCTGCATTGACAATCAAACCACCTTCTGAAATGCATGAATCAATGTAATTGTATTTTTACTAAATATTTTGATTGTTATTTCACTTCTATTTCATTTACATCAGTTGCTTGTTATGAATGTTCACTGTACTGGATTAACTAAGTGCTACATGTATATTGCGTTGAAGCAGCTAAATGATACATTCATTGGATTATGTCCATCTCATTATGGGCGAGGACGAATTATTTAGCTGTTCATTATTGCTTGTGTATCCAAACATAAGTGTGGCCGTTTAACTACCCACACATAGAGTGTTTAAGATTTGGCATTAAACTGTTGGTTTTCTGGTCATTTTTCATGTACATATGTGTGTTTTAAAACAACTGCTGCAGAGTTAATTTTTCTTCCATGCCAAGATTCATGCTATGATTTAGAGAGAGAGAGAGAGATTGTGTGTGTGTGTCTGTGTGTAGGAGAGACAGTGGTACTTTTTGCTATGATCTGTGCATTGCTTTAATCTTTCCAGTTTATCAAGCTAAGAATCTGTTGTCATAAGCTTTGACCATGATAGAACCTGTGTAACAAAATTTAAGATTATTGCAATGTTTCCCTGACTTGAAAAACCAAAGCTATGTATCACACGAATTGTATTCTTTTTTTCTAATCCTACTACGCAAAGCAATAAAGAATACATTTATAATGTTTGTTACATTTTCTGTCGGATTTGTCTTCATATAATTTTTTTCCTTCATGTTGTGTTTGTTTCTCTTTGAGAGAGTGTGTGTGGTTGTGTGTGTGTGTGTGGTTGTGTGTGTGTGTGGTTGTGTGTGTGTGTGGTTGTGTGTGGTTGTGTGTGCGTGGTTGTGTGTGGTTGTGTGTGGTTGTGTGTGGTTGTGTGTGTGTGCGTGTGTGTGTGGTTGTGTGTGTGTGTGGTTGTGTGTGTGTGTGTGTGTGTGTGTGGTTGTGTGTGTGTGTGTGCACGTGCATGGGTTGTTGTGTATATATATGCATGCTTGCACAATCTCAAAATTGGACATCAGTTGATTGTATCAGATACATAACCAAAATATCAAAAAGGACAAACATGTACTGGCTTGACAATTTCACTGCGCTTTTCACGTGAAAAGTGTCAGCAATTTGCTTGCCGCGGGAATTGACGAAGCTGTGGTAAAAAAATGCAGTGCGTTCTGTTTCGTTCTTTAAGTTCAACAGATTGACTAAATGTAGTTATTTTGCCTTACGCCACTTGTTCATTTCTACGATTGCACACAGCAGCAGAATACATCATTTTATAGATGATGTAACAAATGTGTTGAATGGAGGCCCTTGCAAGACAAGATAAACAGAGTGTGTGTGTGTGTGAGTGTGTGTGTGTGTGTGTGTGTGTGTGTGAGACTTTAACTACACTGCCCATGCAAGAATGTTTCTGAAACTTGGCACACATGTAACGGCATCATTTCTTGCAAAGTATACAAAGTTGCGTGCATGTCACATTTGTTTCTGGGACGTTACGAACGTTTACAAATTTTTAACGGAAAACCGTTACAACGTCCATTCTTGGGTTCTGTTTGCTCTAAGTACTAGCGCGAATACAGATGAGGGTCTTTGTCATCGTTCTGTGAAATTTGGAGAGGCTGCTATTTGTAGTTTTACATTTATTGCATATCAACTGCAGTTACCCAGCAAAAACACCACAAAACCCCTAGAATTTTTGCTGTTTTTCAGAATTGTGGTCACTCTCTTTTACACGCTAGATCAGCCTCACCGCGAGACTGATTTGAACGAAATGTGTATGGAGTGTTCAGTAAGACACCAAATAAACTTTTTGATGTACAAAATGTAAAATATTCAGTTTAAGTTAATGTTTCGACGGTTGAAAGTGAATCATGCCGTCAAAAAACGCCATTTTTGAGGGTAGGCGTGGCCAAGGACCTGTGACGTCATACCCAAATATTGCTCGGATCCAAGAAAAACATTTTTGAGCAGAAGAAAAACTGATCTTCAAATACACGTATCTTTCTTACCCAAAAACTGCTGTTTAACATCTGGGCTATACCACTGAAAAAATATCCTTAACTTTTTGTGCTCAGTATATTTGGGTTGACACTTTATTCTGGTTTTTCTTATTTGTTCCTTATACTTAATGCCAGTGTGTGTCTGTTTGTGTTGCTATTGTTTTTGTTTTTGTTATTGTTGTTTCTTTCTTAGCTTAGTTTTGCTCTTTCTTTCTCTGTTGTTGTTCTCTGCTGTGTTTTTGCAGCTGCAGGTGTTATTCTGTAATTTGTGTTAA